>NW_018404940.1:1448537-1602273 GCF_002113885.1 Mizuhopecten yessoensis | reverse complement strand
TCATGGTCCTGACAAAGTGTTGTTATTTTTCGGGTCAATCAGAAATACAATTTGGCTGCCATGGCCGCTATTTTGCTACTAAATTCTAATAGGCCGATCTCACTTAAAATTGGTCTAGGAATGATCAGCTCATGGTCCTGACAAAGTTAAGTTAACATTATACTATTTTTTACTCAAATTGGTACATATTTCAACAAAAAAAAAAAATACTGTAGACTCAGGTGACCGTTAAGGCCCATGGGCCTCTTGTATAATTTAGTGCACAAAAAATCACGCATAAAAAGTGCTAAATTAAAACCACGGCAATAATAGGTACATTTAGAGAATTCTTGTGTTTGATTTTTTGGGGGACCCTAGGATTTTTGGTTGTCTAACAGCCTGAACTTGTGATGTTGTAAGGTGTGTTCTAAACAATACCTCTTGTAGAGGTTGTAACGTCACAAACTGGGCGAGCATTTGAATCCAGACTTGATCACCATTGGAAGAACTAACCACTTCTCTCTAACCACAGGGAATCTATTGAGGCCACGATAATTTGATTTAACGAGAAACTAGCACTCATATAAAATATATATACGAACATATTATATCTACATTAAATAAGATCCACTAACTTGTATATATACCTGAAACATTATACAATGTACAGATAATTGTTAATTTATGAACTTATAATAACAGCTGTGACATCAGCAATGGACTTGTAAAAATAGTCATAAATCATGTTATTACCAATAATATCAACCAACCTTTACTTATATAACAGAGCTGACAGCAGAGGAAATGTAGCCATTCCTATAGTTAGAATATAATCGGTGTATCTGTGTAGAGCACAAGAAGGTCAAAGTGATCTACCCTTGTTCAGGCCCTACGGGAGTCAAAGTAACCTCTCATTCCTACCATCCCCACCATAGCCAATTATGTCTAGTGTTCTCGATGTAGTGTTTTTCATATAGAGTTAAAAAGGGCACAAATTCAACTGCTGCGACCATTTTATGGTTTGTAGTAAATGTTTCTAGCTGTGCAAGATAATTTGTGTTTAAGTGTATGAGTATTTTCTTCTTGTAGCCATCAGCCTTGAGAAACAAGAGGCAGATTTCAGGAAGTCGCTGACAGACTTTGACAAGGCCAAGCTTGCAAAAACTTCAGTTCAAGAGAAGAACTCTCTCCCCGACCCAGCAGGTAATAACACTATCACCAGCTATTTACATCAATCACATGAGAGTTATTTAATCCAAGCTTAAATTCTGTAATATTTAAAAAAAATAATCTATAAACAGAAAAAAGAAACGTTGCTCGCCAATTGTCAACTTTGTTTTGGAGAAAAAATACTTATTTTTGAGATTTTAATTCCAATGGCTTATTTCGAAGGATCTGTGCTTAGCAAAGTGCCTCTGCAAGGGGAGTTAACTGTCTATCTCTCAATTGAATATTTCATGAGATCAACTGTATGGGGAGCATCACAATACATTTGTCCTGGATCGTTACGTAACGAATACACCAGACTTATATACCAGGGCATCTTTTGTTTTACAGCAATAGCAGCAGAAAAGAAAGAACAGGAACATCAAAACTGTATCAAAAGTTTCAAGAAGGAGGATATGAAACGCACAGACGTCCGTGAGAAGAATAGGCTTCCCTCTCAAGACGGTATTTACTGTTAATTGCTCAGCACACAGCCATACTGCTTCAAAGGGTGAAGGGGAGATAACTGCTTTGTGCCATCCATAGTATTTTTTTTATTTTTTTTGAGCATTACCAATCGGTCCAATAAGTTTCTGTCTCCATTCTGGCCATTTATCAGAGGTCAAGGTCACGTCAGAGGCCAAGGTCATTATTGCTTTAGAACTCCAACCGGCAAGAGGGGATCTTGTTATTTACAGTAACTTTTGTACCTTGGTGTGTCGATCTCGTCTCCCCTTTGCATGAAGGGAAAAATATTGCATTAGGTTTATTATTCTTATGATTTAGAGTCTAGGTCAACAAAATTGAAATGGTAAAAGGCATCTTGATAAAACTGTCTTACCTGCATCACCCACAGGAGATATGCAATGCACAGTAATTAGGTCATTGACGTTCACTTTAAAACCCTTTCAGCCCAATGTAACTTGAGTAGACTCTACCATTCATTGATATGGATGAGTCGATTATGGTCTATAGTGGTGAAAGGGTTAAAGGTCAAATAAGTAGAAAATATTTCCAGCAAAATCTTGTCCGGGCTGTAACATTTGAACCATCAAAGGTATGATGAAACCTGAAGTGTACCGCATCCTCCACACAAGTTGTGTAGTGCACTGTAGTTTGGTATGTTTTCGATATTTTTGTTCAGAGAATCAAATCTTTAGTTTATTCTGCGGTTAATAGATAGATTGTTTTGTTTGATTGATTGATTGATTGATTGATTATGGTTTACTTTATCAAGAAACATTTTATGTTTGAATATATTTTGAGAAATGGGATCGGTGTTTACACTGGAACTTGTGTTGACCCAAGCTTATAATATTCTGACATCTCATTTCTACAGAAATTACCACACACGAAATGTCTGTTCTGACATACTCTCCAATATAACCAATATATGTGTCACACAGACTGTTGATTAGGCATGTATCTATTTCTATTGTACAGAAATGAAATTGGCATCAGATCCGTGCTATCACAAGGAGGCAATTACACTAATATACCCTGGCTCCAGCACACATACACAACACACATAGAGGCACGTCCTTAGATGACCTTAGCTGTCTATGGGATGTAAAACAATACAAAACCTAACTAATCGTACAGAAATGATCATGAGTATCCATGGTAATGCATACTGTGTTTAAAATGATAAAACAAAAATTGAAGGAAATCTTGGATTATCTTTTTATAGCATAATTCACCGTAAATGGTTGGCCTTTGAAATATTAAGACTCCTTTCTTTTCTTTCAGACATCAAGGCGGAAAAGAAGGGACAGTAATATGAACTTTCGTCTGCATTCAAAGCCTCAAGTACACTGTGGTGTTACCACTTTGAACCAATCACAGCTGCTGTTAGAACAATTTTGATAAAAAAAAACCTTTGTGATTGGTCGAGGGAAGGTCTGATTTCAGTTTCCGGGATTCATTGGTTGTTCTGGCAGGGCTTTGAAGATACACTTATGCATGAGAACAGAAATGGGCACCACAAAGGGGACACTCAAATTAATGGACCCTGAAACACAAGAAGCACTTTGCAGAGAGAGGTTTACCATACAGAGAACAAGCAAAGGAAAACATTCAATACCTGTAATATTCAAGTCGTGTTGTTATATAAAACAAAACATGTGATATAAAGAACAAATGACTGCTGATGTAATAAGACTCACTAGATGATGCCGTTTGATTATCCCCCTTTTTAGTGTTTATACATCGGACTGATGTGTTTTTACAACCACAGCATAATTGATACCTTAAAGAACAAAGATTGTAGTAGAAGTAGATGCTGAGTAGATTCTGTTCATGGGTTATGTCCCTTTCATTGTATAATTTTGGTGTCCACTCGTGATTTGTTATGCAATATTTGAAGTTTCATAAAGGGAATTTATTTCGCACAGGAAAATAAATAGAAACAAGGTAAACCATGCATGTAGATTTGACCATGCCTGTTGTAAGATCTGAATTTGACCCCTGTTGTAAGATCTGAATTTGACCCCTGTTGTAAGATCTGAATTTGATGACCTGCAACTACATGTACTTGTCATTTTTATGTGAACTTATGGAACACTGTTTTCAGCTTGTGGAGTTTATGGAACACTGTTTTCAGCTTGTGGAGTGTATGATGCATAAAGTCATTCTTTGTATCTTTTTCCTTAATGGTAACACTAACCTAAAACCTGTTACCATGGAAACCGTCATGTGACTAATAGGACAACCATAGTTGCCTGGAGACTGATGTCAGACAAATTTGTTTGTAAATAGTTGCATAAAAGTATAGACTGATGAAGCAATAATCATATGCAATACTGTTCAATAATGCTATACATAGATATTTTTTAACACTGTTAGGACCAGTTCACTGTTGCTCAAGTGTTCATTGTTTTGTTGAGATCGTTTTCCACGGTTTGATATTTAAATTGTTGACACTTAATTTAGGAAACAACCTTAAGGGATCTGACACCATTCCTAATTGCCAGCTCCTTTGGTTGGTGATTGTATCAGTGCTTTGTATGGAGAGTTCCGACATCTCTGTCTTTAAGGTGAACTGGATTGCCTGTCATGCTTTTCAAACTCTTCACTACTAGTCTCTGCTCCAAATACATGGTACTTAAGTGCCGCTTGTGGAGGGTTTTAATTACAAGGGCAGATAATCCAGTCTATCTTTGAGAGTTTCTGTACTAGAATTTTGGTTGGAGGTGAAGATTTCTTTGGTTTGAGATTAACTGTACTTTTGTTGGAGATTAATTGATATCGTTTGAGAGTACAAATGATCTTTGACAATACCTGTACCAGTACTTTTGTAGGGTACCAGTAGTAGACCTTTGGTTAGAGAGTACAAAGGATCTTCTTTGACAATACCTATGCCAGTACTTTTGTAGGGTACCAGTAGTAGACCTTTGGTTAGAGAGTACAAAGGATCTACTTTGACAATACCTGTACCAGTTCTTTTGTAGGGTACAAGCAGTAGACTTTTGGTTTGAGAAAATTTGTCCTTTGGTTTAGAAGGGAAGTTCTGCAGATTTCAGAAAAGTGTAAAATGAACATTTTAATTGAGATATTGACAGTCTTTGTAGGAATTAAAAACATGAAATGTTTGTTTGCAAAGTATAAAATTCAGTACTACTTATTTCCATATTCTTTTCCAAAAGGAAGCAAAAACTTTGGTACTTTTGTTCAACAATGAAACTTAATGAAACTTTGATGTGCTGCACTGATTCTAAGAAGAAGGCAGAAAATGGAGGTTATTGATATTTACTAAGGTCATAATAACTGGGCATTTACAGTAGATTAGAGTGGTCAGATACCTGAGGAGATGACCGTTAATGCTGACCAGTGACAGTAGTGCTAGTCCATTTTAGTTTTTGTGATTTAGTTTGGTTCATTGTCAGCGTTGTTTCATTTTTTCTGTTACTTTGTTAATTGGATCTTCATGAATAAAACATGAAAATCCTTTTTCCTGAAGCTTTCCCGTTTATGAAAGGTAAATGTTGTCATTGTTGTCCTTACAAGATATCTTGTGGAATAATCCAATTGTTTTCTAATTTGAATTTACTACTGAATCACCAAATATTTGAAGATATTTACTGAGCAGATATTTGTATAAAGGTGACAAGTCAAAACAATCGCGTCCAGAACCATGAGTAACTAGTGTGTATATCATAACTTTCATATTTAATCTTTTCACTATTTCTGAATTAATCCATTTTTTTTGTGCTGCGTTTAGCAGGCCAGTCTGGTGTTAAGCTGTACATGTGTTTTTGCCAAAAATTGATTTATTTCCGTAAAAAATATGAATTTATTCATGCGGAACTGTTATTTTATATCTTTAAAGGACTGATTGAAAATTTGTTTTCTTTATTCCAAAGTTTTCAATACCCGGTATTTGAAATGAGTTTCAAAAATTTTCATTGAAGAATCATTGCACATCGCATTATCAAAAATAATTTGAGTTTCTTCAGTTCAATTTAGTAATCTTTTTAGCAATAAAAAAATTCAATAAATTGTCAAAGTGATCTTTTCCTTTCAGCCTTTTTGACCAAAGTTTGGTCTGACTAGAAACAAGGCCCATATTTATTGTATTTTTTTTTCACAATTAACGTGTAGTAAGATTTGTTTAGATAAAACATTATTTATACCACATCTTTATGGCCAGACTTGATAAATGCTTCTTCATGTGCCTTGAACAAACCATTCTGCATAAAAATTTCAAAGATCAAAATTATGATAACTATGAGTTCTCTGTCTGGTCCGAGTTTCCACATAACTTTTCCCATAAAATTTTGAAATAGTTGTTGTAAAGATGTATTTTTGAAGAATTCAGACAAATTTGTTTTGTTGTTAATTACAGTTATGTATTTTTGATGGGTCCAAACTGTTTAAGATTAAAATGACTATATTTTGGAGTACAATATACTCTCTAAACCAAGATATATTTTTGATTATCCACATGTTAATGTTACACCTATGCCATAGATGTTGTCCTGCTGACCAGCCAGGCACACTTAATGTACAGTATATAATACTTCCATCTGCATGTAGTCTTTCTACTTTCATTAGGCATAAATGCCAACATTTTCAATAAAAGCATTAAATTCAGATTTTATTTTTTATTTATTTTTTCATGGGATTGATTCCTTGTTACTAATCAAGGTTGGTTTGGTTTGAGCTTTACATCCTTTTAACAACCATTGTTGTTTAAGAACAAGTCAGGTTTTGGTGGTGGAGAAAAGCCCCCAACCTGCAGCCAGTACCTGGACACTGCCATACATAGGCCTCGTACCAATGACTACAGTAGCGATTGTGGACAGCCGGGTGCCTTAACCACTCGACCACCACAGGCCCTGCTTTTCAGAGATTGTTGTAATGGTCATAAAATATCTGGTTAAAGATTGTAACACACATATGTGACACCTGTCTCCAATATCATAAAGTATACTCTGTGAATGGTTCCATAGGAATGCATTTCATGATATTTAAGTTTTAGTTCTAAAATACATATTTGTTGGATTTGGAGAAGTAACAATTATACTGAACATTTAAACAGGATCACGGTGTAGCCATTTATATGAATTGACTGGCATTCATGATCTTTTTACTGCAAGGACACTTGTCATTCACAGGGTTACTTGCTGTGTCCATTTGTACAGCTGGGTAGAATAGAGTACTGTTGTAAGGATGAAATAAATGAAGCTAACTCAATAAGCTGACACGCTGCCAACTGCTCTATGCTTTCCTCATAGGTCCTGATTAAATACTAGACACATGTAATTTGATATAGTTTACCTGTTTCAGTTAATGTTGGTTTACATGTCTCCACTTTGTCGGGCAATGCTCTAACAAGGACAAGTTTATAAGCTCACTATCATCTGATAGTGGGCTATTCGAATCACCCTTTGGGTGGTTCATCTGTTCATCACCTGTCCTTAAACAATTATTGTTATGCTATATTTCAGAAAGCACTGGAGGGATCTTTCTCAAATTTCATATGTTAATTCCCCTTGTTGTGCATGTTTACTTTTGAGACTGATCAGATAAAACAAAAATGGCCGACAGATGGCTATCTTGGATTTTGATAGTGAATGTTTGTTATCTCTATTTCTCAGGAAGTACTTGATGGAGCTTTCTCAAATTTGTGATGTAGGTACCCCTTGGTCCTTTCTTGTGCATGTTCACCTTTGAGACTGATAGAGTAAACAAAATGGGTAACAGGTGGCTATCTTTGGTTTTGAGAATTGAAAGTTTGTTATAGCTATTTCTCATGAAGTCCTGGAAGGATATTTCTCATGTTTCATATGAAGATTCTTTTTAGTCCCTAGTTATGCATGTTTTATTTTGAGAGTAACCACAAAAACAAGATGACCACAGGGGGGTGGGGGGGGAGGGGGTGGTCATCTTTGACTTTGACAATTGAAGAATATTATGACTATTTCCTAGGAAGTACAGATTTTCTCATATTGCAATGATTGGTTCTATTTCTTTAACATAAGTACTGTACTAGTAAATATGACAAAATCACTTTGAAGAGTTGTCTTTTAAACTTAGCAGTAAGAAGTTTAGATAAAAATTACTTCAAGGTGCATTTACTGTTTACATGACTCCATCAATCAGAAAAGAGAAAAGAAAAGATGGAGCTGACATAGAACTAACAAAGATTGTACATGGTTGGTGCAACGATCCCTCTGGGATCTCTTGTTCTATAAAGGCTATCTTCATCAAGAATCTGTTATTGACAGTTAATAATAAATAATGCTAAGGCCAACCTCAAGTGTTCTCCTTATCACAAGATATTTGTTTTGGATAATTGCTTAAAATACAGAAATATTGCATGATATTTGTCAAAATGTTCTTAAAACTTCAATGTACAAACCACTCCACAGTCAATTACTTTTTAGGTCACCTGAGACAAAGTCTCAAGTGACCTATTGCGATCGCCTTTTGTCCGACGGCGTCCGTCGTTCGTCGTCCGGCGTGCGTCCGTAAACAATTTACATTTTCGACTTCTTCTCCAAAACCCCTAAACCAATTTCAATGAAATTTTGCAGAAACCTTCCATGGCCAAAGGTCAACTAAAATCGTCAATTATATGGTCCCCAGCCCCCAGGGGCCTGAGGGGCGGGGCCAAAAAGGTTAAAATTGACTAAAATTACAAAAATCTTCTTCTCAAGATCCAGATATGGTAGAATCAAATACTCTTCATAGATGGAAGGGTCTTAAGGTGCTTAACCAAAATTGTGAATTTCATGACCCTGGGGTCTCACGTTTCCCCCTGGGGAGGGGGTAAACTTTACTATAGTTTATATAGGGAAATCACATTTTGGACACATTTTCAGTATTGGGTAGCAGTTTGATAGTATGCACATATCAGCCCTGACTGACCCCCCGGGGCTGATGGGTGGGGCCAAAAAGGGTTGAATTGACTGAAATATGGTAGAATCAAATACTCTTCATAGATGGAAGGGTCTTAAGGTGCTTTACCAAAATTGTGAATTTCATGACCCTGGGGTCTCCTGTTTCCCCCTGGGGAGGGGGTTAACTTTACTATAGTTTAAATAAGGAAATCACATTTTGGACCAACATTTGTTTAATTGCCATTGGAAGTAATTCAATTTGGGTTAGCATTATCTGTATTGGATAGCAGTTTGATGGTATGCACATATGAGCCCTGACTGACCCCAGGGGCTGATGGGTGGGGCCAAAAAGGGTTGAATTGACTGAAATTTCAAAAATCTTCTTCTCAAGACGCAGATATGGTAGAATCAAATACTCTTCATAGATGGAAGGGTCTTAAGGTGCTTTACCAAATTTGTGAATTTCATGACCCTGGGGTCTCACATTACCCCCTGGGGAGGGGGTAAACTTTAAGTTTGGACTAGTCTAGACACATTGATGAAGGGCTAGCGAATAAATCTATTCAACTAGTTCTGTGGACTATCAAGAAAATATAGTTAGTGTGGTACCCTGTCTTTGCATCCTCGATATCCAGGGGTTAGCTCACTTTCGCTCTCAACATCCTCAATTTCCAGGGGTTAAGATCACCTAGAGAGCGAAAGTGAGTGTAACCCCTGGATGTAACTCCTGGAAATCGAGGATGCTGTTTTTGATGATCTATTGAACATGTAATTTGATTCATAATAAACATGACACAATCGCACAGCTTTAACTATTCCTTAACCCATAGGGCCCGCAGAGGCCAAGTGGTTGAAGCGTCCGATCGTGTACGATCACTAGCCCTTCACCACTGGGTCACGGGTTCGAGGCCTACGCGGGACAGTCGCCAGGTATTTACCTGTAAAGTATTTCACAGGGGATAATACTTACTTACTGCCTATTACGCCCGATGGCGTTCGGGCAGCAACAAAGTTTTTTTACAACTTCCGATCTTTTGTTAAACGCTCGATAGTGCCCTAGCTGTGATCCATGTCACTGAGCTCCGTTTCCACCATGTGTCGCCACGTGGTTTTTGGGCGACCTCTCTTCCGTTTACCTTCAGGAGTCCAGTGGACTGCAACCTTTGTGATGGAGTCACCTTCCTTCCTTAGCACATGTCCATTCCACCTCCAGCGTCTCTTGATGATTTCTCTCATACACTCCGTGTTGCACTGTCTCAGCAGTTCATCATTGGAGATTACTCTTGGCCAGACAATCTTCAGAATTTTTCTCAGTCTGGTTGTGTGAAATGTTGACAATTTCGACAAGTCTTCCTCTGTCATCCGCCAACATTCCTAACCATATAAAAGTGTTGATAGCACACAGCTCTGATATATACGCAGCTTGGTTCTGGTGCTATACTGTGCTGATTTCCACACTTCTCTTAGACTTATGAAGACAAATCTGGCCTTGTTCAATCTGTTAGCGATGTCCTTGCTAGCTCCTCCATCCTTGCTGATTGTGCTTCCTAGGTAGGTGAATGTATCTGTGCACGTGAGGTCAGTATCCCCTACATGTACTGGTGATGGTGCTTGCACATTGAGGGTCATTACTTCAGTCTTCCTTTGGTTGATCTTGAGTCTAACTTTGTTGACTGAAGTTGTTGAGTCGAGTTGTCTTCTCCTGGATGTGTTGGTATGAATGAGAATCAGAGCAATGTGATCTGCGAAATCCAGATCCTCTAGCGCTGAGAACGGTGTCTAACGTATTCCTCTATGTACGTGTTGTCCTCCTCATGACCCAGTCTATGACAATGTTAAACAGGATCGAGGACATGGCATACCCTTGCCGCACTCCAGTCTTGACTTCTAAGCTGAGGTCACTGTTCCCAACACTACATTTGAAGGAGGTATAAAAAAAACTTCTGATGACATTAACCATCTTAAGTGGTACCCCATACGTACGCATGATTCTGTGGAGGCTGTCTCAATGAATACTGTCAAAGGAAAGGCTTTTTCAAAATCAATGGAGTTTATGTAGAGTTGTCTTTGCCATTCTGAACACTGCTCGATGGCGTTTCTGAGTGCAAACATTTGGTCAGTACATTCTCTTCCCTTTCTAAATCCAGCCTGTTCCTTCCTCACCAGCGTGTCTATTCCATCTGTTATCCGCCTTACAATGATTTTACACAATATCTTGCTGGGTATAGAAAATAAGGTTATTCCACGCCAGTTGTTACAGTCACATATCGATCCTTTCTTTGGCATTTTTGCAATTACTCCTCTGTTCCATCCTGATGGTATCTTTTCTTTCTGTCGTATTATCTTAAATAATGGTTTTAAAATGGAAGCTGCGAGTTCTGGGGCAGCCTTGAACAGTTCATCATTTAAGTTGTCGTGGCCTGTGGCTTTTCCATTCTTCATTAACTTGATAGCTTTAATGACTTCTTCTCTAGATGGTATGTCCGTGCTGACATCTTAGTGGTCTCTCTGCTTCTTCCACCGGTGGCTGCCTGTTGAAAACTTTTTAAAGTGTTCTGTCCATCTCTTTTCCTGCTCTTTTTCAGTTGTCAATAGTCTTCCTTCTTTGTTCTATATGAGTGTGCTGTTGTTTGTGCGGCACTTCCCAGTGATGTTTCGTAATCTTATATACAGTTCCTTGCTCGTTGCGGGCTGCTGCTTCTTCTGCTTTTGACGCCATGTCATAAAGACTCTTCCTTTTGTCTACTCTTACAAGGCTCTTCACAATTCTGTGTGCTTCTCTGTACTCTTCCAGATATCTTTCTACAGGGGATACTAGTTGCTTTAAAATCTCTTTCATTGAATTAGAAATATATTTTGTCTGTCGTAAAAAAAACCACAAAAAATAACATTGCTTTCAGTATGTCCTTATTTGACAGTGGGTTGATTAAAGTTCTATGCTAGAAATTTGATTTGTTTTGTGCCTGATGCTGTAAGACGGCCCTTTGCAGTAAAAATGACGAAAACTGTTTAAACTTCAATCACCGGACTGACAAACAGGAGGGCCCATTCAAACGTTTTTAACAACGCTGACAGGCAAGGCGTATTCAAAATTAATAAATACAACAATTTCAGCATGGTTTATTTATTGATCCAAGTTGATGCGATATATTTTGGTAGCCATTTTGTTTTGCAGTTAGGTTTAAATACCTGCCTCAATATTTACAAGTACGTGTAGGCGAAGGCACGGCAAATACATGTGCTGGAAACATTCGGAAAGATACAAGGCAAAGGGCTTATATATGTATATACTTAGCGCCACTTGAGCTGTTTTGGCACGATGCTTTTCAAAGTGTATACGTCACGTGATGAAGTTTTTGGGCACAAGGAAACCATGGCACTGCGAACATAAAATACAACCTCACCCGGAACTGGCACGTGCCAATCCCCGTCCATGAGCATCTGATATCGTGACCGCTCGAAAGGTATATTTGCAAAAGTGCAGAGAAGATGGTTGATTTCAAGAGAGTTAAGGGATGTTAAGGTCAAATTCAACACCATTTTCGGATTTTGTTTGTTTCTATGAAAACACCGTATTCAGTCACAACCTCTGAAGTCGAATCTTAATCACCCCTCACAACCTGTACACATGTAGTACTGAAGACTACGTTGAAAGAAAGTCTATGTATGTTTCCCGCCGTGTTTGACTCGTATGATCGTACCCAACTACCTTGATTTCAGTACCCCCGAATATGACCTCTAGATCAACTGCGCGTTCCTTATCGCCTGTGAGATCAGGCATTTCTACGACTAGGCAACCACATTTCTCTACGCCGTCTTCATCTGTGTATTTTAGTCGCCGTTTGGACGACTTGAAAAACTCAAAAATAATGCCTTTCTGGTTGGTAATGATTGGCGTATATGTTTCCCGCCAGATTTCGTTATGACCTATGACCTCTCCGGTTTCCGCCCAAGTCTGGAAAATGTGTTTGCATAGCACCATTCCGTCCGAGTCGACCTTGAGATCGTCTCTGTGTTCACCTTCCTCAAAAGGGAGATATGACCCAACTCCGTACGAGTACCGACAGATCCGCTGGCAGATGGCGCTGGGGTCGCAGCCAAATGCCACGGCTCCTTTAACAACAGACAAACTAGCTTCCTCGGGAATGAGGACTGTCACCTGTTCGCCAAACTCCGACCGGATCGAGTTCTGAAGGCGGACCGACTCGGCAAACCCACCAACAAGGAACATATATTTTAAGTCCTTTAATTTTGGCCTTTGAAGAAGATGTGTCACGTGATCGTTTATTTGTTTAAGCGCATCGCAGAACAAAGCTGTGACCACCTCAGAAGTCAACACAAGTTTTCCCGATGAGAACTTAATCTGTCCGCCCTCCGCCGCGGCGTACGATTTGATATATTCCTGCACAGACCGGTCCTCGTGACGAAAATTACAAAAATTATAAGGGAGCGACACGCGCACACTCTCGCATTCACCACGTTTCTTTATCTCGAAGTCCTGTAACAACTCGACATAGTCCTTGGGAAACTCGCGCTGGAATGCGGCAAGAAACTCTGCGCCAAAGATCTTGTCAAGGAGGGCGATGAACTGACGGTCGATGACGGTTCCACCCCAGGCACCACCTGTGGCGCGGAACAGCTCCCGAATACGACCATCTTTCCGGACCTTGTGTGCTACAATATCTATGGTTCCACCTGTAATTGAGGTAAATAAATGTGTAAGTGAATAGTGAAAGAACCTTCACCATGCGCAAGGCAGTGTAAACTGATTGCTTTGTTTACAAACTGAAGAAGTGTTAAAATAACTATTCGTTTTCGAAAATTCCTGCATGATAAAAACTCAGAATTTGTAATGTTGCTTTTTCTCCCACAAATCTTATTGTCTCTCTGCTTACCTCCAGCGTCAATCACGAGGTATTTAGTTCCGGGTTCAAAGGTCAGCATTGACACTTGTTCATTTTCTGTTTGGACGAAGGTGCTGACTGGAAGTGATCGGCAGTTGAGTGATGCTGCTTCCGGTTCTAATGCTATAACAAGTTGGTTACTGTGCGTTGTGTCTATAAGACCACCCTGAGAGAAAAGAGCATTCATCAAAAATACAAAGAAGATCATTGACCAAAAATAGAAAGCATCTTCATAACTACATTGATATGATATACGAATAACATTTTGTTCTGGATATGTTTCAGAATAATTACAAAATTAACAATTATGGTGGTGAATTATTGGATCCAATAGAATACGCGTATACTCGCGAAAATGAAACCGGAAGTATACGTACCTTATGCGCCGCTTCTCTCATAAACTGTTTGGCGTTTTCGTCCCATATGGCAGGTACTGTAATGACCCAGCGGACGGACTGTGGGTCGGGCTCGTACCCCAGGGTCACGCTCAAATGACGTAGGAAATGAGACTTCATGAAACCCAAAGATTTGGCAAAAACGTCCACGGCAAGCTGTTCCTTACCGGAAGTGTCCTGTAAGGTTATGTCCGTCTTCAGCTCCTGGCGCAACAATAAAACACACAAAAAATAAGTGTAACATTAGATCTCGTGCCATTTTACGCTTGACATTTTCCAATGAATGTGCAGGTGTTTTTTTTTATTAGGTAAACTGAAGATTCCTTTTTAATATGATCAGGTTATATTGTTATGAATATATTCTATCGGATATTTATAGTATGATCGCTGCACGGGAAAACAGGTTTGCCCCAATAAGCTTATTGGTACAAGATAACGTTTATTCAATCGGTGCTAAGTTTGAGGAAATTTTCACACACTTAACTATATATTTAAAACAGAAACACCACCCTGTAGTGAGAAAAGCCCGCCCTTAAATGATTCATTTACATTGTAGCCAGTTAGTTCTGGAAAATTCCTCTCACAAAACATTCACGTAACGAGTTTGACTCCCATAGGAGCACTTGAGGCCAAATGCTCCAACGTCAGACTTCCAATAACTCGTGGGCTTTCCAGAAGGCTTAGCCCCATAACTCCTCCAACGGCCGCACTGAAGAAACCAAGTAACATTCCAATAACACCAATATCACAGAAAATCCTCGAAGTGCTAAGTGAACCAGGTTTGGATCAAATTAATTGGAAATTAACAACCCATGAATTTCAGCAGACGTTATAATGGACGCAATGTAGCCCTAGGCATGGACATATTTTCCGTTCTTGGAAATGCAGATACCATCTCCTAGGAAATGAATTAACATTTGGCGGTAGACCGACGCTGCTCTCCGAAGCTGTATCAGCTGATGTTATCGGCGGCCACATTGTGAACAGAATTGTCAGCATAACGAATCATTCAAATTTTCCAAAATATGATCTTCGAACTTTCTGGGTTTAGCTACATCATTTTTATCTTGAGCCAATCATGCCATGTTTAATTGGAATTGGATGATATTGAAAATATGTTATTTGATAAACATATAATTTTGAAATTGTAGTTAAGCTCAACAGAATGTATTACCGTTGTTGTGCACACAATATTGCATAAAAAAACTTGAGCTGGCTGGCTAACAAGCCTGAGGCAGCCACTGTCAGAAAATTTGAAAGGACATCTGATATTAAACCTTTAGGGATACGATGAAACGATGACGGAAGATGGTCGATTTGTTGCGTCCGTGATTACATTCTTCTCAATAGCATTATTTACATAATTTCATTTATTTTTTATTTATGTTTGCTTCCTATTGTCTCTGACCAGAAATTTGCACCAACAGATGCATCAACGTAAACGTCAACCGTCTAACAATGCATGGCGCTTTAGTGTTGATGTCCTGTTAATAATTTATTAATTCATTCACGTGCTTTAGTCTGGAAATCTTCTATTTACCTGGCGAGTTTGTTAAATTTTTACACACTAGTATGATTCCTCATCCTATTTAACGAAATGACTAACCCTGGCAAGTATCGATTTCGATGTTTACAATCGATACTTTCGAACACGTGTGTTCGTATTTATAATTGACCGGAATGCAATAGACATTAATAATAAATTGCAAAGAGAAATCGATACCGGCCCACGCGCGCACGTCGATCAATTACAGAAACACGACACAAATACCATGGCAACGCATGTATTGTAATATCCGTGACAGGTTTGTTACCTGGTCTTGTGAACACCATTGTTAAGAGTTTGGGTCAATATCGACCCCACAAAAACAGCATTCCCTGAAACAAAAGTTTTCTCGTTTCCAGAAATCCAATGACACCGGTACGATTGTTTGTGTCAAGTACGCGTGAAGGACGTGCATTATGAACCATTTTCATTGCTTCTAGTGGTGATTGGACTCGTTCGTTTTCTACCTGAAGACACGTATAATGTGTCTAACAAGCATCCCGGGGGTTGCATAACGCGATCGCTATTCCCGGTACAGTCTCTAACACCAATGAATTGCGTTGTACATAAAATGACTTTCGCAACAAAGAACTGAATCCGGATACGTGATAAATTGTATATATTAACATCATTAGATTATGATGGAGCGAAAAGATGTCCGGATACCGATACCGTTAAGAAACCAGCTGCCTAATAACACACATCATTAGACATGAGTTGCATGTCGATTCCTTTAATTGACAATTTCATTTATTTGGTAATTTTATAGACATTTTAAGATTTTGAATTATAGAGTTTAATTTCTATAAAAGAAAACATGTTCCCAGACAAAGTTGTCGCGTGATGGCGCTGCCTAATAACACACATCATTAGACATGAGTTGCATGTCGATTCCTTTAATTGGCAATTTCATTTATTTGGTAATTTAATAGACATTTTAAGATTTTGAATTATAGAGTTTAATTTCTATAAAAGAAAACATGTTCCCAGACAAAGTTGTCGCGTGATGGCGCTTTAAAATGCAGCTTTTTGCGGATCGTTTTAATGTAATATTACTTTCTATTATGTGGCAACTTGAATGCGTTTGAAACGTGTTTGCGTGTTATTGTCGAGGTGATTCTTGTGACACATTGCCGTGAATAGTTAGCGTAACTTACCTGAAATTGTATGGCTGTTAATGTTGTTTGTTGAACGCAATGTTGCAAATGTGTGACCTTTATCATAGTTTGAAGAACGAAATTTTGTAAACATGTGACTGTTGACAATGTTTGTTGAATGCAATTTTCCAAATGTGTGACCCTTGACGTATTTGTAGACGCAATTTTGGAAATATGTCTGTTGACATTGTGTAAAGTATTTTACTGAAAAAAGCATAATGTTTCGGTGTAAATTTGATGTCACAATGTCGTAGATTATAAGAAAATTCATTTGATGGCAGGTACATATTTGCCAAAGTGTGACATTCATTAACATTACCAGTTTTTGTGTGACATATTTATAAAGTGTGACAAGAATGTGTGTTACCATACCTTATTGTCGTAGAGGTTCATCTTAAACCTATCAAAGTAATAGTACTCCGCCGCCTCTTCTTCCGACAGATCATTGTATTTCGACACAGCCTCAAAACCGAACGCCTCGAACTGTCCATCAGGTTTAAGGAGGAGAGAGGTAGGGGTCTTGTGGAGGAGGAAACCTTGCGTCTGGCCCCAGTTCTTGTTGGTATATATGACGTCACGATTGGACACAAAAGTGTAAGCATATCCACTAAAAGTCGTCCCAAAGTCTATAGCAGCCACAATTTTGTACGGGTCCTCCTCGGGTTCAACCACCTCCTGTCCGATATCCGGAGTATCTGTGGCGCCCTCCTGCGCGGGGGCTGGGTCCTGCTCACACTCCGGGTCCTTGCCAGAGTCGCCATTTTGTGCGTCCTTGGCACTGTCAGCCATTTTTAGCACTGCCTGTCTTTGTTTCCGTAGGAAGCAGACGAGGTACTCCGCACTGAGTATCTGGACGCGTGCCTACTTTCCAGTTAATCGATTTTTCCCGGTTCCATCTCAAATCCTTGTGTAGTTGCCACATTAATTACGACCAGATCGATATTGGTTGATAGTCCCTCCCCGACACAGTCCTCACCATCCTCGATCCCAGCGACAAGGCGACACCGACCTGGTGGACCACACTTCGGACACAACTGTCTGAGGATTATGTGCTGACGGATATACTTGTACTTCCAAACCGACTCTAATCATATGCATGAAGTGCCGACATGGCGTGGTCTTCAGAGATCTAACTGAGGAAATTTGATATACAGACAGAAAGAACACGTCAACAACCGGTACTGGACTAAATAAAACGGTTCCAAGGTTAGTACCGAGGGCAGACGACACTCCCAGGCGTCCTGGATATAGCGGGGAGCCGATTATCATTGGCACACTAACAGGAACACCTTAACGAGCAAGGTAAGGTCACATAGACACGTTACATAAGTAGTCCTACTTTAAATCTGGTATGACATGTCCCTGTGGGTACAAAATAACCCTGCTACACGATATTGCAAGAGTCAAAGGTATTTCATGTCTTTTAAAGAGACTATTTCTATAGGAGTTTAAGTGTCTTGAATTGTCGTTTCTTGTAGACATTATTGTGTCGCTGACACTGCCCCTGTGTACGGAGGGGATGGTTTGTGGAGGGGGATGACGCCTTTGGGTCGTCTCGTATTGCGGTGTGTGGCCTGTTTTAGGCCATTTATTTCTGTATACTTTAACTATGGTATTAGAGCATCCAATTCTACAATCCGTCTGATTTACCAATGCTAACACCCCTATGACTTACCAAAGCTACCATCCCTATGCTTTACCAAACCTACCATCTCTATGATTTACAAACATACCATCCTTATGATTTACCAAACCTACCATCCCTATGACTTACTAATGCAACCACCTCTATGAATTACCAAACTTACCATCCATATTCCTTACCAATGCAACCATCCCTCTGATTTACCAAACCTATCATCTCTATGACTTACCAAAGCTATCATCCCTCTGATTTTCCAAAAAATATCATCCTTACGACTTACCAAAGCTATCCTCCTATGGCTTACAAAAGCTACTACCACCACTAACATACCCCTGATTTACCAAAAATACTGTCCCTCTGATCTCCCAAAGCTTCCAATCTTATGACTTACCAAAGCTACGATCCTTATGACTTACCAATGTTTCTATCCCTATAACTTACCAATGATTTACCAATTCTACCCTCCCTCTGATTTTTCAAAGCTACCATCCCTTTGATTAACGAAGCTTCCATTCCTATGACTTACCAAAGCTACCATCCTTATGACTTACCAATGCAACGATCCCTCTGATTTCCTAAAGCTACCAACCCTATGACTTACGAAAAGATACCATCCTTCTAATTTTCCAAAGTTCCTATCCCCTGATTTCCTCAAGCTACAATCTTCTGATTTACCAAAGCTACCATCCAATTAATTTACCAAAGCTGCTGTCCCTCTGAATTACCAAAACTACAACCCTTATTATTTTCCAAACCAACTACACCTATGACTTACCAAACCTACCATCCTTATGTTACCCAAAACTTCAGACAATATGATTAACTAAAGCTTCCATCCTTATAATTTACTATTGCTAGCATCCTTATAATAATTTTCAAACGCCAGTTCCCTCTGATTGACCAAAACTTCTATCCCTTTGATTTTCCGAAGTTACCATCCCTGTGATTTACCAATGCTCCTATCCCTCTGACCTGTCAAAACTTCCATCCCTATAATTTATCAAACCTACCATCCCTCTGATTGACCAAAGCTTATGTCACTATGAATCACCAATGCTACCATCCCTCTGATTTTCCCAATGCTACCATCCCTGTGATTTAACTATACACTCATCCCATTCAATGACTATTACTCTATTATTTCCCATTACTGCTATTATACCTATTGTCATGTAGTTCGACCATCCTTATGGTTACCCAATGGTATCGTCCCAGTGATTTACCAATATATCCCTCTGATTTCCCTATGACACAATTCCTACTACTGGCAGAATTGTATTGATTGACGTCAGGCCCGGCCTTGTCTGTCGAACTCTCCTACTTGTGGAGATCAAAATGTTGGTTAATTTATCCGCTTAGTGATTAAAAAAATCCTACTACACTGTACGACGGTTTTGTCGTTAAACAGAATTGGCGGTGTTTCTGGCGTTTAGCGCGTTCGTGCAGAAATCAATATTTGTGATTAATCGGGAGAAGTAATACCTGGGTGAGGGCGAGACGCCCATCCTTGTGAGTCGACAGACGGTCAGGCTCATCTCTGATTCACGTTCAAGATCAAGAAATGTGATTAGCTGTCAAATAAAAAAAATATTGAAAAAAAAGTCGGCATGGATTTTAAAAGAAAAACACCATTTTATGACTTGATAATTAAAACAAATTAGAAATATTGAAATTCCCATCAAAACATAGATTATTGGATTAAAAGTGATTCAAAAAACTGTCAAATTAGCAGACATTTTATTTTCATTTTGGTTACCGGAAATGCAATCCCATGACCTTTGAACTTACTTTGGCCGGCATTCCTCGTGTAATTTCTGAGACTTTTAGTAAGTCGGCATAATGCTCTTATTGCTTATATTGATGGCATTGCTCTTTGGTACTGGCGTGGAATGATTGGTATGTGTGGTATTCCTGGAGACATGAGTCATTCACGACTCGGTACATACAACACAACCTGTATCATGCCTCCATTGTCCTCGATGTAGGCTGGGAATGGAAATTGTTTCAGTATGTCGGTATGTCTGAAAATGCCATATAAAGAACCATAGTACGTTTTACTTATATATATTTGTTCATCGATTTTATAAGCTGGAACCCGTCTTCTGCCATGATTCATGATTTAAGGGCCATTTACACGGTAACCTGGACGAGTCCTCTCCTCGACCTCCCTTCTCTACGCGTGTAAAGAGCATCCACCTTCCCAGAAAGTAAACGTACATTCCCTTAACAGACCTACCCGTATATTCAGTTCCCTAATTGTCGTATATCCTCTGATGTTGGGAGGTTTGAGAAGTTCCCTTTGAAACAATGGCGGCTCTAGAAGGGCCCTTTTTTGTTTTATGACGTTTGAAAATAAACGATCGTCACTGTACTAGTAGTGTAGCAGATTTATGAATCATTTTTGGTATAGGGAAGCGAAATCAATAGTCCTTACCATTCGTAGTTCTAAACATATCGTTTGTGCAGGACCGAAAGCGTCCCAGATAATGGTTAAGCGTTCATGACTATGGCCGATACATTTAGACTGTAATTCGAGACATCAACACTTCGTATAGCGTTAGATTAGCGGGGGATGCTATAGTATTGGAACATAAAACTATTACTATCAAATTGACAGGTAATGATGTAAATGAATATTATGAGACAAACTCCCTTTATTGCATAAGATTTCTAAGAGGCCGTTATCGCCAAAACCTATCGAGCACCAAATAATAGCAAATGATAACACTATTTGTAAACAGATAAATGTTTTCTTCAATTACATGGTATGAAATGTCAGTTATGGGAAGTTTTATTCCAATATTTATCTATTTTTCTTGCAGAAACCTTGTTAAGATGGCAGACAAGAAGGATTTGTTGGCCGAAGCCAAGAGTTTCTGCGACGGGCTCTCAAACGTTTTCATGCTGAAGAAACGCGATGCTCAGACGCGCCACCTGTTGGAAAAAGCAAAATCGCTGGTGGAAGCTCTAGCAGCAGAACACCAGAAACAATCTGGCACCAAATCAACACCTCCAAGACAGGCGCGAGGGTCAGGGGGCATGGGCCAGCTCTGGACAAAGTTGGAGGAACTGAAGCGTGAAAACGAGCTCTTAAAAAGGAAAGGTAAGGCACAGGACGACAGGGGGACTTCCGGTACGAAGACACAAGGTCCTGGTGAAGTTATTATTTCTGAGCTTCATAAGGCCAAACAGGAAAACGAGGTTCTCCGGAACCGGAATGAGAAACTGGAGGTGTCAAACCGCGAGATGGAGGCGGTGGCTGTTAGTGTTCAGGACGAGTATAAAAGGTCAAAAGTTGCCTTGGAGACAACACAGAAATCCATGGAGACCGTTCTGAAAGAATACCGCCACATGGAAGACAGTCTTAAATCAGCCAAGACCGAAAACGATACTTTAAAACAAAGGCAAGTTGCAATTGAAATAATTGATATAATTCGAATTCCCCCTCCCAACACTCTGTGTTGTTGTTATAATCAAACATTTATAAGAAACAACCCAGGGGGAAATAGTCTCTTAGTACAGGTTCTTTTTCATAAAGAAATCACTACAACGGGAAACATTCAAAGTGGTCCTTCAACACGGGTGGTCTCTTCATTGAGCTGGTCGCCTAAGCAGCTTCACTCTACTTTTAACTGTTTCAGCTCGATTGGAAGTGTTTGGGCAATATTATCGACCCAAGTGAAATCATTGTCTGTAACTAAAGTTCAATTTTAACCCCAACTTTAAAGAGCAATATCGTCACATTTTGTTCTTTTTCAAGAATTAAAGAAATAAACGAAAGTGCTGGAAAAAGTTTTGTTTTGCCTTCCAAGGACAAATTCCGGATGTATTTTTCCGGGGGACCGCTTCAAAAGAATTGAATAACGATGTTAGAATGTACAGTAAAATATCGTTTATCCAGAATAAAAACATTTTAAGAAGTAAGTTTCTGGATGTTAATGTCAAATCAAGAACATTATGTCCCCATTAATCCCAGTTTATCAGCAAAATAACTAAAACAAATTCAGAAATTAATTGTTATGGGTTAACTATAGTGTCCTTTGAATTATATGAAAAAATACTGCTTTGTTTACAGGGTGACCCAGAGCGTGAAACCATTGCCAACCAGCCCCAAACCATTGCCTCCGAAACCCGTGGCAAAACCAGTACCAAAAGCTCGTAGCATGAGCCATGGACATGTGGAGCCCCTGGACCGATGTCGATCCGGGAACCGGGTCCAGACAGAAACACTGAGCGAGCGCTGTCGTCCTAGCAACGTGGCTATGTTGTACACCAGCCTTGAGAGTCAGGAGTGGGTCGACGCGAAGGAGGCGCTAGAGGACGACTATGACTTTGAAGAGGAAAATATTATCCAGTTCCTGTGTACCATCCTCATGGTAATCGCTTTGTCGTCGTTCCATGCAGAGGGTCGTTATATACAATGTATCGTTACAGTGGGTCGTTATATACAATAGATCGTTACAGTGGGTCGTTATATACATAATATCGTTACAGTGGGTCGTTATATATAATAGATAGTTACAGTGGGTCGTTATATACAATATATCGTTACAGTGGGCCGTTATATACAATAGATCGTTACAGTCGGTCGTTATATATAATATTTCGCCACCGTGGGTCGTTAGATATAATAGATCCTTATAAGGGGTTGATTTGTACAATAGATCGTTACAGTTGGTCGTTATATACAATAAATGGTTACAGTGGGTCGTTATTTACAAAATATCGTTACAGTGGGTCGCCATATATACTAAACCGTTATAGTGGGTCGTTATATACAATAGATCGGTACAGTGGGTCGTTATGTACAATAGATCGTTACAGTGGGTCGGTATATACAATAGATCGTTACAGAGGGTCGTTATGTACAATAGATCGTTACAGTGGGTCGTCACATCTAATATATAGTTACAGTGGGTCGTGATATACAATAGAACGTTACAGTTGGTCGTTATATATAATATTTCGCCACAGCGGGTCGTTATATATAATAGATCCTTATAGGGGGACGTTTTATACAATACATCGTTACAGTTGGTCGTTATATACAAAATATCGTTCCAGTGGGTCGTTATATACAAAATATAGTTACAGTGGGTCGTTATATAAAAAATATCGTTACAGTGGGTCGTTATTTACAATATATCTTTACAGTAGGTCGTTATGTACAATAGATCGTTACAGTGGGGCGTCATATCTAATATATAGTTACAGTGGGGCGTGATATACAATAGATCGTTACAGTTGGTCGTTATTTACAATATATCGTTACTGTGGGTCGTTATATACAAAATATCGTACAGTGGGTCGTTATATATAATAGATATTTATAGGGGGTCGTTTTATACAATAGGTCGTTACAGTTGGACGTTATATACAAAATATCGTTACAGAGGGTCGTTATATACAATATATCGTTACAGATGGGCGTTATATACAATAGATCGTTACAGCCGGTCGTTATATACAATAGATCGATACAGCAGGTCGTTATTTACAATATATCGTTACAGGGGGTCGTTATATATAATATATCGTTACAGTGGGTCGTTACATACAAAATATCGTTACAGGGGGTCGTTATATATAATATATCGTTACAGTGGGTCGTTATTTACAAAATATCGTTACAGTGGGGCGTCATATCTAATATATAGTTACAGTGGGTCGTGATATACAATAAATCGTTACAGTGGGTCATTATTTACAATATATCGTTACAGTGGGCCGTTATATATAATAGATAGTTACAGTGGGTCGTTATATACAAAATACCGTTACAGTGGGTCGTCATATCTAATAAACCGTTATAGTGGGTCGTTATATACAATATATCGGTACAGTGGGTCGTTATATACAAAATATCGTTGCAGTGGGTCGTTATATACAATAGATCGTTACCGTGGGTCGTTATATACATAATATCGTACAGTGGGTCGTTATATATAATAGATCCTTATAGGGGGGCGTTTTATACAATAGATCGTTACAGTTGGTCGTTATTTACAATATATCGTTACAGGGGGTCGTTATATACAAAATATCGTTCCAGTGGGTCGTTATATACAAAATATCGGTACAGTGGGTCGTTATATACAAAATACCGTTACAGTGGGTCGTCATATCTAAGAAACCGTTATAGTGGGTCGTTATATATAATATTTCGCCACAGTGGGACGTTATATATAATAGATCCTTATAGAGGGTCGTTTTATACAATAGGTCGTTACAGTTGGACGTTATATACAAAATATCGTTACAGCGGGTCGTTATATACAATAGATCGTTACAGAGGGTCGTTATGTACAATAGATCGTTACAGTGGGTCGTGATATACAATAGATCGTTACAGTTGGTCGTTATATATAATATTTCGCCACAGTGGGTCGTTAGATATAATAGATCCTTATAAGGGGTTGTTTTGTACAATAGATCGTTACAGTTGGTCGTTATATACAAAATATCGTTACAGTTGGTCGTAATATATAATAGATCGTTACAGTGGGTCGTTATATATAATAGATCGTTACAGTGGATCGTTATATACAATATATCGTTACAGTGCGTCGTTATATATAATAGATCGTTACAGAGGATCGTTATATACAATAGATCGTTACAGTGGGTCTTTATATACAATAGATCGTTACAGTGGGTCGTTATATACAATAGATCGTTACAGTTGGTCGTTATATACAATAAATCGTTACAGTGGGTCGTTATTTACAATATATCGTTACAGTGGGTCGTTATATACAAAATATCGTTACAGTGGGTCGTTATATACAATAGATCGTTACAATGGGTCGTTATATACAATAGATCGTTACAGTGGGTCGTTATATACAATAGATCGTTACAGTGGGTCGTTATATTCAATAGATCGTTACAGTAGGTCGTTATGTACAATAGATCGTTACAGTGGGTCGTTATATATAATAGATCGTTACAGAGGGTCGTTATATACAATAGATCGTTACAGTGGGTCATTATATACAATAGATCGTTACAATGGGTCTTTATTTACAATATATCGTTACAGTGGGTCGTTATATACAAAATATAGTTACAGTTGGTCGTTATATACACTAGATCGTTACAGTGGGTCATTATATAAAATAGATCGTTACAATGGGTCTTTATTCACAATATATCGTTACAGTGGGTCGTTTGTTATTTACAATATATCGTTACAGCGTTACAGTGGGTCGTCATGTCTAATAGATCGTTACAGTGGGACGTCATATCTAATAGATCGTTACAGAGGGTCGTTATATACAATAGATCGTTACAGTGGGTCGTCATATCTAATAGATCGTTACAGTGGGTCGTTATAAATAATATATCGTTACAGTGAGTCGTTATATATAATAGATCGTTACATATGGTCGTAATATACAATAGATCGTTACAGTGGGTCGTTATATATAATATATCGTTACAGTTGGTCGTTATATATAATAGATCGTTACAGTGGGTCGTTATATATAAAATATCGTTACAGATGGTCGTAATATACAATAGATCGTTACAGTGGGTCGTTATATACAATAGGTCGTTATATATAATAGATCGTTTAAGTGGGTCGTTATATATAATAGATCGTTACAGATGGTCGTAATATACAATAGATCGCTACAGTGGGCCGTTATATATAATATATCGTTACAGATGGTCGTAATATACAATATATCGTTACAGTGGGTCGTTATATATAATAGATCGTTACAGTGGGTCGTTATTTACAATAGATCGTTACAGTGGGTCGTTATATACAAAATATCGTTACAGTTGGTCGTTATATACAATAGATCGTTACATTGGGTCGTTATATACAATAGATCGTTACAGTGGGTCGTTATATATAATATATAGTTACAGTGGGTCGTTATATAAAAAAGATAGTTACAGTGGGTCGTTTTATACAAAAGATTGTTACAATGGGTCGTTATATACAAAAGATAGTTAGAGTGGGTCGTTATATATAATAGATTGTTACAATGGGTTGTTATATACAAAAGATTGTTACAGTGGGTCGTTATATATAATATATCATTACAGAGGGTCGTAATATACAATAGATCGTTACAGTGGGTCGTTATATATAAAAAATCGTCACAGTTGGTCGTTATATGCAATATTTCGCCACAGTGGGTCGTTATATATAATAGATCCTTATAGAGAGTTGTTTTATACAATTGATCGTTACAGTTGGTCGTTAAATATAATATAACGTTACAGTTGGTGGTTATATATAATATATCATTACAGAGGGTCGTAATATACAATAGATCGTTACAGTTGGTCGTTATATATAAAAGATCGTCACAGTGGGTCGTTATATATAATACATCGTTTAAGTGAGGCGTTATATATAATATTTCGCCACAGTGGGTCGTTATATATAAAAGATCCTTATAGAGAGTCGTTTTATACAATTGATCGTTACAGTTGGTCGTTAAATATAATATAACGTTACAGTGGGTGGTTTTATATAATAAATCGATTCAGGGGGTCGGTATATACAATATATTGTTACAGTTGGTCGTTATATACAATAGATCGTTACAATGGGTCGTTATATACAATAGATCGTTACAGTGGGTCGTTATATATAATTTATAGTTACAGTGGCTCGTTTTATACAAAATATCGTTACAGTGGGTCGTTATATATAATATATCGTTACAGTGGGTCGTTATATACAAAATATCGTTACAGTGGGTCGTTATATATGATATATCGTTACAGTGGGTCGTTATATACAATAGATCGTTACAAATGGTCGTTATATCTAATAGTTCGTTACAGTGGGTCGTTTTATACAATAGATCGTTACAATGGGTCGTTATATATGATATATCGTTACAGTGGGTCGTTTTATACAATAGATCGTTACAGATGGTCGTTATATCTAATAGTTCCGTACAGTGGGTCGTTATATACAATATATCGTTACAGTGGGTCGTTATATACAATAGATCGCTACAATGGGTCGTTATATACAAAAGATAGTTAGAGTGGGTCGTTATATACAATAGATCGTTACAATGGGTCGTTATATATGATATATCGTTACAGTGGGTCGTCATATCTAATAGATCGTTACAGTGGGTCGTTATATACAAAAGATCGTTACAGTTGGTGGTTATATTTAATAGATCGTTACAGTTGGTCGTTATATAAAATACATCGTTACAGTGGGTCGTTATGTATACTATATCGTTACAGTGGGTCGTTATTTACAAAAGATAGTTACAGTGGGTCGTAATATATAACAGATCGTTACAGTTGGTCGTTATGTATAGAAGATCGCTACAGTTGGTGGTTATATATAATAGATCATTACAGTAGGTCGTTGTATACAACAGATCACTACAGTGGGTCGTTATATATAATATATCGTTACAATGGGTCGTTATATATAATAGATCGTTACAGTTGGTCGTTATATATAATAGATCGTCAGAGTGGATCGTAATATACAATAGATCGCTACAGTAGGTCGTTATATATAATATATCGTTACAATGGGTCGTTATATATGAAAGATCGTCACAGTGGGTCGTTATATATAAAAGATCGTTACAGTGGGTCGTTATATACAATAGATCGTTACAGTTGGTCGTTATATCAATATATCGTTACAGTGGGTCGATATATACAATATATCGTTACAATGGGTCGTTATATACAATATATCGTTACAGTTGGTCGTTATATAAATAGATCGTTACAACGGGTCGTTATATACAATATATCGTTACAGTGGGTCGTTATATCAATATATCGTTACAATGGGTCGTTATATCGATATATCGTTACAATGGGTCGTTATATACAAAAGATCGTTACAATGGGTCGTTATATACAATAGATCGTTACAGTGGATCGTTATATACAAAAGATCGTTACAGTTGGTGGTTATATTTAATAGATCGTTACAGTTGGTCGTTATATAAAATACATCGTTACAGTGGGTCGTTATGTATACTATCTCGTTCCAGTGGGTCGTTATGTATACTATATCGTTACAGTGGGTCGTTATGCATACTATATCGTTACAGTGGGTCGTTATTTACAAAAGATAGTTACAGTTGGTCGTAATATATAACAGATCGTTACAGTTGGTCGTTATGTATAAAAGATCGCTACAGTTGGTGGTTATATATAATGATCGTTACAGTAGGTCGTTGTATACAACAGATCACTACAGTGGGTCGTTATATATAATATATCGTTACAGTGGGTCGTTATATACAATAGATCGTTACAGTGGGTCGTTATATACAATATATCGTTACAGTGGGTCGTTATATCAATATATCGTTACAATGGGTCGTTATATATGAAAGATCGTCACAGTGGGTCGTTGTATATAAAAGATTGTTAAAGTTGATCGTTTAATACAATTAAATCGTTACAGTGGGTCGTTATATACAATAGATCGTTACAGTGGGTCGTTATATACAATAGATCGTTACAGTGGGTCGTTATATACAATAGATCGTACCAGTGGGTCGTTATATATAATATATCGTTACAGTGAGTCGTTATATATGATAGATCATTACAGTGGGTCGTTATATAAGATAGATCGTTACAGTGGGTCGTTATATACAATAGGTCGTTACAGTGGGTCGTTATATACAATATATCGTTACAGTGGGTCGTTATATACAATATATCGTTACAATAGGTCGTTATATACAATAGGTCGTTACAGTGGGTCGTTATATACAATAGATCGTTACAGTGGATCAGTGAGATTTTTTAAGTACCCGGAACGCCAATAGCTAGTTTTCACCTTTTTCCAAACTAAAATTCTGCCAAACTTTGTGGAAAAGACATCGACCTTTTTAAGAGTCATATCACATGTGCTTGAGACTATTGACTCGGCCACTTTATATTTTACATATAATGTTGCATTTGTACTTAAGGTTAATCGTTTTAGAAGGGGACAATTGCCCGATACAATTACATGTACCTGCGAATCGTAGTTGAAGCTTCTATCTATACATTTAGCAAAATCTTTACCGCGAGTTCAAGAATGATTGCTTTCTAAAATCCTAATGTTAGTGTTTTGCTGCTATTTGTTCATTGTGCTACATGTATACGTAAGAAATATTTGATTTCTGGTTCGGATGGTTAGGGAAGACAGATCTTAATTGACCTATATACTTGTAGGAAGCTTTTAAAACCTGCAAAGAAGTGCACGAGACCTTGAAGGCTACAATAGCGGAACTACTCAAGAAGCCCACCCTTGCTGTAAGTAGACATCTTGTAAATGATGAACAGTTATTACCCTTTTGTTGAAGCAGGAGATTCTCCGTAACACATGAAATCACTGTCGTGAAAATAGCGCTACCAACAATGCATACCATGTTATTTATTTTCTGATATAATGTCAGTTTGATAAACGAGAACATTTTATGAGAAATAAACGTCAGAAAATAACGATTTCAATCTGAAGTTTTCGGTTTAGTTGAACAGCATCACTAGAAGAATGAGAAACGGGAAAAAATCGATTCCGCAATTGCCAATAACATCAAAGTTTTGACTTTAGGCACAATGTTCGTTGATATGGAAGATTTCGATCTACTACTGGGTCATGGCATGATGATTTTTTGTCACGTGTTGACAGTCACATATTTGCTGTTTTCAGGTGAGCTTAGATTTTGGAGGTGAGATTAACTACCGATACAAACTTCCGGATTGTCTGACGGACGGCGTTGGACAGCAGCTTAGACAGCACTATGACGAGATTGAGAGTGAAACCATCGTCAATGTAAGTCTGTTGACCTATGACCTCAATTTTTCTGTCGTTAAATTATAACTCTTAACATGTGTAGGAACCATCATCAACGTCACGCTAAATAAGCTTTGACCTGTTGACCATGTCACCAAGCAATGACCTCTGAACCTAGGCTGCATAACTCTAAACTTTGGTATCTATAACTACATAATTGAACTGCTGATAGTAGGCAGCTAAAATTTGTCTTATACGAAACCTTTTTCTTGTAACTCCATGGAAATGCTAAAAATTAAACATATTATCCATCCGTCTATGTAACCTATGACTTCAAATGCTATGAACTTTGACCTGTGAGACAAGTATAAGCGAATCCTTGTCGCATCGACATGCACCTCAAACCGAGAAATGCATTACAGAAGTACCTTCACATATGGTTTACCACAAACAAGCTAACAGTTGGATGGTGGTGATGGTGGTGGTGGTGGTGGTAGTGAGGGTCGGGAGGTCTCATCTTTAACCTTTGACCTCTCTGTTTCAAATTGATATTAACATAGACTTTCTGTAGCCGAAAATATGTACCTTAGATATTTCTTTTTCAGATAATGTCAAAGAAACTTGCCAAAGACTACAGATCATTTGCGGAGAACAACTGTCTACAGCACAAATCAATTTACAAATATATGCACGCATGCGCGACGGTCACGTGGCAGATGGTGGTACAGCAGCCCCAGATGTATCTTACAGTAGACGACAAAAAGTTCGATGACGACAAACACAAACTGTGGTGGTCATGTGATCAAAAGAGCGCGAATAATGTGGACTTTTTCATATGGCCAGCTTTATACGACTATAAAAATGGCATCTTACTAGTGAAAGGGTGTGTATACGCCAGCTGATGACGAACTACACATGGTCATACCGAATAATGACGTTGCATACCAATGTGTACCCTAAATGATGACGTACAACACAAAACGTGAGCATATAATCAAGTGGCACGGGTTTGTGTAGCAGCGGTTGTGATTTTGTACATCATCAGTTTTATAACAGAAATATTTTATTAGGCATCGTACCAAATCGAGTCTGGAGCCAAAGCATTACTATCACCAGTATTCGTACTAATATATCTCCGTTGTGCAATCAAACGTCAGACTATTTGTGCAAAATATATCTTTATGGCGAGACATATGTGTATATCGGCAGAATTACTTTGCACCTGGTATGAAGTACAACTTTAGATAACTTTTTATAACTGGTCACCAATTCACTCCCAACAGTGTCATTAAATGCAACAAATATAACATGATAGAACTCCACTGGCAGTTAAAGGGTCTCATCGCTACCCCTTTTCGTTGCTGTTTGTAGCACGATACAACTCATACATCATCAAAAACTCGCTTCTAAACAATAAACGTCATTCCAAAAATTGTTCAACCCAAAATAATCAATATTTCATAAAAACTCCAAGCAACCAAAAACTACCACTATGACTTTAAGACATCTCCTATCACTCCTACGCAGCATATACCATTTCGAAACAAATCATATCGTCCAGCAACTCCTATAACGCCAAAACAACTCCCATCACTCCAAAACAACTCCTACCACTCCTAAACAACTTCTATGCCTCACTTTTGGCCATTAGTTGAACGTTCGCCCCTGTGAGGAAGGCTTTTGGTTATGTCTCCTGGCCGATACATACCAGAGTCTGTAAAAATGATATAGTTTCTACTCCTGCTTAACGCTCGGCAATTAATGAGTGGGACGACTGGTTCTCCCGTTGTCAGTATAATGTGTCCTGCTGGGTGTCTTCGGCAGTATGTTTCAGTGAGGTAGCACTATAAAGTCGGCATCAGTTCCGCGCTAATACAAGGAGACAAACACGAACATATCGCAGCCTCCCAAAACACACACGAATACACTACACGCATGCATCTTGCACACACGGGAGGCCGTCCTTTAATGAGCTGTTGATATGACTTAAACAATACTAAACCAAACTCAACTAATATATCACTCCCAAAGAACACCTTTCACTCCAAAACATCTCCTATCACTCCCAAACAACAATTATCACTCCAAAACAACTCCTATCAATCCAAAATAATTCATATCACTCCAAAACAACTCCTATCACTCCAAAACAACTCCTATCAGTCCCAAACAACAACTATCACATCAAACTACCACTTTTATCGCAATGAAGTAACTATTTATTAAGACGTCAATTTATAATTAACCCTTGAAACCAACAAAAATGTTACTTAAATCTAATCCGGTATATAAAACGTATCATTAAGAAAATATTTTCCGTTCGGAGAACCGAACTGATTCCTGTGTCTAAAACTAATTGCATACAATTTGAACATTTTGTGCTACTAACAAATGTAGAAAATTGTTCGAAATATATAAAAGTATGGTTCCGTCTGGGTCAAGGTCATTATTAGGAACAGATTTTGTGAGGAAGATTTAGAGAAATATTGCTAACATTCCTGCATGTCTAGTTTAAAAATGGTCATTAACAATTTATGGTGATTTAGACTCAAAATGGCCATTTAAGATGTTGATAACCTTTAAAGGTGAAAATATTTATTTCAAGAATTGCTTGTTTACTAAATATGATGACATTGCAGGGATAAAAACTGGGATTTTTACTGTTTATAACGTCACTGGTCGTGATAGATTCCCCTTGCTGGTTCCTTTCCCGAAAACAAAACAACGGATTTATTTGCGAAATGTGAAGATTCCCGATGACATCATTAGTTAATTACATTCAATGAGACAGGTAATGTGACCTTGATCCTGATAAGTCACGTCAGAGTAGATAGTTACCTTCTTCACATACTTTCAGAGAAATTTCTGGTTTGAGACAGGACTGCAATATCATCTGTGCTTGTTATTCACGAATTATTTGATAATTTAAGTATATTGTCATTTGCAAGCATGTCGTTTTGAAAGGTCAAGTCTGACAAATCGGGTTGTCGTGAAAGAACTAGGCTAAATGCACCAAAGGTTGTCAAAGCACGTGCTTCATTCTGATTGGTTATTTGAGAGTGGGCGGGGTTTATACGTATATCGTAAAGCTTTTTAATAAGGTATGTTAGCCAACATTTGGTGGGGAAACATTTATGCATGTTTAAATTGCCTTACATAACAAATATATATGTGTGTTTTTGAAATTAAATGTTGTAGTTTATCAAATTGTTTATATCAAATGGAATGTGACAAACTCGTTGAGCATTCGCAGATTATAATGGAACCTTCTGGGTTAGAAAAAAGTATTTCCGGACACTTCAATTTTTTTATATCGACTAGTGAGTTACTCGGAATATTGTACGGGAAAGCAAAGTGTCCGTACTAACGAGGTTCCACTTTAATCAATAAAACACCTATATGTAAACCAGGTCTAGGTAAAGACCCAAAGGTTAAAATACGGATACATCATAATTAAAGAGAGCATTTTAAGGAGTTAAGTATATATATATATATATATAATTTACTATGTACATATATATGTATACGTCAGCTGGAAATCTGATGACGTCAGTGTGTCGTTTGTAAAGGATCGTACTTTTAATTGTCGACAAGCTCCGCGATTCTATCCATACCCTGTGATTGTGATTGAAGTACAAACATTTTGAAATATAAGCATTTTATGTACAATATATGGTTCGTTGTTGTTTTTGTCGATCACACAGATGTGATTCCTGCCCTGGACAGTGGCTCTACTTTCTTTTATTTGCAACGAATGTCAGCAGATCACGTATTTTCATATGAAATGGCAGGAGTGAACTAGATGTGTTAACAGTTAATCACATAGCAGGACTGGTAATAATGCTGGCTCCCAGAACAGACAGGTTCGGATAGGACAGTGTTGACAAATTAAGACATAATAGCGGAAATGCTGGAACCAAATATCGGTCGGTATAGATAGGAATCCGGATTAGACAGGGTCTATATCCAATTTTGACAACACCTACCGTATTTTACTTACCTACCGTATTTTACCATTTTAACGCACCCAATAAATTGCTTTTGTGTGCAACTAAAAACTTACATGATTGCATAAGTATTTTTTGATAATGCAATTCTGGAAGAGTTCATTAATATATGTTGACTAGATTTTTTTCTGATGCAAAGGAGAAGTTAAGTTCCAGCCAATTACGAATTAATACCAGCGCAAACCAGCTGTAATTTTTCGTGACTTTTTCACATTTATTTTTTGACGCTTTCAGTAGCACATGGCACGTTTACTTCGTTGAATACGGTATGTATTGATCAACAGACAGAAATGAGACAATGCATCGGTGTCCATTTCAATTTTGAAGATAGTTTACCATGGGCAGTGCACACTTATCGATCAGAGCCCGGTTGTTCACAGTCTAGTTTTGACTTAACGTAACCTAAGCATAATTATTTCCTCTGGTATATTTTCCGTGAAATATATCCAAATTTAAAACTAAACGTAAAGTAAGAAATTCGTGTTCTTATACAGAACAAACATATACATATGTATAAAATATTTCATTTAAAGAATTCCAAAAAATACATTTTGAAGAGTAGCATTACCGACTCGATAAGCTGACCAGACTTTGAGAAACCGAGTCCGTATTGATTCCGGGGTGTTGGCGGAACAGATGGTGTCTCTGGCCCTTAATTTGGAACGGATTGCGGGGTTTTCCGTCAGGCGTAAGCAGAGTACTTTCCGAACGTACATATATGCAAAAAAAGTAAAAATCAAATAGGTTCCTCTGAAATAGAACCTGCACCAATTCTACTTACCCAAAGTAACGAAAGTACATACTATAAGTATTTGCATATATATTTTATACGTTAGTAAGTATTTTGAAAGTTCATGAGTCACAGGTACTTGAATCAACTTGTTCCTTCCTCAACACAACAGTAAATATCGGACGAGAGGAAGGACGACTTCTAACATATGTACTGAAGTACGTGTTGCTAACAGGTTATTTATTTTGAAGGTGTGTGAGATGGGTCAATCCAATATATTCGGAAATGGTAACATATAATACGCAATTATGACAGAGTGGTAAGTTTTTACATGTAATTTTTTAGCACACCATCATCCAGATGGTGGGTGTTCGTCCGTGGTCCGTCCGCCCTAAAATAATTCTTGTGATCACTATTTCTCAACAAATACTTAACAAATCGTTCTCAAATTTCCTATGTAGGTTTCCTTCGGCCCATAGTTATGCATGTATCATTTTGGGACTGATTGAAAAAACAAGATGGCCGCTAGAAAGCCATCTTGGATTATTACATTTCAAGTTTGTTTTTGCTATTCTTAATTCGGATGTAAGCGATGACCTCACTTTCAAGAATTTCTTTAGAACATTTACTTCAATTTATCGCCAAATCATTTATAATGCCTAAAGAAGAAATGATGGCAATATAACGAAATTTTGCTGAACATAGAACAAATGATGATCATAAGATGGTTAGCGCAATATCCCTTCTAAGATCTCTTGTTATTATAATACCCGGTATATGTAACATCACACTGATGGTATATAATATGGTCTATCGCTCGGCCTATTACTCCGAGGTGTCAGGGACGGAAGGAGAAAGAAAAAGAAAAAAATGATAGAGATCCTTAATAGTGTAGTGTTATATAGTTTTATTAGACGCATGAGAAGGAAGTCCGCAATTCTGCAGAAGAGCCACCATACTGTCCATTTTGTGAGTCCACAAGCTCGATTCAAACTATGAATGCTCATGTGCATTAAATAAAACACCAAGTTGATGATTTATTTGCAGACATTGATCGTTATCTTATCAGCAGGTGGATTTTATTTGTCAGTAGTATTTGTCGATACAAATATTCAGAGTTTATTCAGTTTTGATCCTTTACTCTTTTCTTTTTCATTGCCATATTTACATCTTTTTAACCGAATAACATTTTTCTATCAACATAGAATCGTGTCAAAAGTGACCGTGTGTGTAACTATCTATTTACTGGTGTATATTATATTCTATGTGGATAATTGGATACTCTTTGACTATAACATACATTTTGGTGAGCGATGTCTTGATCTGTGTGCTTTTTTGTCCCATTATAGATATAGCCCTGTAGACATTCTACCCGGAGAGTTTTCTAATAAGAGTTATCTCCCCTCTTCCACGGTTTTAGCGACATAGTCTCTGTGTGACTAAAGAAGCGCGTCTTTGTTCTGTCATTAGTAACTTATCAAATTGAAAGCAGCCGAATGACCCCTTTCCTAAGAAAATGTTTCGTCAGTGAACTATGAATGTGAAATGAAGTATGTTTCTAGCTTCTCAGATTATATTGATATTTCTCTTTGGATATTTCACCCATATATGCCGAAATGCATAGTATCAGAAAGTGTCATCTAATAAAGCGAGGTAGTGCGGCTTGTTTGATAATTTAAAACGCGTTAACTGACTTGCAAAATTTTACACCAACGGAGCCCCAGAAATTACAAGTAGCATTCGACTCTTCAGAGAAAACTGTTTTAGAGTGGTTATCTGTAGAATAAAGTTATCCTTATGTAGAATATTACCAGTAAACGTGAAAAGCATGTTAGTGTTTCATTATTAAGTCTGAGCAAATAATTTCGTCAGAGTTAAAGACTGATTTGGGTTTTACAACAAATTTGGTCAAATGACAACGATATCAACCTGTAGAAGGGCAACTCGAGAGCGAAATTTTGAGTAAAGTGCCATCTTACTCAACTGTCATAATGTTGTACGGTCATAACATGACACCCCGCGCGGTTATGATATATATATATTGTACAGAATAAACACTCAAGTGTATATAATATTGTATTAAGACACATTTGATTACTCTTTAAACGTACAGTGATTTAGGAGATTTAAGGGAAACGATACCATTACATCAATTATAATCGTGAAGAAGAGTTCTACTAAGGTTTTTTTCACTTTGAGTTACCTCCCTTTCATATTGAAGATGAAGCAGCCAAAGGAATTCTTTCTTGATTAGAGTAACTTCCCCTGTGAAATTAATACCTTTCAATGTTAATTTTATTTTCATGAACTTTGCGGTTTATAAATTGGTTCTCATTTTGGAAGTTATTTTTTTCTTTCTTGGGTGATGATAATAGTGAAGTATAAGCTTGGAGGTGTAGAGGTCGACACCTGCATTTTTGTTTTTATTTTTAAATTCACATTTTCAAACGTTAAAATTTTCAAACAGCTATAATTCTATGAGAAGCATTGTAGCATGTGCTTTTATGGTATTTTCTTTTGAAATGGACATGTAAACAAATATTCAACAATGGTGACAGAGGTAATACTATAGCTTAAGGATGTACACCTCTGGGAAGTCAAAAATTTCCTGTATTTAACTTTTTCCTTATATGGATTTTTGGAAAAAGGAGTTAATGGCATAGTAGAAAATGCACAAAAAAAAAATGTTAGTGGGTTCGTTTTTGTGCTATGATAGGTCAAAGATACCAATTTAACAAAACATGTGATTTTAGGTGATTTTTTGGGTTTTGACCATTTGCAGAACAAATTCATACAATTTCTTCCAAGAGTGTTATCAGATATGTATGAATGTTTGTAGAATTGATGAAAATATTATTTTCTTTTAAATTATGGAAGTAAAATTTCTTAATCTTATTCATTTAACTCAGAAAGCCGAATTTAGTTACCCCTACCCCCTATTTTTTAATGAAAAAATATTCATTTTTTACCATTTTTTGCAGATTAAACGCTTGATATAAAAAGTTCTGCTATTAAACTTTTTTTAATATTTAATATTTAATGAAAATGTGTTTCTCTTTCTAAAACATCTACAAAAATGGGGGGTCAGTGTGCTTCTTTTTTTGTCCCATTATCATTTGTGTTATTTTTTTTACCTTTTTCGGGGTCAAAAATCAATTGAACCTGCTACAACTAAAAATGGTGACACAATGACAATTTAAGTGATCAATCTAGTGTCAAAAAAAGGTGAAATTTTGGCCTTTTTTGAAGCGCAAATAATACACATTAATACACATTTTCAAAATGGCCGCCGAATTGGTATTTTTTCTAAATTCTTGTAAAAAAAGTTCTACAAACAACAGGCATCTAGGTTTTTGACATGTTTTTCAGATGCGTGTTTGCTAATAAACTTGATCATAATTTGTTAAATATTACAAAAACCAATTACACCAGATCAAAACGAGACTTGAACGTGATTGAAACCCCAGAAGAGTACATCCTTAACTTGTTGGTACCCTATACTTTAAAGAAGCTAATTGACCGTATCATATGCATCTCGGTTCCAAGAGTGTTCCACAAGTAAAACCTGTTAGTAATCTGTTAAGGGTCGCTTTATTATGTTATGACAAGTGGGACACAGACAGTAGAATAAACACATGAATAGTACCAAAGTAATTCCGATCTAAGGGATGAAAGTTTAAAGGGAGATAACTCTTAAATGAATCATACGTTAGGTAGCTTAACGCGTTAAACAGAGGTAACTATCTTAAGTTGCAACTAAACCACGTCAAATAGGTTAACGTCAAATCCTTGTCAATAGTTTGTGTTGTCCTTTCGTTTAGACATTTGGTCCTGACTTTTCCCAGACGCTTTGGTGTTTTTTTTAGTCTATTAACGGTTATGTGCATGTTTCATCAGTTTCTGCTTCATCCTATTACAGCCTACACCTGCTACATCCTATTACAGCCTACACCTGCTACATCCTATTATAGCCTACACCTGCTACATCCTATTACAGCCTACACCTGCTACAACCTTAACAACATCGTCTTTAATAAACTATTCCTTTTACAACCTTCACCTATTCCAACCCTTTACAACCTTCAACTATTCCAACCTATATACATTAGACCTATACATGTTACAACCTACACGTATCAAAACCTTCTCCAATTACAAACTTTGACAACATTCTCCTATTACAACCTACACCTATTACGGCGTAAACCTTAAAGTACAACCTATAACTATTACAACATTTGACAACATTCTCCTATTACAACCTACACCTGTTACGGACTAAACCTTTTACAACCTTCTCCTATTACAACCATTGACAAGCCTCTACTATTACAACCTACACCTGTTACGGCCTAAACCTATAACTATTACAACCTTTGACACGACTCTCCTATTACAACCTACACCTGTTACGGCCTAAACCTTAAAGTACAACCTATAACTATTACAACATTTGACAACATTCTCCTATTACAACCTACACCTGGTACGGACTAAACCTTTTACAACCTTCTCCTATTACAACCATTGACAAGCCTCTACTATTACAACCTACACCTGTTACAGCCTAAACCTATAACTATTACAACCTTTGACACGCCTCTACTATTACAACCTACACCTATTACGGCCTAAACCTTTGACAACATTCTCCTATTACAACCTACATCTGTTACGACCTGAACCTTTGACAACATTCTCCTATTACAACCTACATCTGTTAAGGCGTAAACCCTTTACAACATTCTCCTATTACAACCTACATCTGTTACGGCGTAATCCTTTTACAACCTATACCTTTTACAACCTTTGACACGCCTCTCCTATTACAACCTACGCCTGTTACGGCCTAAACCCTTTACAACCTATAACTTTTACAACCTTTGGCACGCCTCTACTATTACAACCTTCACCTATTACGGCCTAAACCTTTGACAATATTCTCCTATTACAACCTACATCTGTTACGACCTAAACCTTTGACAACATTCTCCTATTACAACCTACATCTGTTAAGGCGTAAACCCTTTACAACATTCTCCTATTACAACCTACATCTGTTACGGCGTAAACCTTTTACAACCTATAACTATTACAACCTTTGACACGCCTCTCCTATTACAACCTACACCTGTTACGGCCTAAACCCTTTACAACCTATAACTTTTACAACCTTTGACACGCCTCTACTATTACAACCTACACCTATTACGGCCTAAACCTTTGACAACATTCTCCTATTACAACCTACATCTGTTACGGCCTAAACCTGTTACAACCTATAGATATTGCAATCTTTGACAAACCTCTCCTCTACAACCTTCACCTGTTTACGCCTTATACCTGTTATAACTGTCAGCTTACACTTGTTACACTCTTCTATTACACTCTTTGACATATTAAACTTTTTACATCCTGCACCTGTTCCAATCCTTTTTAGCCTACCCATATTACCACCTCCTAAACCTTTGACAATATTCTCCTATTACAACCTACATCCGTTACGGCCTAAACCTGTTACAACCTATAGATATTGCAATCTTTGACAAACCTCTCCTCTACAACCTTCACCTGTTTACGCCTTATACCTGTTATAACTGTCAGCTTACACTTGTTACACTCTTCTATTACACTCTTTGACATATTAAACTTTTTACATCCTGCACCTGTTCCAATCCTTTTTAGCCTACCCATATTACCACCTCCTAAACCTTTGACAATATTCTCCTATTACAACCTACATCCGTTACGGCCTAAACCTGTTACAACCTATAGATATTGCAATCTTTGACAAACCTCTCCTCTACAACCTTCACCTGTTTACGCCTTATACCTGTTATAACTGTCAGCTTACACTTGTTACACTCTTCTATTACACTCTTTGACATATTAAACTTTTTACATCCTGCACCTGTTCCAATCCTTTTTAGCCTACCCATATTACCACCTCCTAAACCTTTGACAATATTCTCCTATTACAACCTACATCTGTTAAGGCGTAAACCTTTTACAACATTCTCCTATTACAACCTCCATCTGTTACGACCTAAACCTTTGACAACATTATCCTATTACAACCTACATCTGTTAAGGCGTAAACCCTTTACAACATTCTCCTATTACAACCTACATCTGTTGCGGCCTAAACCTGTTACAACCTATAGATATTGCAATCTTTGACAAACCTCTCCTCTACAACCTTCACCTGTTTACGCCTTATACCTGTTATAACTGTCAGCTTACACTTGTTACACTCTTCTATTACACTCTTTGACATATTAAACTTTTTACATCCTGCACCTGTTCCAATCCTTTTTAGCCTACCCATATTACCACCTCCTAAACCTTTGACAATATTCTCCTATTACAACCTACATCTGTAACGACCTAAACCTTTGACAACATTCTCCTATTACAACCTACATCTGTTACGACCTAATCCTTTGACAACATTCTCCTATTACAACCTACACCTATTACGGCGTAAACCTTAAAGTACAACCTATAACTATTACAACATTTGACAACATTCTCCTATTACAACCTACATCTGTTAAGGCGTAAACCTTTTACAACATTCTCCTATTACAACCTCCATCTGTTACGACCTAAACCTTTGACAACATTCTCCTATTACAACCTACATCTGTTACGGCGTAAACCTTTTACACCCTATACCTTTTACACCCTTTGCCACGCCTCTCCTATTACAACCTACACCCGTTACGGCCTAAACCCTTTACAACCTATAACTTTTACAACCTTTGGCACGCCTCTACTATTACAACCTTCACCTATTACGGCCTAAACCTTTGACAACATTCTCCTATTACAACCTACACCTGGTACGGACTAAACCTTTTACAACCTTCTCCTATTACAACCTACACCTGTTACGACCTAAACCTTTGACAATATTCTCCTATTACAACCTACATCTGTTACGGCCTAAACCTGTTACAACCTATAGATATTGCAATCTTTGACAAACCTCTCCTCTACAACCTTCACCTGTTTACGCCTTATACCTGTTATAACTGTCAGCTTACACTTGTTACACTCTTCTATTACACTCTTTGACATATTAAACTTTTTACAACCTGCACCTGTTCCAATCCTTTTTAGCCTACCCATATTACCACCTACACCTATTACCGGAAATTCTTCAAGTCTACGTTATACTCTCTGTCAACTAACATATACAGCTAATGTATTTACGACAAATCTTCCGGGATCGAATTACAGCCTCAACTCTGTAACAAGGAAATGATGACCACAACCATTTGAACTACCGTATATATTTAGTTCTTGGTGTAAACGACATGATCTCGTTGCCTGACTTCATCTAGCCATAAATCGATACTGGGCTATACTGCTCATTCCCTGGTCAGTAAACCTGGCCGGTAACGATAATCATTGTGGCCACGGACAAGGGGACCGGGGTTGGTCAGTGTCACAAAATCCTTGGTTTACCAATAATAGAACATATTAACTGACGGCTTCTCTGTCCGTTCTTCCTTCAGCTCGTAGCGGATCGTAACTGTATCGCGTTAAGGATCGTATAGTACCATTGTCTTTCCGGGTCAGATTTTCTGGGACCCTAGAAGGCTCTCTAGTGATACGTCAATGTGTTTATCATCGATCATGACCGAACTTCAATGTCAGTGTCACAAAAAAAAAAGATAAATATGAAAACTGACCTGCTGAATTAAACATCAATATACGTACAATTATTTGTCATCACGGGAAAATGTGGTCAGGTGAATGTCTCGTGTGTAGGTAGTTATCAAATAATGCCCAGTTTTCCGATGGTTTGTGAAATTTAACTACTGGGTGTACCAAGCTGATTCTAAAGACAATAAATGGGATGTTTAAAAATAAACAAAAAACAGAAAACTCGTGTTTTCTGTTTTCTATATTTTTCCTCAATTAATGTACATGATTGCTCATGTGAGCTATTGCCATCCGCCTTCGTCTGTCGGCGTGGGTTGTGCGTCAATAACTAACATCTTCAACTTCTTCTTCAGAATCACTTAACTAATTAACTTAAACTTGGTACAAATGTTTCTTATGAAGTCCCCAACAAGTGTTCTTATATTTTGAGTCGATCTAAATATCCAAGGTGGCTGCCTTGCCTTTCATTGGCGGAAACATTTTCGACGTCTTCTCAGGTTCAGCTGCACTAATCGATTGATTCAAATTTGGTACAAATAATTTTCTTCATGAAATCCCAACAAGTGTTGTCTCTTGTCGTGCCGATCCGAAAATCAAAGATGGCCGCCCCTCCTCTGTTTTTTTGTAAATGTTCCATCCAATCAAGTAAAAAAATGCTGCGATCCTCAATATTGTATATATTTTCTCGAAACTAAAAAGATCAGGGGTAGCCAGACTTACCAAGGGGCCAAACTTTCCCCGGTTTCCCCCTTGACGTCTTATTTAATGTCGTCATCATGACGTCATGATTAAATTACTTTACCATCACGATTGAAAAAAACACATCTTATACTTATCGCTTAAGTGACTAGAACTGGTTGAGAGCTGCTCCGTCAATGCACACAGAACTCAGTAGTTATTAGAGAGCTACTCTGTCAATACACACAGAACACAGTAGTTATCAGAGAGCTACTCTGTCAATACACACAGAACACAGAATTTATCAGAGAGCTGCTCCGTAAATACACAAAGAAATCAGTAGCTATCAGAGAGCTGCTCCGTCAATACACACAGAACACAGTAGTTCTCAGAGAGCTGCTCCATCAATACTCACAGAACACAGTAGTTATCAGGGAGCTACTCCGTCAATACACACAAAACACAGTAGTTATCAGAGAGCTGCTCCATCAATACGCACAGAACACAGTAGTTATCAGATAGCTACTCTGTCAATACACACAGAACACAGTAGTCATCAGAGAGCTACTCCGTCAATACACACAGAACACATTAGTTATCAGAGAGCTACTCTGTCAATACACACAGACCACAGAATTTATCAGAGAGCTGCTCCGTAAATAAACAAAGAAATCAGTTGCTATCAGAGAGCTGCTCCGTCAATACACACAGAACACATTAGTTATCAGAGAACTACTCTGTCAATACACACAGAACACAGTAGTTATCAGAGAGCTACTCCGTAAATACACACAGAACACAGTAGTTATCAGAGAGCTACTCCGTAAATACACACAGAACACAGTAGTTATCAGAGAGCTGCTCCGTCAATAAACACAGAACACAGTAGTTATCAGAGAGCTGCTCCGTCAATACAGACAGAACACAGAATTTATCAGAGAGCTGCTCCGTCAATACACACATAACACAGTAGTTATCATAGAGCTACTCCGTCAATACACACAGAACTCAGTAGTTATCAGAGAGCTGCTCCGTCAATACACACAGAACACATTAGTTATCAGAGAGCTACTCTGTCAATACACACAGAACACAGTAGTTATCAGAGAGCTACTCCGTCAATACACACTAAAACACAGTAGTTATCAGAGAGCTGCTCCGTCAATACACACATAACACAGTAGTTATCAGAGAGCTACTCCGTCAATACACACAGAACACAGTAGTTATCAGAGAGCTACTCCGTCAATACACACAGAACACAGTAGTTATCAGAGAGCTACTCCGTCAATACACACAGAACACAGTAGTTATCAGAGAGCTGCTCCGTCAATACACACAGAACACAGAATTTATCAGAGAGCTGCTCCGTCAATACTCACAGAACACAGTAGTTATCAGACAGCTGCTCCGTCAATACACACTAAAACACAGTAGTTAAATTCGACGGCAGATTAATACATTTTTAGAACGAAAATCGATGCACTTCATGAAATATGTATGTAAGCCACAGTTTTTATACAGGTATGACAATTAAAATAAGATTCTCATAGGGCCTGCATCGCTCATCTGTACATTTAGTATTACAGGGACCTGAGAATTATTTAAAGTATTCGTGATTACTCCTATCCTGATGTGTAGGGAACACTTTCAGACGTTTCCGGGGATATCCATCCTCGATACCCCGGGGGTTACGGTCACCTATGCTCTCTGCACCTTTGGGATATGAAGGCACGCGACTTACTGTTTCATTGGTCTGAGGTGGAAAAAAACTGACCAACCGCTAGATACGTACCTCACAGAGGAGCGACACCCAACATCAAAGCTTTCAATTTTACCGTTACGCTACCGCTTACTGGTGAAAGATCGTGATCCAGAGTTTAAATTTTTGCCTCAGGTAACCTACATTGTATGTTGACCTTTTATCCCAGCCATATCTCAAAGTTGGCCTTTAACCTCAAATAATATGTTAAAAAAATATGAACATGGTTGGTCTTCATAAAATACTGAACTATTATTGTCTAGACTTTGCGATATTTTAGAAAATGTTGTTGGATTTTTTAAAGGATTTTGGTCACGATGAATATGCATATTTTGAATTTGGTATAAGGTCACGTGATGTGTGGCGTCATAGTGGCACAACTTATCCAATATCCTTTTTATTACGTGTACCAATTCTGACACGCTCTTTAAATATTTTACATATTATCTGCATAACAGTGTAAGTTATGATATCAACCAATATATGTTATTTGGGTGAAATCATCAATCGACAAATAAAGACGTCAGTAATCCAAGTTATACATAACGCACATCTAATTCCGGGCCTGCATCAACTACATTCAATGTAACTTCAAGCTGAGAGACAGTAATACACAGTGTACACATCTAGATATCTTACCTTTGTACTGCATAATGCTATTTTAATTGACAAAATGTTGCTGTTGTATCAGCGTTAATAATGAAATAACACGTACAAACGTACGTACAATAGCAATGTCTACCTAATTACTATTTTTTCTCTTATTTTGTGTGTGTTCATGTGCGGGTAAGCCTGAGAGGACCTTGTTGGTAGGGCTTACCACTGAATACTATAGCTAGAGGGCATTTACGACACCTACCTGTGAATTAACAGGTGAACTAATTACCTAGAGGTGATACCTGTGAATGTCATGGCCATAGGGCATTTATAACCGATCCTCCAACTAACACAGGTAGTATGGTGTACCGCACGTTTCTTTTTTCAACTTGAAACTTGAAACTTGAAACTTTTTGTCCCCAATGTTGAAAGAACAAATGATGTTGAAAGGTTTATAGTCAATACCAACAGCCTTTATCTGTAAAATTGTACATTGTAAATTGTGTAAAATCTGTTCATCTGAAATGTAAAAGGAAAACGTTATTCAACTCTCCGACCTGTAATTCCTGTCAATAATAGGATACGTAAATTGTGCAATAATGGTGTAGAAGATGAGTACCGTTTTTTAATGGAACGTATAGTTTATGCTGATCTTAGATCTGTAATGTTATCTAAAGCAAACAATGTAAACATTAATTTAAAGATATGAACAAATTTGAACAGTTTAGATGTGTAATTTTTAAACCAGATATTCAAAAAAATATTAGCTACCCAACTTTCCCTTATGTGGAAGCGGAGAACCATGTTTCTCCCATAAAATCTATGAATATTATCAAATTTGAAGGTATGGGGTGGTGGATATAGAATTTGTGGATAGGGACTGGCTCAACCACTCTTGTATATCTCTCCCCATGTAGAGTGTACGCGATGTAACATATAAATAGTTGCATGCACTTTTATCATGAGCATACTTGTTTTCCGTCTTTTATAGATACTGGTTAATGACACTACATGTCTGAACTGAGTAAATTGAACTGTGATTGTTTTTAAATACATGTATTTCATGAACAGTGTGATTGTTCTCTTAACGTGGCTTATAAGTCATTTTGGCTGGACACATTTTATACTAAAATGTTGATATGTAGTGTGATTTTATGAATATATCGTGTGTTTGACACGAAAATACAATATTTCGAACTTTAACTTGAACTGTATTTTACCTGCGTTTTTACCTTAGGCTAGTAACCTGGACCGAAAACTCACCATGGAAGTAAGGTAAACAATTTAATGTATGTGTTATCATGTAAACTGAAACCACCAATAAATCCAAACTAATTTAGACCCTGTTTATGAACAATGTGTTTTAAAACAAACGTAAAAACCATATTGTGAAGCCTAGTTGAATTGAGTATTACCAACTAGAACGAGGCAGAATTCTGTTCTTTTTCGAGCGATGAGTGGATATTTGGAACCTGTTTCTTTTCTGAAAAGTATGCATACCTTATGAAGCAATATTTGTTTGGTCCTTAGGTTTTGGTTAATACTTCAAGCCACAACTGAGTGACAAGTGGCCGGGGAAGCTGTTTAATTATTTGTAAAGATGTTGTATGAACTGATTTTTATTCGTTGTTTAAAGTAGGCAAATAGTGTCTAAGAACGGTACACTTTTTTCATATATTTCAATACACTTTAGAGGGGGAAAGTATTTGCTAGTAACACACAAATAGACTTGCATGTTAGTGATTTTAAGTGAAATGGAAAAAAATCATGAAGGGGGGAGTGCCATTTTCATTATCGTATCCTGATTTCGGCCGACATCTGAAGCAATATTTCAACGAAACACATATCTTAAACTGTCATGTTATTCACAGTTGTTCGTGTTAGGTACAGTTTGATTGACCCTAGACATAAATTAGTTGTTCACGTACACATGTGGGTATACACTATGCGTTCAATGTCTACGTGCTCTAATACTACACCAAACTTGGATGCAAACGTTTTTTTGGGAAAAACTTTCACTTTTAGACGTTGATGTGTGGATGTGTGTGACGTTACATGGGGTGTTAGTAGAAGGAATTCAAGCGATTTGTCAGCAGATTTCAGAACATGACAGTAGATTACATTACAATAATATGACTCTAAAAAGTCGCAACATCATTAGCCTGGCTCCTACGTAATACCTGTTTATTTGTTATATCAAGTAATATATGGGGGTTTCATACTGTGTAGCCGCTGTTCTATCTGCTTATCTTATTTACGTCCCTGCCGTCTCAGAATCGTCCTCCGATGTACATTTTTACGTAAATAGTTATTCGTCTTCGTCCTATCTTCGACTTAAATTGATCGAGAATCGTAGTTGATGTCAAGAATCGCAATGTCAGACGTGTCCATTGAAACTAATCAGAAATATATGGAAGTCCCAAACCTGCCACTATGACGTCACTAGTACCTCTTACCAGTAAGCAGCGGTCCCCTTTGATTGCCTTTATATAGGTAACGGGACACTTCTGAATGCATGTGGACTGATTATTCGGTATTCATTTAAGTTTATAACATGTTTCGCTGATGTTTTTTCAAAATGTAAAAAATATTGCCCAAATCTTTGAACAAAGCCCAATGTGATTAGTTTGAGGAAACTACACGGTACTTCATCCCAGGTAGCTGGTGATTAAATATCATGAGCGTATGCTTTTCAGTTCTTAAGAAAAAGTTGTTCAATGAAAACGTCGCGCACTGGCTACGGACGATGAACTTATCATCATCCTATGGAGCAAGATATCTGCAGTGGTGAACGCCTCTCTCCTGGCAACTGGCGTCAATCCATGAAAAATATCTACATTTTCAAGTATTTTCTTTTGTTTATCAAATCCTCTTTGTATGTGTATCATACTACATAGAAGAAAATTCTTACAATCAAAGGCCGATTTTAATACTTACCAATAAAATGCATGACAAGACAATGTATGAAATATCTAGGGTAAAAATAGACGGAGATTGGGTCAGCGTGTGTTTTGCTTGAACTCAACGGAGGGCCCTTAAATTTCAACCGTTTCCCCCTCAATCATTCCTTCCTCATTTGATGCACACGGATAATTTCTCTGTGAGTAGAGTGAGTGGAACAAATCATTTGTAGGTATCCGCAGATGTCGTGAACTAGGAACTTTCGCAAATCTCTTTATAGGATGTCGATCGATACCAGGAAAGTATTTATACATAGCTTATTTAGCTTCGATCTCCACAGAGAACCAGAAATTGGTTATGGATTAATCCACACAGGGAGACAGGTATATGAAGTTGATACCCCATATATGGACCCGGGATTCGAGCATGAATACTTTTCACACATGGATCTTGGAAAGGAACGTGTTTGATACTCTCATACGGGGATCCTGGAATCGCGAAATGATACTCTCAAACAGGGACCCAGGAATCGAACATGGATATTTTTATACGAGAATCCCCGAATCGGCATCGATATTCTTACACGGGGATTAGGGAATCGAACATGTATACTCTCACACGAAGATCCGGGAATCGAAAATTGACACCCTCAAGCGGGGATTTGTAAACCGAGGACTGATACCCTTAAACGGAGTTCCGGGAATCGAACATGGATATTCTTAAATGGGGATCCGGTAATTCGGGCTTGGATACTCTCACACGAAGATCCGAGAATCAATAATAGATAACCTCAAGCGGGGATTCGGGAATCGAGAATTGATATCCTTAAACGGGGATCCGGGAATCGAGCATGGATTTTTCTCTTACGTGGATAAAAGACTGGGATCATATTCATTTAAGCTATTCCAATATGAACGCAACACATTAATGTAATTATCCCGTCTGCGAATACTTCACTGTTTGCAGATATTTTTTTCATTCAAAATTATCTTAAAATTGTTTTCGAAAATTGTCCGTCTATACATGATGTCCTTGTGGTTTCCGAATAACTTCCGAAGGCTTTGCTAAGAATAAATCTTTTATGCGATAGAAAGCAGTTGAAAATGACACACCAATAGATAATCTATGTTTTATATCGATATAATATTGAAATCACTTAATATTTGATAAACGTACCTTAGAGCTGGTAGTCAAACATAAGATCATCATTATCAAAGCCAAATCACACATTTTTATGCCCAAAGAGGGTTCACCAAAGTTATACAGATATCTTTAAATAGTGATATTTCTGGTTTAAATAGAAATATATTGCAATATGTATTCAGATATATCTCAAAAAGAATTAAAGTTATTTCGTATATAATTGTGTAATAACGGTATCGTTAAAAGAAATAGAAATATTTCATATAATTATGATATGTCTATACTTTATCTCTTTAATTCATAGAGATATCTCTTGAATTATACAAAATATATCCTGAATTAATAGAGATATATCTTTTCTTTCATAAGATATCTCATAAATTAACAGAGATATCTCTATTATTTTATATCATATATATGCCTAATTTATAGATAAACATCTATTATTTTATAACATATCTCCTGAGTGAACAGGGTCATTCCTATAGTCATGTCAGATATCTACTTAATTCATATAGACATTTTCTATATTATCTATCCAGGGACGTAACCAGGCGTACGCACGGACGCACGGGCTTCCACGTAATTTTTTCAAGTATACTTTTTTTCAGATAACGGGCGCATAGTCGTCTACTTATTATCAGGTTAAATTAATTATTACGCATTTGATAAAAAATTACTAAAATATGACAATGATAGGTATTTTATGTCTCAAACTGCACCAGAATGGTTTCCGGATTCAAAAAAAATCTCGGGGGGGGGGGGGGGGGGATCCCCTCTCCCAAACCCACCCCCTACTACGCGCTTCGCGCTTCGTATGCTTCCACATACTCATAGTCCTGGTTACGTCCCTGCTATCATTGGATCAAATGGAATTGGATCACGTGACAGGGGGTTATTTATCATTGGATCACATGACAGGGGGTAATTTATCATTGGATCACATGGTATTGGGTCAGATGATAGAGGGTCATCAAGCATTGGATCATATGCAATTTGGTCACATGACAGGGGTAATTAGACATTGGATCACATGTTATTGGGTCACATGAAAGGGGGTTATCTAAAATTGGATCATATGGTATTGGGTCACATGGCAGGGGGTTATCTATCATTGTATCATATGGTATTGGGTCACATGGCAGGGGGTTATCTATCATTGGATCATATGGTATTGGGTCACATGGCATGGGGCTATCTATCATTGGATCACATGGAATTGGGCCACATGACAGGGGGTAATATATCATTGGATCACATGGTATTGGGTCACATGACAGGGGGTTATCTAACATTGGATCATGTGGTACAGGGTCACATGACAGGGGTCAGTCAACATTGGATCATATGGTATTGGGTCACATGACAGGGTGTAATATATCATTGGATCACATGGTATTGGGTCACATGACAGGATGTAATATATCATTGGATCACATGGTATTGGGTCACATGACAGGGGGTTATATATCATTGGATCACATAGTTTTGGGTCACATGACAGGGGGTTATCTTACATTGGATCATATCGTATTGGGTCACATGACAGGGGTCAGTCAACATTGGATCATATGGTACTAGATCACATGACATGGGGTTATCTTACATTGGATCACATGGTACTAGATAACATCACAGGGGATCATCTACCATTGGATCATATGGTATTGGGTCACATGACAGGGGGTTATATATCATTGGATCACATAGTTTTGGGTCACATGACAGGGGGTTATCTTACATTGGATCAAATGGTATTGGGTCACATCACAGGGGTCAGTCAACATTGGATCATATGGTACTAGATCACATGACAGGGGGTTATCTTACATTGGATCACATGGTACTAGATAGCATGACAGGGGATCATCCAACATTGGATCATATGGTATTGGGTCACATGACAGGGGGTTATATATCATTGGATCACATAGTTTTGGGTCACATGACAGGGGGTTATCTTACATTTGATCATATGGTATTGGGTCACATGACAGGTGGTCAGTCAACATTGGGGCAGATGGTACTAGATCACATGACAGGGGATCATCTAACATTGGATCATATGGTATTGGTTCACATGACAGGGGTTATCTTACATTGGATCACATGGTATTGGGTCACATGACAGGGGATCAGTCAACATTGGAGTACATGCTATTGGGTCACATGACAGGGGTTATCTATCATTGGATCATATGGTATTGGATCACATGACAGGGGGTAATATATTATACGATCACATGCATTATATCATCAGAGTAAGGAATCGATATAATATATGTATCATGTATATAAGTATATCAGATCAAAGGGACATTTTTTAATTATGACACCTGATGCATTAATCAAGCTGAGACAGATTGGTTTGTTTGATTAATTTTTTTAATGAACAGTTCACATTTAAATTAACGATTTTTTTTACATTTGTCTGAAAAGGCTCCCAGTTGGTTATTAACATTAATTATGGGGGAAAGATTGCAGTGAATTATTTTTCTTTTTTTTCGGTATGCAGTTATAAAATCTACTTAGGTTATAGATAGCTTAGAATCAACCAAAACAATCGCAATAGTGTTAATTCAAGTCAAATACAGTTTTTCTTAAATTTACATCTCTATGTACATATGGAGTGAAAACAATTCTTATCTATTCGTAATACATGAAACTGAACTGTCTAAAATTCTACGTTATCATATAATAGAAAGATTGTGTCGTATATACCCACCTTTTCATCACTTTAATTGCTGAAATTCTAATTTTTTTTTAAAACACAAACATTTCTGCATGAATAAATTGTTGACTTGTGTCTGGCATTAATAAACGAACACAAACACGTGTCCATATTAGATTTGTATTTGGTGTAACATTATAAACACATGGCGGTGGAGGGGTTTGTCCAGTTGAAAGGGAGCTGGGGTAGGGATAGGGTGTTGCGTGTATGTGTGTGTGTGCGTGTGTTGGAGGGCGGGGGAGGGAGGGGGGGGGGGTTGCACGTTGAGTTGGTGAACTATGTTTGGTAGTAACAGTGGTGACACCTATGTGTGTACCAAGTGACCTCAACACTATATAACCATTGAGTTCGACATGCATACAGTTACCTACACGTGAGTATATTCATTATATATCAAGATAACATATGTCTAATGGCCATCATTTCTCCCCTTATGAACTGGAAACTGGACTGAATTGACTGTGTGTGTATGGCAAGACTAGTTCTGATGTAACAAGGCTGTATTATACCTTCGCGATTTATTAAGTTGTCAACCATGGCCAGGCCTTTGCGATGAGTATATACAGTACATAATGAAAGTAAGGGATAAGAAAACATACGTTTATATAAACTCCCTGTACATGTACATAGTGAGTATGTGTGTAGTTCGATTACGCTAGGCGACACATGGTCACACACGTGTGTACTAACCATGATATGCATTGAACACGTGCTACTTAGCGCTGGACAGCTAAGTATATAGGTGAAAATATGACATTTTGAGAATGTTATCATTTAAAACATAGTCTTATCTTCACTGCAGAATAAGCCTTTGTTGTTGAGTCATGCTTGTTAATTAACAGGGAACATCATTTCATATCACTATCGCTTTGATCAGTGTGGAAATGCACAATACCCAGCTGAACCATGGACTATTCGTAAATAGGACATACTTAAGCTATATTTCACATGATTACGATACATGTCTAATGCAGGCCTATTGTAGAGTTCCAAGAATATTTATATTGAAAAGGACTATCAGCCTTCACCCCGGTTAGAATATATGTACAGAAAAACGTATTGTTTATATGTGTTGTATACGACTCGCCCCGTCATGTAAACTAGAACCCTGCATACATGCGACCTGGCCATAGCCCAATATACACACTATATGCGACCGATACATTTTATTTCATATCATTGGTGTAAACTTCATAATCTATTAATTACTGTTGTGACATATTCTTACCAAAGGAACAAGGCATTAAACGTATTTTACATGAAACCAATATAAGTACTGTTCTTCCGCGTGGCAATACAGCCGACCGATATCTAGGTCACCAGTACGGAGCAGCGGCAAACCATGTCCCGAACAAATTTTATCAAACACGGCGCAGAGACGAAGCTTTGTAACGCTTCAACTACCTTACTTGATATAATGAAGTGTCTGCTATCAAACTAGATACTCTGTAACTTATGATCGGTTATTGTTTTGCTGTATTTTATCGAAATTCGTGATGGGTAGGGTCTTCGCTGTGACCGCTACAATGTACTATTTTTGGCTGGGAGAAATCATGTGATGACACACGTGGATAGAACGCGCGGAAATTACCCATAACACTTTGCGGTCTATGCATTCTATCCTCAAGATGGCGGAGAAATAGTAAGTGTAGGGTGTTCGAATATTTCTTGCTTATTTATGTATCCAGACGATCCGAAAAATTTCATACGTTTAAACATTGTTTGCTTTGAACCTTTGAAATGTATCTGAAATAGAAAAATGTTGGATATATTGACCACAGAACGTAAACAAGGTATCGAAAGATTGCATGGTCATAGCAACAGACGATAACCGCGTGTTGCGGTCCGTAAACGTGAATCGAGGTTCAGACGTTTTTGACGTTTTACACTAACGTTTGACTATCAAGCGACCATGGAATCATGTTGAACTTCAAGAAATATGTTGACTTTATCATATTATCAAAGGTTTTTCGTTGTAATTTGTTTTTTATTCAGTAGATCGTGTATTTACAAAGTGTATTTAAATTTTCGCGATATTGGTGCTTCCGTAATCAGTCTGTTTTGACGTACGATTGCGACGGCGTCGTTTCTGGCCCAACTAGGTCTACAGTGTTTAGAGACTTTCAACATAAGGTCCAGTTATAAATACCTACAACTATTTGGAACTATCTGATATTGTAATGTTATCATACGACCCGTGTTTTGATGCCTAATGTAAGTATACCCAAACCATTGTTTATTATGGTTGCTTGCGTCGTTACTTTCGGGCGGCGTACGTATTGAAATGACTGTTATCTTAGCGTTACTTGGGTATTTGGAAGTGGTAGAGATGCAGCAAACGTGATTTGCTTGAACTTTGTGTTTTTTTTTATAAAGTAGAATTGTATTGACAAACCCTTTGTGTTAAAGCATTGCTTATGACACAAAGGTTGGGCCGATATTTTAGTGTTTTAGTTTCTTTAAATAGTTGACAGACAAGTAGGCATATCATTTATACCAATTGAAAGTACTTTTTAAAAAGATTTTAATTATAACAAAAATTGTCATTTTATTTTGATTTTAGTATACATTGTTAATATTCTATATTTCAAATTTAAAAGAAACCCACTTTTTATGAGATATTTTGAAACCTCAATCACTGTATTGGTGTAAAAAAAGAAATTGTTCTTGCTTAAAAAATCAGATGGCAATACATTTTGTATGAAGAAGAATCCTATTTTTAAAAGATAGTTGTATTTGTTGGCGATTAATTCTTTGCATTAAACAAAAAATCAAAGTCTCGCAAAGAAATACTGTAAATCGTTGAATTTTCGGTTTGTTATGGTTTATGTTTACGACAATTAATTAAGGTCGTATTTCAAGTGTTTCCATTGATGAAATGGCCAGTTAACCTACACCAAATTAAATGTCCCTAACTTACTGGCAAGGATATGAAGTCACTAAAAAAACATCTTATTTATCTTGGGGGATTGGGAGGCACAGTGAATAATGCATTTGAAAAAGATGGGGCAAATGAAATGGTGGAGGCCAAACATTTTGTGCAGATAAAAAAAAAAGAAATGCACAAATTATATTGGATTAACTTTTTAACAGGTATTAAAAATACTTCCTCATTAATATTTCATCTTATTGATAATTGTTGTAACTGATAAACAAATCGTTGGTAACTCAGATAGGTGAAACTGAAAAGTGGAAGTTCAGAGCAAAGTAGTAAGGATCTCTATCTTTTTGGTGAAATATATCTTCTTAGATACTTGACATGATCTGATTATGAGTGTACCAGTTGGCATGGGCGGACTAATAACCCTGATCGATCAGTCTTGATCAGCATCCTGAAAGATTTTGTTGAATATCCGGTTTATAGGTTTTTCCAGTAAAGATACTGAATTTGGATGAAATAGCTTTGAAAAAATGTAAATGTGTATGCTATTGTAAAACTTCTTTATACTGCCATCATTTATCCAGAGAAATTTTGTTTGGCGTTGGGGTTTGGCAATAAATTGAGAGAAATGTATAAAAATAATTCATACAAAAAAGAGAAATAGGGACCTTGAAATATGTTGCTGGTAAGTGAGGTGACAATTGGAAAAAAGGGCGTTATAATATTGAGGTTCGAATATTTTTCTTTCGCGAAAGCTCCTAATTATAAGATTCAACAGGTCTTAGTATGACCTTATAACAGGTAATTAGATAATAGGAAGATGAAAAACCATAAATGAACAAGTCTTAGTAATATTTTGATAAGAATTTAAATTGTTAACTGAACTTATTTTCCCTTAGAAACATCAATATAATTGTGCATTTTGTCAGCTCTAATCAACTAAGGGAAAAAAGTTAATTAAGTTTAAGTAGAATGTCTAAATAACAAGAATGATGGTTAGATATGTATCTGGGTTAGATTTCCCGAATTGTAGTACATTTGTATTTCTAGACTTACCGATATAATATTTATTTCCTTATAGACATTCTGCATGTACCTTTTGACAAACTAGACCGAGTTCAGTATTAAACTTGTCATCTTGTCGGAGTCAAGTAGATCTCGGTAAGGACTCGGGGATAATCCTGGAGGGATCTTAATTCTGATATTGACTAAAAATTGCTGAAAATGGCCCACTGCTCTCAAACTCAAGGATTTTCCCTGTGGACTAGTGACTAAAGCATACAGGACTTACACAAAAAAAACCAAAAAAACGTTTAATCAGAATATTATATGGCTGATAGATTAACTTTGTCAACTATTTTCGAGGACTTCACCATGCTTCCCTTACAATAGGTTTTCATATCTTCTACAGACATTTCTCCTGCGTCATGTACTGGGTATGTCTGTAGCAGCCATATCTTAGACTGGTTTATAAGGAGTAGTAAATTGTCTCTTCAACTAGTCTTTCAGGTAAAAAAGGTACACTAGTCCAGTAGAATATAATCAGGACTCTAAAGAATTGCTATACATGAGTCATTTTTCAATATAATGAACTCCGTTGTATGGGATGACTAATGTGGGGCCCGTCTGCAGAATTGAGGGTTTTCTTCTGAGGGAGATATTGGATAGACTAAAATTGATATACTGTCCCTATTTCAACACTTGGAAACCAATTTCTTTTCCTTCCTGCTCTTTATTTTTGGTGATATCTTTTTCGGCACCCATCATCCTATGCCTAACTGTTATGAGGACATTATACATGATCTCATCACCCTTTTATCTCCCAGATTTTCGTACAATCCACAATAAACTTGGCAGAATATTGTATTTCTAATCTATTTCTTTTTAAAAAGTTTGCTATATAGTCTCTGCTATATAGTCTCAGAAACTTGTGAGCTATACAGTGTATAGGATTTGCTATGAATAGCAATTAATATTAGATCTATACATATAACAGACAATTTCCAGAAAATCAATAAAGTGCAACTATGAATGCAAATGAACAAAATTGATGTATTCTCAAGACCATTTAGTCATAAGATATGATTTGAGTAGATAAAAATCTATAATAAAAGCAGTCTTGTTTTTATCGGTCAAGTATATATATATATAGTACATCCTGTGAATTAACATATTGGTCAGATACTGTGATATACCTACTACTGGTGAAATTTTATTTCAAATTACCAAAAGCTGTCTACCGGTAACAAGGATGTGTTTTTTGTGATGGTATCCAAGTTGTGAATAATAAAATTTTCTTGTAAACATTAAAAGTAAAAACAATTTTTCTTAAGCAATTTATTTCTTGGTTCCTCGGTGATCCTTATAAACCTGTTTTACTGTACATTCCTTTCACTCTTAAATTCTTAACTCTGTGTGATATATTACCTGTTTTAGTTAAAAACCATGTCCATGATCATTCCAGTGCATATTTAGTTTCTTTAAGTGTTGTTAAGGTTATATGTTGCCTTCTTCATACACATGTACATGTGATTTGTGTTCGAGTTATCCCCCTTACATCTTATTTTAATTGTATGATAACAAAATAGTTTAGAATAACTTGAGTTTTACTGATGTAGTCCAGTGTCTTTTGTACATTGTAGTTTTAAATATGTCAGAAATTTATAAACCAAGTTCAAATTACAAATGATCAACAACAGTTTTACTGGTGTCTTATAGTGTGGAGTAATGGAGTGTAGAACTCTTTTGTAAAAGAGGTAAATTTGTAACAGTAAGGCGGTATACAGGCTAATATCCATTCAAGACCTTCGTGATTTAGTTCTGTAGGCAAGTAGAGACCTAAATGAAAGTAGATCTTTGAAGTCTGGAGAATTCAGCTTAAGGATGTACATCTCTGAGAAGTCAAAAATATCCTGTATTACATTTTTTTTCTTCTATGGATTTTTTGGAAAATGGAGTTAATGGCATAGTAGAAAATGCAAAAGAAAATATATGTCGGTGTGTTCGTTTTTGTGCTATGATCGGTCAAAGGTACCAATTTAACACAACCTGTGACTTTAGGTGATTTGTTGGGTTTTGACCATTTGCAGAATAAATTCATACAATTTCTTCCAAGTGGGTTATCATATATGTATGAATGTTTGTTGAATTGATGAAAATATTATTTTCTTTTAAGTTATGGAAGTAAAATTTCTTAATCTTTTTCTTTTAACTCAGAAAACCGATTTTAGTTACCCCTACCCCCTATTTTTTAATGAACAGATACTCATTTTTTTACCATTTTTTTAGATTAAACGCTTGATTTAAAAAGTTCTGCTATTAAACTTTTTTTAATATTTAATGAATTAAAAGAAAATGTGTTTCTCTTTCTTTAACATCCACAAAAATGGGGGGTCGGTGTGCTTCTTTTTTTGTCCCATTATCATTTGTGTTATTTTTTACCTTTTTTCGGGGTCAAAAATCAAAAGTGCTTCAGTTACACTAAATTTGCATTATAAAGTTGTACTGCAAAATTGAACCTGCTACAATTAAAAATGGCGACACAATGACAACTTGAGTGATCAATCTAGTGTCAAAAAAGGAGAATTTTTTGGCTTTTTTGAAGCCCAATAAATACACATTAATAAACATTTTCAAAATGGCCACCGAATTGGTATTTTTTTAAAATTCTTGTATAAAAAGTTCTTCAAACAACAGACATCTAGTTTTATGACATATTTTTCAGATGCGTGTTTGCTAATAAACTTGATCATAATTTGTTAAATATTACAAAAACCCGTTACATCAGATCAAAACGAGACTTGAACGTGATTGAAACCTCAGAAGAGTACATCCTTAAACAAAAAACTTTGTCAAATATAGTAGATGTATCCATTCAGAATTGTTCTAGTGACCATAGTATGGATTTTAGATATGCATGTTGCTTACTTAAAAGTTGGACCACAAAGTCTGTTGTGTGATTTTAATAAATGTTACGTATACGCAGTGATCCATATATTATCCTAAATGGTTACCAGAATACTTCCTGTTTCATATAATGATTACAGAGTTTGATTTAAACAGTGAAAATGAAATAATATTTAAACCAAAATCTGTTATCATTTTTGAAAACAGGAAGTATTCTGGTAACCATTTCAGGTAACAGGATCATTGTGCATACAAAACATTTACTTAGTAAATGGGGTGGTGGACTTCGATACTTAAATGTTTATTAAACCCAAAACAAGGCTGATTTCTTATCTACTAACTTTATCCATGTTGTTCTGTTTTATGAATGCAGTTAATGTATTTGTGTGTTTTTAAAAGACAAATTTAGAATAGAACTAGACAATAAATCATGATTTACCCACAGTATTACATAACAAAGAATGAACATTGACATATTGGGTATACAAGGCCTGTCACATGCCTTTTCCCTTACATAATTTACTTTCACAATTTTATTTTGTATTTTCACAATTTGAATGATCATTAATTTACTGCAATTTAAGGAGAATTATTTGTTCAAATATTAAGAAGACTTGATATCTTCTTGCCTTATTATACATTAAAGTCAATATACATAAAATTTACTATGTATCAAGATTGAAAACTAACACATATTTCAATATATATTGCAAAATGCATATTGATTTTAAGAATTAAGGTTCTTGTTAGTATATCCAGCAGGCCCAAATTTCTACAAGTAGACACCAAGACTTTGTGTCAGAAAGTCAGAAAGATGTCCTAGTCCTCATGCAAGGAAATACAAATTGTTAAGAATCTGACCCCGGGGCTTGTGGCTGAAGGTTTCATTTGAACCACAATGGCTTCCATGCATGGGATATTGACCTTTGTTTACCTGTAACCTTGACCTTTGTTTATGTTGTAAATTTACCTCTAACCTTGACCTTTGTTTATGTCATAGGTGATGTGACCATGACCTTGATGGAATCTATGACATGTAATGGCCAAGACCAAAAACCAGGAAGGCACTTGTTCTACACCGGTGAAGGGCCAGGTCAATCACAGCAATCTAGATAAAAACCAGGGTAAGAAACATACTTTGTTAGAAATTTAATAATACAGTTATGGTATTTGGCTTGTATCATGCTGGGATTAAGGGTCATCAAGTTTGTTCAAACTTTCAATGTCACAGGGGTCAACTTTGGGTTGAAATATTAAAACAAATGATAATGAATTACTAAGAGGCCTAGGGTGGTTATATTTGGACTAGGCCTATAATCAACCCATTATACTTGTAACTTACTAAGATGTATATATGTATATGGCTATCAAGTTTTTCTTCAAATGGTCAAGTTGAATTACCGTTACTGTCTTTTACGGTCACAGGTACTGTTAGATGTGGTAAAACAGTAAAACAAGTTCTACTGAATAACTAATAGGCCTATAGCTATAGCTTATAAGGTAATTATGTTTTACTTGTATTTTGCAGGTGTAAAAAAATGTCAAAGTTTGTTAAATTGAATGACTAAAATCAAATTTGAAGGTTTTATGATAGAAAAAAGTTCAATTCTTCTAGTAATTTAAGATACATTAAGTTAGGGTAATGCCATTTAGCATGTAGAAATAAATGAACCCTTTACCCAAAGTAGAGGTCACAGCTATTAGATGTATTTGGTAAAGCTTTGAATCAGTGATGAACAATTGACCCTCCTATTTCTCAACTTCTGAATAATAAGGAGCACTTGGGTAACAATGTTTGTCTTGTAGCATGCTGATCATGTGATAAAGAACTATCAACTTTGTTGAAGTAAATAACCATAAACAATTTTTAAATACCAAATGGTCAAATATGTAAAAAAAAAAATCAAAACAAATCTGAATTCGAAAAGGTGTAGGGGAAAGAAATTTGGCATGTAGCATGCTTGGGATAAAATGGTATTTATGTTGTTCAAATGAATGACCTTGACTATCTTTTAGGGGTGTAACGATATACCGGTATACCGGTATATTGTGATACAGCTGAGAAACGATATGTATTGCAATACGATTTTCCATATACCGGTATTTTCGATATTTATTCTCCATGAATTATTTTGAAATTTTTCATTCACATTACGATCAAATTACAATAAAACCAGCTAAGTAGTCGTAGGCGCTTTCTCGACGTTTTTGTTTTTTGTCCCGGAAGCGGTAGTGTGTTTACAGTAAACACGCATGTGCGAGCGAAAACGAAAGTAGTCGCGGGAAAGATGGCGGAGGAAAAGGACGAAAGCTTCAGCATCATTCCTAATAAGAAGGCTAAGTCCGATATATGGCAACACTTTGGCTTGAAGCAANGCAATATATCGCAATATGGGTTTTGCTGTATCGTTACACCCCTACTATCTTTTAAGGTCATGCAGAAAATGTGTCCAAGTCTTTTAACACTTTCAATGATTTGGTTGATCATCCTTCTGATCTTCCAGGATGATCACCCAAATCATTGAAAGTAGGTCAAGGAAATTCATTTAAACTAAGCAGAATTTGTAGCCCTTCTTTTCAGCATGCTACAACGATAAATTATAAGCCTTGGCCTTCTGGTTATTCAGAAAAAAACGTTAAAGGACATATTTGACCATTTGAAGTTTAAAAGTTGTTCATGGTTATTTACTTGAACAAAGTTGATAGTTTTTTATCTCATGATCAGCACGCTACCAAACAAACATGTGTCTTGTACACAAGCTTTTCAATCCAAAAGTGGACAAGTACCGCTTTTCAATTGAAAAGATTGTGTACAAGACATCGCATGTTTTAGTTTATTTTTATACTATTGTATGGTAAAATTGAGTTCTACATCTGATTCAGTGTTAGTTGTCACCAGTCAAGGCTTAAAGTCAAACTTGACCACTTTTGAAGAAAATTGAAATGCTTGTTTACAAGATCGATGTTTCAAGAATCCCTCATGAGATGTCATGGGTGGGAATTTATCAATAGAGCTTGAAAATTATAAGGAGTATTTTCTATTGCCTTCATTGTTTTACAGATTCACCGCAGTGTGATGCTGAAGAACACTCAACTACGCTTATAAAGAGAGGGAATGCTACAGCGTCCTCTTCAAAGTTTGGCAAGCGCTCCCGATCTTCATCTCCTAAACAACAAGATTCGTCACCAAGACGAAGTCCTAGAACTGTTGCCCCACAGGAACATGCATGTCAGACAGAATTTTCAGTGCTAGACCCTTTACACCAAGTTACTGATCGCTTGTTACAGAAAACTACCCCATCCCCCAAGGGTAAACGAAAAAAAGTAGCTCCTGGTGACATAGAAGACAGGGGAGTTTCTAAGACTAGCTCAAACGAGCAGGATCAAACTGCTTCTCCTAAACCACAGTCAAAAACTGTTTTTCCTAGCTTGAATGTTGACTCTCTACCAGAAAGAAAGTCTGGAGATGGAACCAGTCAAGATCAAAGCCGTATCTTTGTGTACCAGAATGTAAAGCATGCTATAAGTGGGTTACCTGCTGGGACCAAGACGCCTGAAGGAACTAGCACGCCCATTGTTTATATACGAGACGTGTTACAAGGGGAGGAGGAATCGAGTGTGGCAGGGAGTGGCACCATTAGTGGATGTGAACTGAGGAAACATTTGTTAAAATCCTTCAGCTATCTTACAGATATGGCAAATGAGGAGCCAAGCCTTGCAGGAAACAAGAAGAAAGTCTCGCCTAAAAAGGGACCCATGCAAACACCAGTGAAAAATGAAAATCATGAATTGGCTAAAAATGTGGTTGAAAAGCCTAGCAAGACCAAGAGTGTTCCTAAATCTCTGATAAAAGACAATTCAGAAAAGAAAGAAAATCTGAAGGGAAATTCTATGTTGTTAAAAGAGTGCCCTCCTGAATCTCCAACCATTGGTGCCAAGCAAAGTCACAATTTAGTCCAACTTGAAAAGGTGAAGAGCAAAAAGAAACGGCGTTCACCTTCCTCAGCAACTCCTGTAGAGAATACAAATTTGGCTGATACAGTTACCTCGGAAACGAGACTGCCAGCAGACTTGAGATCTGTAGAGATTACTCTCAACAATGGGGATCCGTTGCCAATTGATACAGGATCGGAAGGTCACCTACTGTCTACATCTCCTACACCTCTGAGGGATGGAGATGTACGGCATGGACGCAGGATACGCTCTCCTAGCGTACGCTATGCAGACGATATGATACTCTTCCCCCTTAAGTCTCCAAGGAAGTCCCCCAAATTAGTGAATCCTCGAGATGGTGGAAGTCCAGAGGATAGGCAAGAAAAGATGCTGGAGAAGGACAAAACATTTAAAACGGTTGTAGGGGAGAAGCTTACAAAGACAGCCGAGTGTCAAACATCGGAATTGTATGCACTGTTGACAAGGACACTGACCAATGATAAAATAATTACTCCCTCACGACGCAAGTCCCCAATGGAGACAGCTGTGGTGAGTGACAGCTCACTGACTGTGAAGAAACACACTGGTGCGGTAAGAGAGATTAATTTCAGTGAAGGGGTGAAAACAAACACTCGCGACAGTCAGATTCAGGTTCAGATGGAGGAACACCTGGCTAACATTCACAAAGAGGAACTGACGCGCCTAAAACAAGAATTACCCCCGGATACCAATAACATAGCTTCTCCGTCTACCTCAACAGTGGCAAGTTACAATAACGACAATATTTCTAAAGGTGATTCAAGACAAAGTACAAATATTACCCTCGATAACCATAAACAAAATTACTTAAAACAAAAAAGTGCAAACAAAAAGGTCTCCAAACAAAGTAGTTCCAAAGTAAGTGACTCTAAACAAAGAAGTCCCGTCAAAAAGGAATCCAAACAAAGTCTCTCCAAGCAAACTGATTCCAAACAAAGAAGTCTTCTTAAAAGTAATAAAAAACACAGTATCTCAAAACCAACAGACCTTCAACAAAGTGTTTCCATGCCAACTGTTTCCAAGCAAAGTGTTCCCATGCAAAGTGACTCCAAACAGAGTGATACAAAAAATAAACAATCAAACAAACGAGAGTGTGAGAAAACAGACTCTGAACAGGTTGACTCCAAGCCAGGAAAACTTGATTTCAAGCAAAAAAGTTCGAACAAAAGTGTTCCGAAACAATGTGAATCCAGACAATTAGACTCCAAACAAAGTGAATCCGGACAATTAGACTCCAAACAAAGTGATTCTAAGCATAACGACTCCAAAAGTAGAAGTGCTGATAAAAGTGTCGCCAAGGAAATGGATTCCAAGGAAAGATGTAGCAGCAAAACTGAGTCGAAGACAATTGGGGAGAAAATTGACTCGAAGCATAAGATTAAAACTAAGAATTCTTCTAAACAAATGGATGACAGCAAAAGTAAAAATGATCTCGGGAAAGATAACCCCAAGCCTAAGAGTTACCTCAAGAATGACTCGGAACATTTGAGTGAACGTAAGAGTGACTTAAAACAGAACAGGAACAACGAAAGTGGCTCAGTAAAGCTACAATGTGATAATGTTGAACCTGACCTAAAACAAAGTTGTAAAATGGCTGTAAAACCAGACGTAAAAAGAACAAGTAGTGTTAAGTGTGAGTCTCTACAAGGCGGTGGTAGGGTTAAAGGTAGTCCCGGAAAGAAAGATTCAGGTAGAGATAGTAAGAATAATTCTGACGGGGACAAAGGCAGTGGAAAGTTGATCGGAGCAAGTGATATTAAAATTGAATCTGAGGAACAAACTGACAATTACAAAATAGATAAAAGCCATAATAATGAAACAGATGCAGAAGAAAAATGTGAAAAGAGATGCAGTGGAGATAAAACCGATTCCATAGAAAAGTCAGACAGTTATGTCTCCCAGAAACCAAAGAGTTCCAACTTATTTAGTCTGATCTCGCGTGTGAAATCCAATCTGGAATGTCCCAATCCTCTAACAGAGTTTCTCAATTCTCCCCTTTACGAGCCTCCATCTGGGGATGAAGAGGAGGATATAAGTGATGAGAGTTTTACAGCATCAGATAAGGATAATACAAGGCTTTTGGAGGAGTCCAGCCTATCTGCTGATAAGGACAACAATATTTCCTCTAGTGATAAACTTTTAAAAGAAATTCCTGATAATGAAGCAGGGATAAAGGCTGGGTCTTTCACAGCAAAAGACACTAGTACTGAAAAACAGCCACAATGGCGTAAAACTGACCAGGACAAAAACTCACTGGAGGATTTACTGAATTCTGACGGGCAAGGTGAGGATCACAAATCACGAGATAGGGTGACAAAAAGTTCTGAGGAGAAAAACCATTCACCAGGTAGGGTAACTCGATCGCACACATCTCCAGAAAAGCCCCAATCACAGACCAGTTTACCAAGAAGGAACAACTCCCCTGACAAGAACACCATATATCCTGCTGATGTAATTCTAGTAAATACAGCAACCTCTTCATCTGATAATATCAAATCAGCATCCTCAAGTGGAAAGAAAACCGTTGGGAACATGGATGACAACCAATCGATGGTGGTTACTTCTACAGATGCTGATTCTACTACAGACGACTCACCCACCAGGAAAAACATCTTTGACCTGTTAATGTGTTCCTATGAGGGTGAAAAGGGAGGAGATGAGGAGGGAAAAGAGGATGAAGAGGGAAAAGAGGATGAGGAGGGAAAAGAGGAACAGGACACAAGGATCCTAGAACAGCAAAATGCAAATGGTTCTGTAGAGGAAAAATTGGCAACAAATGCTAGCGGTGAGTGTGGTAACAAAGATTCCAAAAAGGAACTGGATTCAGCCAGAAATCAAAAAGATTTGGAAGTGGTTGATTCCAATAAGAAGGAATCTAAAGTCAGCTTGTTACTGGACCCTGTAGACACTGTTGATCTGACATGTGATGAGGATGGCTTTGATTCGGTCTCTGATGAAGTTCAGAAAGAACAAACTGTAATGGCCTCTCCCATGACTGGTTACACAGGATCAGCCTTAAAAAGTGATCTGACTGGGTCAACAACAGCCTCCACCGTGCAGCGAAGCCAGCCTGTATCTGCTGGCCAGGATACTCCAGATCACCCGAAGATCAGTGAACCCAGACCTCTAGATGTCCTAAAAAGTGTGGAGATGGATACCCCAGATAAGATGTCGGCCTTCCAGAGCAAGTCCCTCGATGAATACCTTCAAAAAATGAAAAACCAAGATACTCATGTCGTGCAGGATGATGATACAGATGAGGAGGAGGAGGAGGAGCAGGAGCAGGAGCAGGAGGATGAGGAGCAGGAGGATGAGGAGCAGGAGGATGAAGAAGGTGAAGAAGATGAAGAAGAGGATGAGGATGAAGAGGCGAGGGAATTTGAAGAGGAGCTGGAACCAGATTTTGACGAAGTGGATGGCATGGTGTTTGTGTCTTTCCCATCAGAGGAAACACTTTCTGCTCACATAGAGGTAGAGCGAAAAACAAGAATTGGGAAAAATGAAAATCTGCTACTTGGTATATCTAGGCTAAGGAATCTTCGTAAAAAACGTGATCATATGCAACTGAAATATAATAAAAGAATTCATAGACTGAAAGCATTAAAAGCTCAGGGACAGCTGAATCAGAATTTACGGGGGATGCACAAGGCTCTGGAGAAATATCAAAAGTTGTACAGAACAGAACTGTATATCATTTTGAAATCTAAGAACAAAGATGTTAACTTCAAATCACCACAAAAAACTTCTGACATCACAAAGATCAAAGGGTGGAAGAAAAAATTTGGTAACACTGAGCAACTGGCTGAGGCCACTGGCTTGCCTATTTCACAGGCAGGAAAACTTCACTGGAGAACTGAGGCCCGACTCCTTAAAAATCTCAAGCCTGATGAACTGAAGGAAATCGGACTCAACCTGAAAAAAAAGCGAAGGAAGAATCTTGTTTTTACTATCAGGAAAGGTATGTCAAAGGGAGACAATCGACCAGATAGGAATGAGGATGGAGCTGAGGAATATGAGGATGTGGAGGGAGAGGATTATGATGATGACCATAATGACAGAAATGAAGATGACTTAAGGGATGATGATGGCAACAAAGATGATAGCTGGTTTGATGATTTCAGTATATCGCCAGAAAAGGAGAAAAAGTCTCAGTATATGAAAAAACAAGAAAGGCTTAAGAAACGACTGATGCTTCAGAGTTTGAGCTTTGGCCCTGAAGAAGAAACAATTATTCGCAAGCTTGGAGGGCAGAGATCTCTGAGGAAAAGCATCCTTGGTCTGAACTCTGAAGACCGAGCTCCTCCTTTGGAGGAGGTGACAAAGGGGAAGCGTGGTAGGAAAAGAAAAGGAGAGGCAATGACCCTTACAACAGTATCTCAAAGCATGGCTTTGCAGGCTTTGGCTACTCTGGACCAACGCTTTGTCAAGGAGAAGCCAAAACCATCACCTCCTGTTCTCAAGGAAGTCCCTCATGTGAAGAAGGAAGTATCTGATCGTCTGGGGCTACAGGAGGATCAGGATATAGACGACTGGCTGCCCCCAAAGGAGGTCAACAAGGAAAAACGAATTCGAGGCAGAAAGAAGAAGAAGAAGTTCTCTCATAAGGTCAAGGAGGAAAACGAAGTGCAGTGTGATCAGCCAGGTAAGTGGCCAGGTGTTTGTCTGTCACCATGGTAATGTAAACAGGTGAAGGTCACTCATGTATTTTTAGTTTGTTATCAGGAAGTATGTATAGAGTGTAAGAGATTTATTAAAAGGGGCCAGATGTGATTGACTGTAATAGTATTAGATAGTATTTGTTCGTGAATGTTGCCACTGTTGCATGAAATCAAATACTAACGTCACTGTACCCAAATTGGGACACTTTTTGGATAAATATCAATGTTCTTTATACCATACTATCAGTTCCAAAAAGTTTGTTCATTTTTCATAAATAGATACTATAGATACTATCCGCTTTTCATTTCTATCACAATTTGATATTTTGGACATGTGGTTCTATAAAAAGAACGCGAATTACCATCAGAGTTATGTTTGCCCTTGAACCAGCCTTACTGTACCCTGAAAGGGACACTTCAGGTGTTTTGGCAAATATTTGGATAAACGATCAATATCGGCAGAAAATATGCATAGTTGAAATATTTTAAAGTCAAGGAGGGTTCTGATTAAATTTATTCTCCAAACTAGCATTAGTTTCGATAAAATACACTTTTGAAAATGATACCCAAATAAATAGCGTCGCACAGCACGTAAATCAGGAAAGTCTTGTTTTTGTAATTATTCTTCCATTTAAATTGTCTTTGTAACGATAATCAGCATGCAATAAAAGCTTAATACAGTTTAATTGTCATGAAAAGTATTATCAAATGAATACTGTATACATAAAAGTACTTCTTTGCATTGAATGACAGTTTCCCACAAGTGTCCCGTTTTGGGTACTGTCCCGTTTTGGGTACAGTGACAGTAGATCACACATTCGAATTATGTAGAGGATCTGAAAGTTGCTTTTTTGTTGTGTGATATTTTGTCATGAGGGTTTGTTATGTTCTATAACTCATTTAGCATGCTGGAAAAAACACACTCAGCTTCATTATGGGAATTTTCACATTTAGGACAAGGGACAGATCTTGCTTCAAGCAAAACACATTTCTGTTCTATTCCCTCTTTATATAACATATTTATAACTAAAAAGGAATTTTCTGATATTTTCATATATAGAGCAAAAGTGGATTCATGTGAATCCATTTCCAAATACCCAGGAAAATCCTTTGGTGGTCAAATTTTCAAAGTATTGGTCAATAGATCAAATATGGCTATTGGTAAGGGAAATTTGATTAAAAGACACTGAAGAAAAATTGGGTTTATAAAGGGGTAAAGGCAAATTTCCATCAATTTGACATCAATTTGACATCCTGAGGTATATACCACCATCAAATAACAATTACATAAGGTTTGTAGCAACTCTTTGGAAAATCAAATTAGCATAATTATGTTGTTTGATTATATATAATTAAGTAATTTTAGAAGTAATGCATTCTGTATACCAAATAAAGAAATAGCAGATCTTTTAACTTCTAATCGGTTATCCACATACACATATTCTGTAGTTAGGGAAGGTCTTTGTAAGCTGGCAAAGCTTGCATCTGATCCTTAACATAAATTTAAAGTAACAGAACTATTTTGAAAATGCTACCTTTCCTGGTCTTTGCTCAATTATCACACCTTAGAAAAAGCTTAAGTTGGTAATGAATAAAAACAATTATCATCAAAAAAAAGGAAGGAAATCTTTGCATATATCATCACAAAACGCATATTTTAACGTTTAACTGATGGTCAATTTTTTTTTCATTTCCATGCTACTATTGGCTAAATGAAAATAATTTGATATAAAGCTGAAAGGTAACGTGGTGATTGGGCACCTACCTTCCCCTAGCCACAACCCTTTTGGAGACCTGATTTAAGCTAGATACATAAGTGATAAATAGACATCAGAGTATCCTATAAAAGTCTACACTGTTTCTAGAAGGTACTTTAATGCATTGAAGGATGTCTGATATTCTTAAGAACAAAAAGTGAAATTTAAAATCCAAGCACACGGAATGGAGGTGTGCCAGTATTACACAGATCTATACAGGAAGTGTGGTGATTCTTTGTGTTGGAAACTGTCATGTTAAATCATAACATTGTATTCTGTACTAACATTGACTTGTTTTCTCGGTCAGTATATATCTATCTGTGCGTGACATATAGCGGTCACATGGACTGACATAGAAGGGTAATCTTTGGGTATAAAAGTTTGTTTCTCCAGTACTTATTACAGATGCCAATGACCTTGCCATTCAAAGGCCGGTTACAACCTGCTAGTAAAGGTATATATGCAAATTAGGTAGGTGATATTATGTTTGCAAGACTACACCTGAAGTATTCAAACTATTAATGATCGTTATCCTAGGGATAGATCTATATATGTCAGCCAGCATGTTATGTTTTTGCTATCAGCCAAATAAGATGTTATCAGCTCTGATTATCTCACAAACATATTATAGAAGTCAGGTCATCAAAACAACATCAAATCAGACCTACACCTACTCACTGTGTAATTAATGTTCCAGGCTGTGTTAGAATGCTTTCCCTACATTTTTGCGTAATTTTAGTATGCTAATGTAAACATTAGATTCACACTAGTTCTATAGCTACATCTCATTGCACACACAGTACTTTGTGTGCTGTTTAAGTTTTTGTGGTGTGGTAATGCTTACGTTTTTCATGTTAATTGAATTATTGCGAAAATATTAGCACTCAAATATTTATTTATAGATTATATTTTTATGATATATATTGCCAATGTGAAAATTTCCACACTGCAATGAGTTTAAAGAGCCACAATGTGAACGTTTCCACATGTTTTGTAATACGAGAGGGTGTTGTAGTACTATAGGGGTGTTGTAGTACAATATAGGGGTGTTGTAGTACTATATAGGGGTGTTGTAATACTAGAGGGTGTTGTAGTACTATATAGGGGTGGTGTAATACTAGAGGGTGTTGTAGTACTATAGGGGTGTTGTAGTACTAGAGGGTGTTGTAGTACTATAGGGGTGTTGTAATACTAGAGGGTGTTGTAGTACTATATAGGGGTGTTGTAATACTAGAGAGTGTTGTAGTACTATAGGAGTGTTGTAGTACGAGTGGGTGTTGTAGTACTATATAAGGGTGTTGTAATACTAGAGGGTGTTGTAGTACTATAGGGGTGTTGTAATACTAGAGGGTGTTGTAGTACTATAGGGGTGTTGTAATACTAGAGGGTGTTGTAGTACTATAGGGTGTTGTAGTACTATAGGGGTGTTGTAGTACTATATAGGGGTGTTGTAGTACTATATAGGGGTGTTGTAGTACTATAGGGGTGTTGTAGTACTATATAGGGGTGTTGTAGTACTATATAGGGGTGTTGTAGTACTATAGGGGTGTTGTAGTACTATAGGGGTGTTGTAGTACTAGAGGGTGTTGTAGTACTATAGGGGTGTTGTGATACTAGAGGGTGTTGTAGTACTATAGGGGTGTTGTAATACTAGAGGGTGTTGTAGTACTATAGGGGTGTTGTAATACTAGAGGGTGTTGTAGTACTATAGGGGTGTTGTAATACTAGAGGGTGTTGTAGTACTATAGGGGTGTTGTAATACTAGAGGGTGTTGTAGTACTATATAGGGGTGTTGTAGTACTAGTGGGTGTTGTAGTACTATATAGGGGTGTTGTAGTACTAGAGGGTGTTGTAGTACTATATAGGGGTGTTGCAGTACTAGTGGGTGTTGTAGTACTATATGGGGGTGTTGTAATACTAGAGGGTGTTGTAGCACTATAGGGGGGTTGTAATACTAGAGGGGGTTGTAGTACTATAGGGGTGTTGTAATACTAGTGGGTGTTGTAGTACTATATAGGGGTGTTGTAATACTAGAGGGTGTTGTATTACTATATAGGGGTGTTGTAGTACTAGTGGGTGCTGTAGTACTATATAGGGGTGGTGTAATACTAGAGGGAGTTGTAGCACTATAGGGGGGTTGTAATACTAGAGGGGGTTGTAGTACTATAGGGGTGTTGTAATACTATAGGGTGTTGTAATACTAGAGGGTGTTGTAATACTATAGGGTGTTGTAATACTAGAGGGTGTTGTAGTACTAGAGGGTGTTGTAGTACTATATAGGGGTGTTGCAGTACTAGTGGGTGCTGTAGTACTATATAGGGGTGGTGTAATACTAGAGGGAGTTGTAGCACTATAGGGGGGTTGTAATACTAGAGGGGGTTGTAGTACTATAGGGGTGTTGTAATACTATAGGGTGTTGTAATACTAGAGGGTGTTGTAGTACTAGAGGGTGTTGTAGTACTATATAGGGGTGTTGTAGTACTAGTGGGTGTTGTAGTACTAGTGGGTGTTGTAGTAGTATAGGGGTGTTGTAGTACTATATAGGGGTGTTGTAGTATTAGTGGGTGTTGTAGTACTATATAGGGGTGTTGCAGTACTAGTGGGTGCTGTAGTACTATATAGGGGTGGTGTAATACTAGAGGGTGTTGTAGTACTATATAGGGGTGTTGCAGTACTAGAGGGTGTTGGAGTACTATATAGGGGTGTTGTAGTACTAGTGGGTGTTGTAGTACTATATAGGGGTGTTGTAGTACTAGAGGGTGTTGTAGTACTATAGGGGTGTAGTAATACTAGAGGGCGTTGTAGTACTATATAGGGGTGTTGTAATACTATAGGGTGTTGTAATACTAGAGGGTGTTGTAGTACTATAAAGGGGTGTTGTAATACTAGAGGGTGTTGTAGTGCTATATAGGGGTGTTGTAATACTAGAGGGTGTTGTAGTGCTATATAGGGGTGTTGTAATACTAGAGGGTGTTGTATTACTATATAGGGGTGTTGTAGTACTAGTGGGTGCTGTAGTACTATATAGGGGTGGTGTAATACTAGAGGGGGTTGGAGCACTATAGGGGTGTTGTAATACTAGAGGGAGTTGTAGTACTATATAGGGGTGTTGCAGTACTAGTGGGTGCTGTAGTACTATATAGGGGTGGTGTAATACTAGAGGGTGTTGTAGTACTATAGGGGTGTAGTAATACTAGAGGGCGTTGTAGTACTATATAGGGGTGTTGTAATACTATAGGGTGTTGTAATACTAGAGGGTGTTGTAGTGCTATATAGGGGTGTTGTAATACTAGAGGGTGTTGTAATACTATAGGGTGTTGTAATACTAGAGGGTGTTGTAGTAGTATAGGGGTGTTGTAATACTAGAGGGTGTTGTAGTACTAGAGGGTGTTGTAGTACTATATAGGGGTGTTGTAATACTATAGGGTGTTGTAATACTAGAGGGTGTTGTAATACTAGAGGGTGTTGTAGTACTATATAGGGGTGTTGTAGTACTAGTGGGTGTTGTAGTACTATATAGGGGTGGTGTAATACTAGAGGGTGTTGTAGCACTATAGGGGTGTTGTAATACTAGAGGGTGTTGTAGTACTATAGGGGTGTTGTAATACTAGTGGGTGTTGTAGTACTATATAGGGGTGGTGTAATACTAGAGGGAGTTGTAGCACTATAGGGGGGTTGTAATACTAGAGGGGGTTGTAGTACTATAGGGGTGTAGTAATACTAGAGGGCGTTGTATAGTGGGTGTTTTGATACAAGGAAGTGTTTAGTGTTGTAACATTAGTTATTGATCAGTGTTGAACAGTATGGTATCTATCAGCGTTGGAATATTAGAGGGTGTTGTATAGTGGGTGTTGGTTGTAGTACTATATAGGGGTGGTGTAATACTAGAGGGGGTTGGAGCACTATAGGGGTGTTGTAATACTAGAGGGTGTTGTAGTACTATAGCGGTGTTGTAGTACTATAGGGGTGTTGTAATACTAGTGGGTGTTGTAGTAGTATATAGGGGTGTTGTAGTACTAGTGGGTGTTCTAGTACTATAGGGGTGTTGTAGTACTATATAGGGGTGTTGTAGTATTAGTGGGTGTTGTAGTACTATATAGGGGTGTTGTAATACTCGAGGGTGTTGTAGTACTATAGGGGTGTAGTAATACTAGAGGGCGTTGTAGTACTATATAGGGGCGTTGTAATACTATAGGGTGTTGTAATACTAGAGGGTGTTGTAGGACTATATAGGGGTGTTGTAATACTAGAGGGTGTTGAAGTACTATAGGGGTGTAGTAATACTAGAGGGCGTTGTATAGTGGGTGTTGTGATACAAGGAAGTGTTTAGTGTTGTTACATTAGTTATTGATCAGTGTTGAACAGTATGGTATCTATCATTTTTGTAATATTAGAGGGTGTTGTATAGTGGGTGTTGGTTGTAGTACTATATAGGGGTGGTGTAATACTAGAGGGGGTTGGAGCACTATAGGGGTGTTGTAATACTAGAGGGGGTTGTAGTACTATAGGGGTGTAGTAATACTAGAGGGTGTTGTAGTACTATAGGGGTGTTGTAATACTAGAGGGTGTTGTAGTACTATAGGGGTGTAGTAATACTAGAGGGCGTTGTATAGTGGGTGTTGTGATACAAGGAAGTGTTTAGAGTTGTAATACTCACTCACTGCGTATATGTTTAGTGTTGTAACATTAGTTATTGATCAGTGTTGAACAGTATGGTACCTATCAGTGTTGAACAGTATGGTTGTAATACTACCTACTGTATATTATACTGTGACAGTCAGGTACTAACATAGTGAGAGAGTGAATGAGCTGATCAGTGGGAGAGACCTACAGTATATTGACCTGGGTGATATAAATAGGACTAGGCAGAGTGTAAATACACCAGTCTTCACATGGTCAAGTGTATACACACCGATATGCTTCACCTGGTAGAGAACCGGTAGTATTTGTAGTGAATAACACTGTAGGATTATTGTCCCACAGATAAGGCTGATGTCTAGCCTCTTACCTGTAATATATGGTTACCCTTGTTATGTGTTCAATGTTTCATTGTTGCTGCGGGAGCTCGAGGAGTAGAATCTATTAAACATCAATATGTTGATGAACTTTAAAAAAAAATTGGTTTAGACAACAAAATACCTCAAAATGTCTGAATAAATATGTGTTTTAGTAACCAACAATTCACATATTGGTGGACTGTCTGAATGTATCAAAATGTTAGTTTTAACTGCCCTACAAGGCAGCTGGATTTAAACCATCAGTTTTACTTTAGTACATGTCTACACAGATCTTACTCTAGTTCACATCTACACAGATAACTGTTTACAGAAAGGTAGAATGTCTAAGTAAGTAAAACAAAATTTTGCAGTGTAGGATAGCCGGGTGTAAACTGTCAATTTACGGAGAGGGTTAAATGTTTAAATATAAATTGTTGTTCTGTGTAGGATATCATATCCCATGAAACATGGCTACTGTAGGCATATAATGACTTTCTATTGCACCTAAGGATATTTATATTTAGTTGGAAATAGACCAATTACTGTAAAAACACAAAATGCTGTCATATTTACGCTAAACTATTGTTGCTCGTTTACAATAATCACACAGTTATACCCCTTGCTTAGTGACGGTATATGGTAATCCCTTTGTTAAGGTGTCCGTCCGTCCATTGTGAAAAGCTGGTGTACGTGATATCTCATGAACCCCTGAACACGTTTATATCTAAACCACAGTATGGTAATATCAAATTCTAAACCTGGTTAGGTTTTGATGGTCATCGGTCAAGGTTGAAGGGTCCAAATGCAAGGTCATGGTCAAATAGGGTTAGGGGGACATTGTATATCTGCTCACTGTGATTTATTGTGTAATAAAAGAGAAAACATGATGTTTATTTATCTGTCCAGATTATATGTTAAAGCTCTCTAAAGCTGATGACATGCTGAAATCAGGTGTGATTTGTGATATATGATGATTATATATACACATCCTATTACTATTAGTGTGTCCAGCACCAGCTGTGTGCTGAACTTTGACCACAGCCGTCGATGGGCCGTTAAACATAAACAAACAAACAAACAAACAACTTTGCACACATGAATCGCCTCTAAGATGCTGGTTTGTTGCATGCTCCTATCCTCATCATGGTCAATGGTAAGAAAAATTAACTAAGAACAGCTGCCAAATGTTTGCTGTATATAAAGTGTCCTATAAGAGTTTAGAGTAAGATGTTGTAGGTGTTCTGTATTATCTAACGTCATCACCTTTAGATTTTGCTGTATATAAAGTGTCCTATAAGAGTTTAGAGTAAGATGTTGAAGGTGTTCTGTATTATCTAATGTCATCACCTTTAGATTTTGCTCTATATAAAGTGTCCTATAAGAGTTTAGAGTAAGATGTTGTAGGTGATCTGTATTGTCTAACGTCATCACCTTTAGATTTTGCTGTATATAAAGTGTCCTATAAGGGTTTAGAGTAAGATGTTGTAGGTGTTCTGTATTGTCTAACGTCATCACCTTTAGATTTTGCTGATGTATATTTGGTACCGTTAAGATTACCTTGTAGACGGTATGTTATAGTAAAACCTTTCTAAACTGAACACCACTTTTTTCAAGCATTGGCATTCACATAAGTTTGGCTTTCTATTTACACAATGGTTCAATTTTTATGGAAGTATTATACTATATATACAAGCAATATGAAGATCTGGTTTGTACAGGTTTCTGGATTATACAGGTTCGATTAACACAGAATCAGTAGAGTAAAGCCTATCTGCCTGGTTTGTACAGGTTTCCAGATTACACAGGTTTAATCAATGCTGAATCTAAAGAGAAGAGATTATATGTCTGGTTTAATCAGGTTTCCAGATTACACAGGTTTTATCAATGCTGAATCTAAAGAGAACAGCTTATATGTCTGGTTTATACAGATTTTCAGATTGCACTGGTTTAATAATCACAGCCTGTAAAGAGTAGAGCTAAACTGTCATGGTTATACAGGTTTCCAGATTACACAGGTTTAATTAACAAATAATCTAGAGAATCAAGCTTAATTATCTGTCTGGTTTATACAGGTTATGAAGGGTTTGATTTAGACAAGCTACACTGAAGTTTAATAATCTGCTATTGTAATACTGAATGGGACAGGGGGATTGCAACTCATTCATTTGTCATTCTGTCTGTCTGTCTGTCATTCCTTGTCGGAGGGGGAATAACACTATTCTAATGTTGATTACAAAATTGGGAATATCTGTACACTTTGGGATGGCAGATCTAGAGTGGGGGTAGCTGAAAGTAGGATCACTCTGATAATAGGAATATATAATTATATTATTTCTATGATTAGGAATATGTTTAGTCCTACGTCTATTTGGACACTCCCGAGGATGAAGTCCGAAATCTACCTGGATACTCCCGTGTATCACTAGGTATAGTCAGAGGTAGAACTGTGATACTACCGAGTAAGTATAGTTATAGGTCCAAGTCGTACGTTAATACATAATATAATAAAATACGTGGCTTCATGAATGATTCAGTTCATTGTACACACAGACTTGTATAGGCCTGGCTAGGACCTTAACTACTAAACTCTATATTTAGTAACTTATCAATTCAACCAAACATGCAACTAGATGTTATTAAGTGACATAGTTTAGCTTTAATGTAGCACAGGCCTAATATACAGGTGGTCCGTGAATACTTTGAGAGGGGTGGGGTAGGGGGATAGGAGTGACAGGTCAGTAAATACTTTGAGAGGGGTGGGGTAGGGGGATGGGAGTGACAGGTCAGTATTTTTGGTTGGATAAATAAGGAGTGAGGATTAGACAAATCTATTAGTCCTTTATAGGGATGGGCATGTGTATCATTGCGATTAATACATATATTATTGAATTTTTTTCACAGAGTCAAGCTATATATGTTACTTTTGGCATTGTAATGAATTAGACAGCTCACCTGTTGTATTGTTTTTAGCTCACCTGGTACCGCAGCGTCCGTCGTCCGTCCATCAACTTTTCCTTTAAAACGCTACTAGTCCTGAACGGCCAAGTAGATTTTGACTGAATTTGGTGTAGAGTATCCTTAGGCCAAGGGGACTCAATTTTGTATAAATGTTGGGTGTGGCCCCCCCTGGGGGCTGGGGGACGGGGCCCAAGAGGGGAAATATAGCAAATTCTTTAAAATCCTTCTTCTTCTGTAGGAATGCAAGGATTTGTTCCATATTTGGTCTGAAGCATCCTTGGGTGAAGGGGAACCAATTTTGTATAAACCATGGGTCTGGCCCGCCAGGGGCCTGAGAGGTGGGGCCCAATAGGGGAAACATAGCAAATTATTCTTTAAAATCCTTCTTCTGTTGGAATGAAAGGATTTGTTTCATATTTGGTGTGGAGCATCCTTGGGTAAAGGGGAACCAATTTTGTATAATCGGTGGGTCTGGCCCCCCTGGGGGCTGGGGGACAGGGCCAAATAGGGGAAGTATAGCAAGTTCTTTAACATCCTTCTTCTTCTGTAGGAATGAAAGGATTTGTTCGATATTTGGTCTGAAGCATCCTTGGGTGAAGGGGAACCAATTTTGTATAAACCGTGGGTCTGGCCCGTCAGGGGCCTGAGGGGCGGGCCCAATAGGGGAATCATAGCAAATTATTCTTTAAAATCCTTCTTCTTCTGTAGGAATGAAAGGATTTGGTCCATATTTGGTGTGGAGCATCCTTGGGTAAAGGGGAACCAATTTTGTATAAACGGTGGGTATGGCCCCCCTGTGACCTAAGGGGCGGGGCCCAACAGGGGAAATAGAAGTGAAATCTTTATTATCCTTTTTCTACCATATGGATTGAGGGATTTTATCCTAATTTAGTCTGGAGCATCCTTGGACAAAAGGGACTCAATTTTGTATAAACAGCGAGTGTGGCCCACGTGGGGATAGAAGGGAGGGGCCCAATAGGGGAAACATAGCAAATTCTTCAAATACCTTCTTCTTTTGTACGAATGACAGGATTTTGTCGAAATTTGGTATGAAGCATCATTGGGTGAAGGGGAACCATTTTTTGTATAAACGGTGTGTCTAACCCCCCTGGAGGCAGAGAGGCGGGGCCCAATAGGGGAAATAGAGGTAAAACCTTTAAAATCCTTCTTTTACCATAGGGATTTAGGGATTTCATCCTAATTTAGTCTGGAGCATCCTTGGGCCAAGGGGACTTAACTTTGTATATGCAGCGGGTGTGGTCTCCCAGGGGGCAGAAGGGCGGGGGCCAATAGGAGAAATAGAGGTAAAACCTTTTAAATCCTTCTTCGATTAACGAAATTAAGGGATTTTTCCCATATTTATTCTGGAAGATCCTTGGACCAAGGGGTCTCAATTTTGTATAATTGGTGGGTATGACACCCCTAGGGGCATAGGGGTGGGGCTCTGTTTGAAGTTTGTTCTCGCTATATCTCAAGTACTGGATGGATCTTTCTGAAATTTCATATGTACTTACGAGCACCTACCATGGAGTGCTATATCTTTACTTCATACCAATTATTTTAAACATATTCAGGTGAGCGATACAGGCCCTCTGGGCCTCTTGTTTAAAGAATACTATAATAGACAAGTCCTAGCTACATGTTTAACCTTGTATTGTATTTAATGCTTTAATCTTGTGTAATGCATTAATTGTTGCCTAGCTTATTTCATTTCCAGAACCTGTCATAATGTCTTATGTATTTATGTTTACCAGATGATAGAAGCAATATTAACCATTTAAATGAGTAAATTATTTGGGACTGCTTGCATGCATTGTTCAGGAAACGATAGTAATTTTATTGAGGTAATTAAATATAATTGAAAATTAATTGTTCAGACCTGTTATATGACCAGTGCATGCATTTTATTAGGTCTGATCGCTTTCTGTCTGTCCGCGTGCCTCGTGCATAGCCTTTTTACATTTTCAACTTCTTCTCAAGAACCAGTGGATGGAATTTTTTCAAACTTAGATGAAATTACAAAATTGTAAAATTGGGATTCCTACCCTAAACCCTGGGGCCAGGGCGGGGCCCCAAAGGGAAAATTAACCAATATTTCAAAAATCTTCCTCTCCAGACTCGGAGTTACTGCAGTCATTTTCTTTGCATGGATAGAAAGATCAACAGGGGCGTTATTTAAATTGTAAATTTCAGAAACCCCGAGCTATCTGTTCTTCCTTGGGGAGGGGGTAAAGTTTACTATAGTTTATATAGGGAAATAACACTTTTGGGTATATTTTGACAACTTTCAGTAGGAAATTATTCTTACTTGATTAGAATTATCCTTGGAGGAAGATGGTTTCAAATTAAAAAATTGGGATTCCTACCCCAACCCTAGGGGCCAGGGTGAGGCCCCAAAGGGAAAATTAACCAGTATTTTTAAAAATCTTCTTCTCCTGACTCCGAGGTACTACAATCAATTTCAGTGCATGGATAGAAAGATCATCAGGGGCGTTATTTAAATTGTAAATTTCAGGACCCCTGAGACATCCGTTCTCCCTTGGGGAAGGGTTAAGTTTACTATAGTTTATATAGGGAAATGACACTTTTGGGTATATTTTATCCATTTTCAGCAGAAAATTATTCAAACTTGGTCAGAATCATCTTTGGTGGATGAGGGTATTACACTGTAAAAATTGGTATTCCTGCCCCATCCCCAGGGCTAGAGCGGGGCCCCAAAGGGTAAATTTACCAATATTTTAAAATTCTTATCCTTTGATGAAACGACAAGTATTGTATTTCACTTAGTTTACATGCTGATTTCCACATCACATCTCAACAATAAAATTGGAACTACCAGTACCTATGATATAAGTCAGGCCTTTGGGCCTCTTGTTAATTATATATATACTGGCATGATTGTTCGGGACTGGTTTATTCAATTTATATAAATATTTTCTTTCTTGATTTCATGCATTTTATCATCTAGATCTTATTATGCTTCTTAAATCATTTCAGATCTTTTTCACTTGTAAACTTTTTATTTTCACAACACTAAGTGTGAAATATTCCTATCTAATCTGCCAAGTGTTGTGCTGTTTTGCTTCAGGCCTCTGTAGTGCATCTTCTACTTGTATTCACACCACTACCACTACTACTAACCCACCACCACCACCACCACCACTACCCCACCGCCGCTCCAGCCCAGGTATGACCTTCTCACTAAACACATCCTCTAACCATTCAAGTCTACAAATAGAAGCAATTTTAAGTCAATATGAGAATACTAATATTAATAATTTGAGGTTCCTATATGCCGCTTTATCACATCCTAGTGCATAGGTCGTCTCAAAGCGGTTCACAAATTATTATCAATGGTTATAGAGCCTTTGCAACCAGCCAATATCTATCTCAACTCTCTGGGGAGCATACAGCCATTGCTGCCATTTTGGTGCTCACAGCTAGCATTCAAAAATTCTAGCACTGCCCAACCACGTACTCATTTACAGCTGAGTAGACTGGAACAAGGAAGTAAAATATCTTGCTCAAGGATACAACACAGTGCCGTGACGTGACTCGAACCTGCAACCCTTAGGTCACGAGCCCAGCATCCTACCACTAGACTACCGCGCTTCACAATAAAAAAAATTAGATGGGCCATTATATGAAAAGTTAAAAAAACACTAAAACTGCCTCTTTTCAGTTTTGAGGGATGCAGGGCCTCGTGGCCCCCTCCAGGATTGTTCCTGCAATTGGGCTGTGACACAGTTAATTCTTCCTTCTAACATCGGTTCTGCAATGATTCTTTCAGCTTCTTCATCCTCCTTACTTAAAACATATCATTTTTAGCTCACCTGGCACGAAGGTGCGGCGTCTGTCATCCGTCGTCCGTCCGTCCGTCCGTCCGTCCGTCCGTCCGTCCGTCTGGCGTGCGTCCGTCGTCAATATTTTACTTTAAACGACTTCTTCTTAATAACCTAAAGGCCTAGAGTGATGATGTTTGCCCAGAAGCAAACTGGGATGAAGGGCTACCAAATTTGATCAAATAAATGACTTTCATCTATTTTCAAGGTCACGTGGTCAAATATGTTAAAAACTTTAAACAACTTCTTCTCAATAACCAAACTGCCCAGGGAGATGATATTTGATCAGTAGCATGCTAGGGTGAAGGGCTACCAAGTTTGTTCAAATGAATGACCTTCAATTATATTCAAGGTTACAGGGGTCAATTGTCTTAAAAAACCTTTAAATAACTTCTTCTGAATAACCAAAATGCCCAGGGTGATGATATTTGGCCAGTAGCATGCTGAGATGAAGGGCTACAAAGTTTGTTCAAATGAATGACCTTCACCCATATTCAAGGTCACAGGGGTCAAATATGTTAAAAACTTTAAACAACTTCTTCTGAATAACCAAAATGCCCAGGGTAATGATATTTGGCCAGTAGCATGCTGAGATAAAGGGCTACAAAGTTTGTTCAAATAAATGACCTTCACCCATATTCAAGGTCACAGGGGTCAAATATGTTAAAAACTTTAAACAACTTCTTCTGAATAACCAAAATGCCCTGGGTGATGATATTTAGTCAGTAGCATACTAGGATCAAGGGCTACCAAGTTTGTTTAAATGTATGACCTTGAATCATATTCAAGGTCACAAGGAGCAAATATGTTTAAAGTATTTCAACAACTTGTTCTGAATAACCAAAAGGCTCAGGATGTTGATATTTAGGATGTTTATACTTTGCAAGTTGCATCCTGAGATGAAAGGCTATACAATGTGTTCAACATAATGACTTTGTTCGACTTTCAATCACAGGGGTGAAATGTTTTTAAAAAAATTAACAGGGTCTTTTGAACGAATTTTAATCATAAATACTGATATTTTGCCTGTAGCTTTATTTTAGATCACTTTTAAGGTTACAATTAAATGTGAGATTTATACCAGGTGAGCGATGCAGGCCCATTGGGCCTCTTGTTTTTTTATCAAGGGTGTAGCATCTGAAATATGATATGATTTCAAATCACCTTGTTAGGCCAGACACATATTTTGGTTCCCACCCACCAGTTTTCAGAATAACATTTTCTGCATTGATGTAGAAAGTGTTGATAGAACAGTTTTGTTTTATGGAAAGTATAACCCTATCTGGATATTGATTAAGAAAGCAATCGGTGCTGTTGTAGTCTGGATCAGGATTTTCACCATAATTTCTTAATTGATGAAGTGGTTTGATTAAATCTGAAGCCTGACATCACTGTACTGTAAACATATTTTCCCCATGTGGCCCTGATTAAAATAGTGTTGATGCTATTTTCAGATGTTTTTTTTTCAAATTGCTCCCTGCAAAAAAAATATGTATTGCAATGGACAGTTTAAAAACTTCAAAGCATCTTGAGAGGCTGTGTTGCAAAGTGAAAATAAACTCTTACCATGTTGGTTTAGCTGCATGTTCAGACGATACAACAAAATTGGCTTCATGTTTGTCGGATACTGAACAACATTAACTCGGTGACTCACTACACTCTAGGCTGTGTCTGACAAACAAATTAAAGTACTTGAGTAGCATCAGAATCTTGATGATAAATTTTGAACTGAGCCATCATATATTGTCACTAAATAAACCTGCCATATTGAGATGGCATTCATATATTCTGTGAATGCCATGAGCAGATTGTTGACATCATCATTATTATGACGACATAATTATTTTGTTGGATGCCGCAGACCCTCTATAGACAGATGGCTGTTCTATTCATTGAACAAGCATATATATAGATAATACTTTAATTTAACGAAATGCTGATTGAGAAATGTTGTTAATGATATTGAATTTTCTATGATATGAACAGATTAAAAAAAAATATATATATAATTACATACATTTCATTGCTTCATTGAGTTTTTGCCTTTGTCCAGTTGGTATTCATATTGCCTGTGAATGTTCGCCACCTCAACTCCTGTGTATTTTTTTCCCCAAGATTAGACTTAAATTTATTTAACAGGATTCCTGTTAAATAAATTTTAACTCTTTGGTATAAATACATCGATGAGCATAGGGGAATGTATCATTTTTCCATAACACCTATTTATATCCGTGTACCTATATTTAACTTCTCAAAGCTTGCTTTGTATGATGTCAGTAGGAGACAAGTGCTGATCAATTCTTTACATACATTTGGTTGATTAAGCAGTATATCCTTCACTGATTGATTTTATTTCTGCTTTCAGTGGTAGTTTAAGCAAATTTCACTCAGAGAAGTTTGGCTATTTCTTGTCTGTCAGCTTACGCACAAACCAATAGCATGTTTATTGCGCCCCCAGCAATGGAAATAAATACTGATATAAGCCCGTAGTGGAACCAGCCTGAAGGATGATCTGTCAAAGTGACCTGGTATTTAAGTATTAGTACTCTCCCTTTTATTTTGTCACAGATCATCACACAGGTTTGTTCCATCAGGGACAAGGTTACATCAAGTAGGCAAATGTCAAACCCTGTAATGCTTGCCCAGACAGAACGTGAAACTCAATAAGCCCCTAGCTATAGGTACATGTATTATTGGAAGGGTATGCCAGGTATTTGGTAACACACTAGGCTGCTGTCAAGGTCAAGGTTACATGGAACTTTGTAGATGTAAACTTAAGTATATATCGAGTTATAACATTGGCTATGACGTCAAAAGCACATTGGGACCCTATATAGCTTTTTGGTCCCTTGTTTAGTTCATGTTTCATTTTCAGTGTCTTACCCAAATCAGCTTTGTTTGCCTTTCAAGGACAATTATAGTATTTTAATGTGAATGTTTCTTGCATAACCTGTACTTACATCTCATAAGTATTCTACTGCAACATAATAAACCAAAGAAATGGTTGAAAAAAAGAAACGATCACCATGTGTATAAATGGTTGTATTACTCCATCCTTTGACAGGTTGTCGGTATGGATGTATATGTCACCTGTGTAAGTTTGCTGAACCTGGCCCTGATAGTGACAGTCGGCCTTCTCAGGACACGCCATGCGACAAAGAGTACTGTCGTCTCGGCTGCATCTGTGACAGCCTCATGGCGCGGGGTCACGACCCCATGGTGGAATGCCAGAAACCTGAGTGTCAACAAGGCTGTCTGTGCCTGAAGGAAGAACAAGGGGAGGCAACTGAGGAGGAGAAACGGCAGACACAAAAAGCAGTACAGAAGCGAGTTGAGGCCTTGCCTCGACGACAGTCCACATACAGACTGGCTAAGAACCTAGATGCTGTAAGCAGGAAAGCCATGCTGTATTATGAGAGCAGTGAGATGTACTGTACTGAACAGAGCACAAGGAAACGTAAGAGTAAGGTAAGATTTGCCTGAACTGTGAGATAAAGTGTTTATGACTGTATATCATACAATAGTTCCATTATGTTATATATTTTGATATAACTCATCACAGAATATTTTGGTCCCTAACCTCTTTGAAAAGTTGTGAAATAGATACACATGTATCACAGCAGGGATTTCAATTGTAAAATAACAACATTTTCTTAATAGATTTTCGTCATATATATCCAGTGTTTATCAGTACTGAATCTGTACCTCTGATTTCTTCAGTGATTTTTCTGCATGATAGTTAAATCCTAGGGCTTTTATTTGAAATTTTACTAGAAGAAATTTACTTTCGAAGATATTTTAAGTTTGGAAAGTTTGAAGACTATTTGAGAACTTGTTTGTTGCAGGAAACGGATGACCTTCCAAAGGAACAAAATAGGACAGTCTGTCATACAACAGGTCCCGGACCTGCGTCAGGTCCTGCTACATCTCTGTCCCCGTATCCTGTATCAGCTGTGGCCAACACTGCAGTCTCAGCAGCTACCCATGTCCCTGTTCCATCAGGCATACAGGTGGTGCCCCCACCAACAGCAGCCATGGATGCCAAGATGAGCCGTTATGTTATAACAGCCGGACAGATCAAGTCCTCCAATGGCGTTGCAATTCCTGACAAATCCAAAAATATGAAACCAGGTAAACTCATTCAGAATACCTTACAGCTTTCAGTTTAAATTTTATATATATATACTACAAACATCACCATAAAAAGGGTCAGATCCAGATAAATTCTAAATGGGTTCAAGAACTACTATAATGTTCCGCAACATTTTAAATAAAAGTTTGCAACAGAGCTATCATTCTCATTATATGCCATAGGTATCTCTTTTGATGTTGTGCATCCAATTGCAACAACCATATTCAGGGCTCTGAAACAGAGATGCGGGTGTTCTAAGCCTATTATATTTCCAGTCCGCCCGACTCATACTGTGTACTGGGAAATTTTCTTTGCAGTTTAATTTTCACCTGTTTTGCCTGCTGTAATAAGGGTGAATTTACCACGAACATTACATAATGTGTATAGTAATTAAATGTGAAGGGCAAAATTAACACGGGTGAATATGGATAATTCTGACGAAGAGCAAAACTTTGATTGGGTGAAAAATTCCCTGTGAACAGTATATGTGCCTGCATCGCTGCCATCACTGAATTGCTAAGTAAATATGTATAAATGTAAACCGTATATTTGTTATCAAATATGACTAAATCTTCCGAGTCAAGAGGAAAACAGAAACGTGAGCCTGGAAATCTGAAATACACATGTTATCTGCCTTATATCGTTAAAGAATTAGATTCTGTTTGTAAAGTTTGTGTAAAATGATTGTTAATAACTATACATGTATTAACGACAGATTATAATTATATTGATGTTTTGGGATTTGGATTGTATTGCGATAAACAAATATACATGTCCTTTTCATCTTCAGCTTCCAAGCCATCAAAGCAGACAGGAAGAAAGGATCCTCCATGGTTTCCCTCCAACAAGTCCAGGAAAAAGGTCAGCGTAGTGTTGGTTGTATGGGAGGGAAATAAATAAACCACTGATCAAAAACACACCTATCTACACTTAATTAGATATCCCAGTTTTTGAGCATATGTGAAATATCAAACCAATCACCACTCAGCATGGAATCATCAGAAAATTAACAAACTCAATTTTTATTTACATTTGAAAATTTAAAAAAATGCTCATCAAAAACATCATTTTCCCTTAATGTTATTGTAGTTAATTCTTAAAAGAAAAGTTTTTAAATTAATTGAATACATTTATTAATACCTTCAAATCTGGTAAACTGAAGTGAAGCTGGGGAAACTGTTGATTTAAGTCTAAAAGAAATTTGTCCATAAAATGAAATTTTCTTATCCACTAATTCAGGGAAGCAGTACAATCAATATTTGTTTTACAATCTGGTATTGCATCAGACATTGAGTTTCTTGGTCCCTTGATGGAACCATGGTAATCTACATATTTTCAACCGACAAGTTGACATAATGGCCTACCAGAAAAGTTTTCATCAATGAAATACTTTGTAAACTTGCCCTGGGAGAGAAGGTACCCACTGAGTGGCATTTTATACGATATAGGTTATAGAAACCAGTAACTGTAACACCATGCCAACTACCCCTCCTAGCTTTAACAGGTAATTTGTGTAAATGTTAGTCCTTGAAAGTAATCATATAATTGTGCAGCCTCAAACTTTTGTGATTTTGTTTGTGGAACAAATTGTCTAGTGGATGAATTATGTGCAGCACCATTAATAGTCATTAGCTCTACCTAAGGGCTACAGATTTATTGGGCTTGTATATTTTTATCACAAATATTGTGAAAATCAAATTCCTGTAAAATGTAAACCCTTTACAGTAATGATTTTCATTTTCTATCCAAGACTGGAACTATTTGACTAGACTTTTAAGTTCAGGTAGAGAGTTCCACTACTTTCCTACAGAACTGTATAGCAGTTATATTTCACGAGGGTTTTAATTTCGCTATATTCACGCTTTGACCAAATATCCGCGAATTCTAAACACCAGTTATCGAAAATGTTAACCACTTTTACGAACCTTATCACAACATGTTGAAAATACTTAAAACCCAATGTTGTTATGCAAGCTTAAATGAACTCAAATCAGATTATCACCGGGGCAGCCCATGTAAAAACAACACTTTCATATATGTGGCCACAACATATATGTATATCTACACAGTAGGTGATTGATTGCAGTTTACTCCTACAAATGTACACACACATTTGATTTTCTTTCGAGTGAAATCACTGGCGGATGATGGTGCTCGGGATCAGTGTTTTCAAAAGGTTTACCTGTATTTCGAGGTTTAACCTTTAATTATGACACTCAAAATACTTAGTACAATACATGGGATTCGGGTGCACAGCGAAATATAACACCTGCGAATATGTACAGAATACGAAACCGCGAAATATTGACCCCGCCAATTTATCCAGCTATACAGTATATATATAGGCCTTGAAAACCTGTTGCATCTGTTATTAATGGTATTTCATCTATATTCATACAAAGACAATTATAATGTAAAAGCTAGGGAATTTTTCCAAATAATGTTGCAGAAAAGTATTAACACAGCAAATATAGTGCAGTACATAAGCTCCTTGCTTTTATAAACAGGAGCTCTTTGGATCAAATCCATGTGTCTAACGCAAGCTGAGGTGTTTTTATGTAATAAAAATCTAAAGAAGTCTTTGCTATATATTGTAGTAAATTGGCTTGCAATTTTGCCAGAAAGTGCCAAATTGAATGTTTCTGTGTTGGAAATACAACAAAAAGTGATGGGACTCTCTACCTTGATAAACAGGATGTTTTATTATTTAGACGCCAGTCAAGTTCGGTTTCACAATGCTTTGACTTCACACTCTGTGTATCAGTTTTATAAGTGGATCAGTTTTAATAAATCTAGTGAGGTTTCAACAGTAGTGTCTAGGAATGTTTCTTGTGTCGCCCTCTCCTACCTAACAACACTTCAATCTCTAAATAGTATCTCTCCTGCATGTTACTTATCTTACAATCTCTATTGGCTTACGAAAGTTAGCCATGATTGGTATTGGTGTCATAATTTGATGAAAGACCCGCTTTCTGGCAGGATGAGATTGGCATTCGTAGAACCGAGTTTGATGACATCACCTTTGACGAGATGTTGGAGTCAGACAGTGAAGACAACGCAGAGTTTATCTCCTGTGCCCGAACCGTACCGTATTACAATTACGCTCGCAGGTTTGTACAGCCTTACTTACACCATGTATCGGCAGGTTTGTACAGCCCTCACTTACACCATGTATCTGCAGGTTTGTACAGCCCTTACTTACACCATGTATCTGCAGGTTTGTACAGCCTTACTTACACCATGTGTCGGCAGGTTTGTACAGCCCTTACTTACACCATGTATCTGCAGGTTTGTACAGCTCTTTCTTACACCATGTATCTGCAGGTTTGTACAGCCCTTACTTACACCATGTATCGACAGGTTTGTACAGCCCTCACTTACACCATGTATCTGCAGGTTTGTACAGCCCTTACTTACACCATGTATCTGCAGTTTTGTTCGATGTACCATTTGTGTAATGGTTGACCGATGAAATTTGATACACATGTTTCGCACAATATAAGTTGTACAAGTGATCCATGGTACATTTTAAAAATTCTTACTGGGAATCACACTGAATTTCTGATTTTCTTTTTCATATTTTACTGCATAAATTTTCCGATAATTCTTCTTTGATTTTAATGGAATTTTGGTACATGACCATAACATCCTATAGTTTTACACGATGATTGATTTTTATTGCGACCAATTTTGACCAAGGGAGACACACAACCAGCCATGCAGCTCAAGTCGTACACTCTTTGGCATTTGTGACAGTTTGTTACTCTCTGAATTATGGTTATTTCTGACCGATACTAAGGTTTCACATCTTTTAATTTGTGGTCCATAAAATTGGTAAACATGACAGTGGAGCAGTCGTCTGTACCATTCAGCTCTATTCCAGAAAGTGATCACCACGTAATTCTCTCAGGCGGAGGGGGTCCAATGGGGCATATCAGTTAGCGTGTGACTTACATTACTGAGGGGATATGATGACCTCATGTTTGTTTGAAAATCTTGACACTACTGAACTGTAATTTTCAGAGTTTGTAAATTATTAATTATGTAGCAGTATGTGGAAAGTCATCTTAATACCTGTGAAATATCATTTCAAGACTTGCTAAGGAGGATTTAAGTATTTTGAGAAATCATTGGATCCTATAGGTGTGTGATTGCATGATCCATTGAGGTGACTTGTTAGTAAGTGAATTATGGTCAAAGTTCCATACTGACCTTTTTATCAAAGTCATTATCTTTTTTTGCAGCAGGAACAAGCAGAGATGTACATGTCATATGGACAACTGCACTCAGGGCAGTGCAAGCTGCCAAGGGGCAAAGGCCATGGATTCCGGGGCACAAAAGTCAAAGACAGTTAATTCCAAGACCAGAGAGGTTGGCGATCCTTTGAGCCCGATAGTGATCTCCCCTGGAAACACCCCTCCTTCCTCTCCGTCCTCCCAAGCCCTGAATCTCACCAGGCTGCCGGACCGTATAGGCTGCAATGGGTCAAAGAACGTAGGTTTCTCTACCTTTCCCTAGCATTTCACTGGCACTACAAAATTTCCTTTTTATTTCAACTTGTATTAATCTCTCTTGTTGGCCTGGATGTGTGCGTGCAGGGGTTTTAATGTGGGAGGAAAACTGATTACTTCGGAGAAAATCAACATGGTCGGGCAGGTGACTTTCTTTTCTCGTCTGATCGAGAAATCAATCCCCTGATGCCTTGGTGAAAGACAAGTGCATTATCCACTGCCCTATCCACTCCGCCACTGAACCATCCATATATATTTTCCTGATAAATGCTGAACATTTTAAGTTCTTCGACATAAAATCTCCTATTCCGGGACTGGTGGAATTGTATACACCTATACAAGTTGTTTTGATTGGAAGTATTTACTTGGGAGCAATATACAGATCACATACCGACAAGAGTTCATTGTGTAACTCACATTTTTGTCCCTGATCGATATGATCAATTATTAAGTTAACTCTCTGTCTAATAGTTCTGTCTTTGTCTCTGTAGATACCAGCCATGGGAGCGAGGAAGTCCATTCACACTGGATGGCACACACAGTGGGTGTGTCTGAAGACCAGTAAGAAAAAGCCAGAAGAGGAGGAGGAGAGCTACGAGATACGACTCCTGGAAATGATCTCTAATTGTAACTGGGAAAATGCCAAACAAAAAATCTTGTCCAAAATATCCAACCAGATTTCTCGAGAGCATTATCCCACCCCTCGACAAATGATTGTGGGCGACTTTTGTATCTCGTTCCTACCTCGTTCAGACAAGCCAGCAGTGATACCCCCAGAAGTGAAGGCCAAACTTCCCAAGTCTATCTTTTCCATTAGGATAAAAGTGGAAAAGAAAAGCCATGTACTGAAGACTCGTCTCGGGGAATTTATTACTGAACAGGAAAAGATCCTAAAGCCGAGTCTTGAGGCACAAGACGTTATAGCACTGGACACACCACCCACAACCACTAGTTCTAGTCTAATGTCTGGAGGAATTTCTGGCCTTAGTCATCTCCAAATCAACCGTCACACCACACCCACTACCTTGAAGTGGATACCAGTGTCCAATACAGTGGGTAAAACGGTGACCAGTCCCTCCCAGGTGTCACCTCTTGGTGTGTCGTCCCCCTCCAGTGTCCTCCTGAAGCCAGGGATGTGTTCCAAGGTCAGCGCTCCTCCCCATGGCACTATTGGAAAGAGCCAGCCTAACAACCTAGTCATCTTACAGAACTCGGGTGGACAGAAATATGTATTGGCGTCCTCTGTCACCCAACCTAACCTACAACTCGTGCCTCCAGTGAACACCAACAGTACCATGGTCAGCTCCAGTGTGTCCCAAAACGTTAATCGGGGGGCCAATTCTGCTGTATCTACATCTACCTCAAGTGCAACAGTTGTCAGTTCTAATGTTCCAGTCATGATTTCGAATATGGTCACTACCAAATCAGCATCACTACCTACTCCCTGTAGTAGTTCGGGTGTTCCCATTGTGATTTCAAGCGTAACTTCTAGCACAAACCCATCTGTTCGAACATCTACCTCTAATGTACCTGTGGCTAATATTGGAATACCTCTGATACATTCCAGTCGGGTCTCTGCAAAGATGAGTGGTATTCCTACTGTTAACCCAGGTGAACCACAAGCTGTTTCTCCCGCTAATTCTGGTGTCACTCAGTTCATCCCTAATGTGCCTCAATCAAACTGCTCAAAGACTGGAACATCAGTGTCTTGTCCAAATGTCATTAACATGACTTTCACTCTACCTGGTAAAAGCACATCACATTCTACTGTCACAACACACTCTGTTCCTGTCACACTCCTGGCAAGTACCCAGGCCGTTACAATGGTTACCATGGCTACCTCAGCTTCCCCAGCAAGTTCAGTGAAAAGTGTTCTAAGCTCCATACCTGGTAGCCTGTTGACAAAGCAATCTTGCCATGGTCTTCACCCAAGTGTCAAAGTTCAAGGGGTAATTGGGGATAACATCCTCGCTCCTGCCAATCCTGGTATGGTGTCCAAACTTGTTCCAATTGTGCCTAAACTGAAGCAGGATATGATATTAATCCCAATACCTGCACCGTCGAGTAGCCGTTACAGCGTACCTCCTACCTCTGGCAGCCAGAGCAAAATGACAACAGCTCAGTCGCTTAAAGTTAAACAGATACTAAATGCAAGCAGGGAAGGATCTGGCAAGAATGAGGCCAATCAACCTATGGTAGTGGTTAAGGAGATGTGCCTTGGTCCAAATGACAAAAAGTTGGTCACAAAGAACACAGTGGAGCAGGGAGATGTCTTGTTCCATTCTTTCCTTATGAGTCGGCCCCAGGCCTCTCCTGTTGAAGGGGAGATAAAACAGGGCAAGAAACGAAAGAAAGGTTCGAAAGATGGTGATAACAATGAGGAAACAGAAGTAGATACAGAAGAGAAAAAGAAAAAAAAGAAGAAGAAGAAAAAACCAAAACCTGCCGATGATGATGAGGGAGAAACAAAATCACAAGAGGAGAGCAAGAAAGGCTCAAAAAAACGAAAGAAGAAGAAAGAAACAAGTGAGATAAGTTCTGAAAGTTTGATGCAAAATGAAAAATCTGAAAATGTTGCTGACAAGGCTGACAGGTCATCGCCACCTACAAAAAAGTGTCGCAGTGATTCTACAGAGGAGGGGCAGTTGACTTCTGACTCTGCAAATAAGAAAAACGTGTTGGATGCAAAGTCTGACAAAATGTTTGGAGATATAAAGATAAATACAAAGTGTGGCGAGATTTCTGGGACAAATCCAAATATAGTGACCAACAGCAAATGTGACAAAGACAAAACATCAGATTCAAATTGTGACAGAAATTCTCAGATAGAGATGAAGTGCATCAAAGATACTGTGACAACTTCGGACAGTTTTACTGGTACAAAGTGTAACAAAGAAGCCAACTCTACATGTAATGAAAACAAGGTGGTCACACCAGATCTACATTCTGTTCTCTTTAGCCAGATTGAGAACTCGATTCGTGAATATGATGGTCAGGATGAACCTGAGATTGTAGATATAACAAAAACCTCAGAACATGTTTCAACTAAAGGGCGAAGTGACAGTTTGACCTCGGAAAAACCTAATAACCCCACCACTGTGGTGTTGGACACTCCAGTAGTATCACAAGTGTCCAACACTACTGGAGTGATCGGCAACCTATCTAACAGGTTGTCCTCTGGATCTTCTGACAACAAGAGTTACAGTGTTTTACCTAAAGACAATCGTAGCATCTCGGACAAAGTTGGCAGCCAATCTAATGTTTCCTCTAGGGACAATTTGACAAATCAGCCAGTGTGTGATATGCCACTAACTAGTGATCAGGATGTCACTCTTGTACTTGACTCCCCATCTCGGTTTGAAATGGACACGGAATCAAGTGAAGGGGACCGTCAGTCTTGTGAAACTTCCCAGAATTCCCTGAATGATCTGAAGATGTTGGCGACTGTACAAAAAGCAAGTGTTGACGTCCTTCAGATCATTGAGGGTTCCAAAAACCCTGAGGGGGCAAGACACCCACTTATGCCTGTTGAAGTGTCAAGTGGAGAGGAGGAAAATGCCAAGAACACGGATAACCAGATAACACAGAGCAGGGTCACAGTGGCTGGCAATGACAACAGCATAGACAATGGGAAAGTGGAAAAACTAGTGGGGAAGAGCATGGAGATTGTTAACAGCATTCGGCACCATATCGACCTTTCTCAGGATAAAATCAGAGAAATCAAGTTGCAGACAGTGGACTCAATTAGACAGGAGGACAAAACCCACGAGGAACCTTGGATAGAAGATGGGACCTGGGACTCCAGGATAAGTCATGAGGGCTGTGAAGATTTGGTGATCAATCTTAGTGATGAGGAATCAAGTAGCCCGGAGGCTAGGAATCCAGTAAGGGAGGGAGTGGTCTCGGCAGCTGAAGTAGGAACTGGTCATCTCAAGCGCAACAAGGTTAGGACAGCGACAGAGCCTGTAGTTGGAACAGAAGCCGAGCCTGTAGCGATCATTGTCATTGACGATGAGGACAAACCCAGTAATACCCACAACAAGCAGCAGGTCACAGCTTCAAGTAATGTCAAGTCTAACAGAGTTACTCCCCCTACCAGTGATGAGGTTGACATCACAACAGTCATTAATAAAGAGGTGGGTATTTGATTTTATAGACCTGTGTACCTTGAATTTTCAGTAACTATTAAACTACTTGTATTTGTATTGAAAAATTATTGATGTGGAAAAATTATTAAAAATAAAATTTGAGTCATGTTTGAGACCCAATGAAACTCTTTGCAAATTATTTGTATTTATGTTAGTAAAGTTACTTGTCATTTTGATAGAAGTATTATGTGAAGTGAATTTAAAATGACATAGTTAATTTTCTGTATTTCCTGCTGCTGAATTTTTGGTTCCTGGGGGAAATTTTAAGGTGTGGGATTCCTAGAAGGAGATTGTGTTACGACTTAGCAAAGCAATTTCTTCGAAACTTTCATTACTCCTTGAAATTAAGTACAAGTGTCAGATATGATATGATAAAGTACACAAGCAGATGTGTATTAGTTTTGATGTCTTGTTATACCGTTACAGGATTCCAGATGGGTCATGTGTTTTGTTCCACTGCTTTGCAATCTGTGATATTGTCTTCACCAAATTTTTGTAGTACTCAGCAAAGTTATACACCTTATTTATTGTATTTCGTTAAATGAAAAGTTGGTTCAGTAGCAGGTCCTAAAGTTACAACTACAAATACACCAGTAGTTGACAGTAACAGATCATTGGCAATATTCTTGTTGTATAATACTGTAATGCTCCTGTGAAGTGAGATAATTTTTAACTTACCTTCCTTTAGCAGAACTGTGATAGTGACATAGACATAGAGAATGCGTCTGATGAGGAGAGCGGTTCTAACCAGTTACAGTCCTACATGATGCAGGAGACTCGGCCAGTCCAACAACCTTCTGCTTGCTCCATCCATAGTCATAAGGGCAAGCGCAAAGCTTCCCTCGACACCATCGACAACATGCTCAAACATAGCGTGGAATTTAGAGAGGTACACTACCAGGCTCCTATCGCTCCAAGGGCTATTTGGCTTACCAATATATTTAGTAAAATGTCTTCAAAAAAACCCTACAGCAATTGATAAAAGATTTCTCCAATTGGCTGTAACTGCGGTTCAGTTGTATCTGTTAGACCAGGTAAAAAAGACCTGTCTAGTCCGACACTGAAACGGTAATCCCTTTTCTAATGGAATCTTCTAGATATGAGTAGTGGATCCTTACATCCAATCTTATTGGTCCGATGTCCCATAAAGTGACTGATTAGTGATTAGTCAAATTTCAGTGTATCAACAATATATTCACAACTGAACAGTTTCTTTGTCAGAACATGTTTTTAGTTAAAGGCTAAGACTAAGTAAGAAATAGCCTGCCAACTCGGGGTGAGGGACGACAGTTGTTAATTTCTTTGAACAAAAACATTTTATTTTCATATGAACAAAAACATTTTATTTTCATAATAGTATGAAATGCTAGTTTAATGTTGTTTTTTGTGAAATTCATAAACAAAACATTTTGAGTTAGTGTAAATTTAAGTAGTATTGGTCTATGAAGTAAAGATGTGACCAAAACTATGCAGAATTTGTGGCCTCCAGTATACAAATATATTACGTACCTTGCCCATGATATAAGGCAAAGTAGACATATCAAGGAAATGAATTGATTTTATGAAATATTTGTGATGTATCATAGAGGTCTGTTTGAGTAGTTTGTGACTGGAATTCTATTTCATTACAGGGCCTCGTGAAAAGTAGCAAGAAAACTGGCGGCAACAAAAAGGAAAAGAATACAAAGCACAATTCAATGTATGGATGTCCAGTTACTGTTTTGTTGTAGAAAATTGTAACAAAATATTTAGTGATGACTCTTCACAACACATTGGAATTTTGTTAATCCGGACACTTTTAAGAAATTGGAGAAGAATCAGGGAATCATATTTTTTTGCTGTCGATTTTTTCGTTTGTGTGTTAATGTTGTCCAGCAGAGCAAGTCACAAACATATGTGGGAAAAAAATACTTTAATTAAGTTATAATTATGTGCACATAATTCCGAAAAAAGAAAGATTCTTTTGTTCTTACTTAATAAAACTTGTAGCAAAGTTATTATGTTCTGAACTACAATTTGAACTGCACTTTCATATAATTTTCCTTGATTTATGTCTGTTTTCATTCCAGGGAAAAACAGCGAAGAAGAGATCTGAAAAATGGATTCAAAGACCTGATTGAAGTCATATTTGGTCAAGATGAAACTGGTCAGAAGAAACCTTTGTCTGTTGAGGCCATTCAGGGAGCCTCTAAAATCAAGGTTCTCCACATGGTAAGGAGACCATCACATCATTAGAAAGCGGTTCTGGGTGTCTCTTAAATTAGTAGTTCTGAGTACAGCCTCTATGTAAAAGACCGTTAGATCCAGACTTGGGAAAAAATATTATTATGATAAAGTGTGAGAAATTCTTTATAATCAGAATTGAGTATAAACACTGTTCTCATAAAGGGTTGAAAAATCCTTTAGTTCCAGTCAGGATGTTCTCATAAAGGGTAGAAGAATTCTTTAGTTCGCGTTGGGGTGTTCTGTTGGAGGGTCGCATGATCCTTTAGTTCCAGTCAGGCTGTTCTCATAAAGGGTTGAAAAATCCTTTAGTTCAATGCAGTCAGGATGTTCTCATAAAGGGTAGAAAAATCCTTTAGTTCCATGCAGTCAAGATGTTCTCATTAAGGGTAGAAAAATCCTTTAGTTCCATGCAGTCAGGATGTTCTCATAAAGGGTAGAAAAATCCTTTAGTTCCATGCAGTCAGGATGTTCTCATAAAGGGTAGAAAAATCCTTTTATTCCAGTCAGGAATATTGCAACACGGATCATTTGTACACTCCGCTTTACAAAGGAAACATGTTGCTTTTGAAAACTCGCAATATTTTAAAGAAATCTTTCATAAATTTATATGTAGCACAAAACAAATACATCTTATTCCAATGTTACGTACATGTAACGGACAATGTTCAATGTGTAACCTCCTATGTTCTAGGCTCTGAACATGATAAAGGAGAGTGAAGAGAAGAAGATCCAGTTTGACAGTAAGATTGCCGCTCTTCGCCTCCAGAAAAATGCACTCCTTAGCCGCCTCAACCGCTCCCGATGTAAGTATCCTGCACGACATCCACGGTCATTAACTGCCTACTGAACACTCTGTTATCTCCCGGCACTCATTGACGTAAATGTTGGGTTTCCCAATTTGAGTTAAAATTCAAAGTTTGTTACCTGTTTCTTATCTTTTGTGTTATGGATTGATCACCAATTTCACAAAAATTGAATCTTTTCTTTAAAAATTATCTATAGATTTTGTTTTTTGAATTTTTCTAGCTCTGCTTGTCATGGCTTCATTGTTGTGTAAAACTCATCAGGTCCGTAACCAAATGGTCGATGTCATGCTTGTCTCGCTCATAACTGATGATGGTCACAACATTTCTGATGTGACTTTCATAAGTTTGTTTATCATGACCTAAGGGAAGGTTGTGGAGCATTCTTAGTATATCAGCAGGTTAAATGGTCGTGGCGAGGTCATACTTTTGGTTTGGTTTGCTTGTGTTTTACGTTCCATTAACAGCTATGGTAATTTAATAAGGATGTGCCTGGTCATAAGTCAAATAATTTTAGCATAAAAACTAAACGTGTTTTTTGCCACCAATGATGTTATGTCTCCTATAATTCAGTCACAGCGTCTCTTTTACTGAGAGTAATCTCTGTTAACAATGAGAAAGGTTGAAGTATACCTTCTGAGTTGATTCGTGCCTATTTCTAACTCGATTAGAAGGTATGTTCAATTGTAAGGTTGTATGGTAGTGCTTTGTCTATCTTTCATCAACTTTTGCCTGACACAACATTTCCTCCGAAACTCTTTGTTTAATGAAATCTTTGATTAAATTCCAGGTGATCTGATAAATTCTGGTATGGCTCCAGTAAAGATACAGGATATTTTGAACAAGATTTCCAAGACTTGCCAATTCATCTTTGCAAAAAGGGAGATGTTGATGAAAAAGAGAATGGACACTCTAAAGACGGCTCTTGATACATGTGCAGCATCTGATGTGAAAACTGAGGAAAAGTTACAACCATCCTATTCCAAGGCTCTTGTAAAACCTAAAAAGGCTCAAAATAAATCAAACGCTAAGTCAAAATCAGTGCAGCCACAAATGCCCCTGCCGAAGCTCACACATTTCAAAGGTCAGAGTGTGACCCCAATTCTGCCCAAGAACGTTCCGTATACCGCTGTGCCAGTACAGCTTGTGTCCACAGAGCAGGTGCGTCAGATGGCGCAGATAAACCAACGCTCCAAGCCAGAGATATACATTGACAACGCGGAAGACAGGGGCATTTCCATCAAGGAGGAGCATCTTAGTGAAGACGAATACACTCGAGACTCGCCTCTACAATCCACAAACAGCTGGTCCCAACAGGAGACCAGGCAAGGGGTCAACAGCAGTGTAAATGAAAACAATGCAAGGTTCAGGGTCAGTAGCTCGCCATCCAGTAACCAAGGCAAGGAGAAGGTGGATGAGGAGGAGTTGGACAGGATGAACACACAGTCACCAGTGTTCTCTGATGTTGACATTTCTGAAAATTATTTTGTCCAGCAGGATGAGGAAGACGAGAATATGGAGGCTGGAGTGGACGATCCTCTCACCTCCTCACATGGCTCCAGTGATATGGAATACAAAGTCATAGACACTTCCAGTCACTCAGAGGTCATGGTGGGCTACATCCCTGAGGACACAGGTCAATATAGTCAGGATGGGGGCAAACCTCCGCAGGATTTTGGTAAATCCGAAAAGGACAGTAATTCACCGTCAGTGGGTGTCAGCTGAGGACAAATTAGCAGTGGTCGTTAATTTGAAGATAAACCCATCTACAGTTGTGAAATGTAAAACAGGATGTCGCCAGCTGAGTCGATATTTAGAATCTAGAATCACTGCAGAATTTGAAAAACCTCAGGTGTCTGTTCAGGTGTCGTGTAAGTGAACCTCTGATATTGGTCTTTCAAGGTGGATATAGAAAGCTGTGTTAAGTACTGTCTTGTGTATGTTCGGGATATGATAATGAATGGCACCAGTGTGTTTCCTTATGACACGCGAGTTCAGTAGATAATTGGACAGGGAGTGGATGTCACTTCACGACCGGATGTCGCACAACCCCGGATAATGTTAATACACCTGGTGATACTAAGGATGGAAGGGAGACAACTCAGTGCCTGTATATGATCCTGTGGACATGTCGTAGGTCAGGTGTAATGATAGTAAGTGATGCCTTAGGTGGTGACCTTAAACAGGCATAGATGCAGGTGTGAGATTGAGACAGGTGTGTAATATTGGCACAGGTGTGAGACATTGACACAGATGTGTGAGCTGGTACTGACACAGGTGTGTCATACAGGTGTCAAAATACATATACACACACGTGCACTGTTATAGATCTAGGCTTCCACTGGGAATAATCTTGTCCGACATTATTTTTTTTACAGCCAGGGAAGGTGAACAGGCCTAATGGACCTTTTGTTGTTGCTATTGTTCCTTGACAAACAACTGTTTTCATGAGACATGCTGCTTAGTATAGTCTCCAGTAACTTTGATATTCATAACCATAATTTATAGAAACACAACATAACAATTGGAAATCCAGTTAGCATCAGCTATGATGTTGTAATTATACATTTGTGACATGAGATATGTTATAATTTGTATAGTTGACAGTATATATATATTGCTGTGAGAAGAATTGCTAATGTGATGCTTATGTTCCCAGACTCACAGTCTGGCCAGCTTGCAATACAGTGGATTTTGATACCTGCTGACAGACACGCACAAATGACTTGTCAAAATGGTGATGAATCTATGTTCCTTGTTCTGCCACAAACAGAACATAGTTTGTATATATGTTTATCAAATAGTGCTTTCTTTTTGTTAGTGTGACATGGACCTACTTGTACAGTGCCTCTCCATTGGCTTCAAAAATAATCTCTGCATGCTACAATTTGCTGATATATTATTAAACCTGCTAGAAATGTTTGTGGTAACAGTTTCTTTAAAAATTGGCAAACTTTTGTGGGATTTTTTCAATATTTTCACTGTCCAATAAAATCGGCTTGTCCCTCCAAACCCACCATTGCTTGAAAACCCAGTTAAGCAATAGAAAAGCTTGGAAGTTTATGTAGTTCAGAAATTTACAATATATTATTATTTACTTGATTATGTATATAACTTGTACTTGAAATCTTTGGCATACTTGATGGAAAAGTATGTGTATTGTACATAGAATAATTGTTTTCTTTACTTACTTGTACATAAATACTGGTAAATACATATATGGCACATCCGTAGAATACCCTTTGGGTACCCTTGACCTTTGTACAGAGGTCAGGGAATACCCTTTGGGTACATTGACCCTTGTACAGAGGTCAGGGAATACCCTTTGGGTATCTTCACCCTTGTACAGAGGTCAGGGAATACCCTTTGGGTACCTTGACCCTTGTACAGAGGTCAGGCGATACCCTTTGGGTACCTTGACCCTTGTACAGAGGTCAGGCAAAACCTTTTCGGTACCTTGACCCTTGTATAGAGGTCAGGGAATACCCATTGGGTACCTTGGCCTATATGTAGGTCAAGCAAGGCATGTGATGGCAGCTTGTGTTCATGGCAAATGGCTGGATGCTTATACTTTGTGGATCATGAATGTTACAGTGAAAAGTTGAACATTTATAGTTTTGGACATGTGTTCTATTGGAGTCAGTAACATATTTAAGATATTAACTATTTGTGTATAAATTAACGAATTTGAATGTGTTTGTTCAGGTTAAATGATCACATGTGTATATCATATAAGGATATACACATTACATATTCATTGATACGAGGATGTATGTATATGTGAACATTGTGTGTACATTGTAGTGTATGTGTGTGCAATACTTATGAATGTGTGTACATCACAATATGTGTGTCTACATGTACATCGCAATGTGTGTGTGTGTTGCGAAAATGTACGAGTACATTTGCATTGTATGTATATGTTTTCGTACATATGTGTGTATATAACAAAACTCCGGTCTGTAACTGGTATACACATCCCAATGTACACATATGAAAACATCACAATGCAAAACTTGACAATAGTTGTAAATATATAAATTGCAACATGTGTATTCATTGCATTACGTCATGTTTGTAAATATGTACATAGCAATGTATTTGTGTGTAAATTGCAATATGTGTACTAGTCATTCCCATGTTCACCCATGCAAACTACACATACATTGTAATGTACACATACCCAGTATGTTATGTATGCATGTACATTGGAATGTCTGTGTGCATGCATAGAGATACACATGTGTACATAAAACATGTGCATTGTGGTTGAAAAGTTGATTGTGTTGTGGAAAGATTGGTAATTTAGTAGAGTTTACGAGATATGTGCAGGGTCAGAATAGGGAGACCACTTTTGTGTGTTCAGCGGAGACAGGACATGAGAAAGATATATCAGTGATTGTGTGTGTGAGCCAGGAAAGCTTACAGAATATTACACCTGGTTGGTTGTGATGCTGAACAATATTAGATAGAGTGATGTTTTTCTAGGTAATGATAAACACAGGGACATGTTACATGCTATGAAAATAATATACTGTGATGCCCACTTGTATACATCTTAAGTTTTATTGCATGTGACATGTCCCTGTGATGTTAAACAGTTCTGTTTAGATTCTTCAGTATAAGTCATTTTAAGTTTTGTCAGCATCTCAGAAAACAGGTGTCCGATGCTTTTTCTATCAACATAGATAAATGTTAACATTTTAATAAGTTTAATTTGATCTCATTCCCATTTAAATCATACATCAGATTCTCTTACAGATCACAATGTTCAACCATGCTTTGAGTTAGTTAATCTGTTTTTGTTGACATTTTCGTCTCGATGGCTTTGTACATTTACAGTTACACCTACACCAACATGGAGCATATGAACCTGTGATTTCATCAACTCATAAAGGTCAACTTTGTTGTTTGTGTTTCCACCTGAAACAGGTATAAAGCTGGTGTATACTAGACAATATTTGCCAGTCTATTGTTTGCCCTAATGAAGTACAATTCTCATGAGAGTAAAAATGGTGTAGAGCTTCCCACAGTGTCGTCCGAATTGTTCTGACGTTTTATCCACTTTTTTCATATGGGTCTGTCGTCGATTAACCGACAGACCGATATAAAAAAAAGTCGATAAAACGTCAGAATAATTTGGACTACCAACAGTGTAGAGGTCATTCAGCAATGTCTGAATATTAATGTTTTAGTGTAAAGGGCAAATATTTCACTAGGCAAAATATTCTCTGGTATATCAGAGATTACTGTATGTTGGACTAACTTAGACAGATTTTCTCATCTTTGATATTTTACAGACTATCATATCCAATTCCAGCTATTTAACAAAGAGAGGATATCACATGGACTACAATTATATATGAAAACAGGATAAGTGAATTGTATGTGTACTGTGATTTCTCGCTTGCCAGTTAACAAGCCCCTGTGATCACAAAGCGAGGAAATTTATAATGGAAATTTTAAGTCTAAAAGTATAATTATTTTTTGAATGCTGAAGGTAATGAATTATTGGATTGACTTGCAAATGATTTAAATCATAATATACATTCATATTTGATATTTCATGTATATATATTACAAATGATATTTTAGTTGATGAAAATTCTTTAACAGATGGAATTGTTTTTGAAATATATGTAATATACATATATATTTCTTAACCTATATACATGATTTGCATGAATTTGAAAAACAGTGCAGTACAAAATGTATCATCACAGCAATGGTATCCAAGGGCAGACAACCCATGGACGTTTATGCCACCAAATCATATATAAGAATAAAAACATACTTCTCAACAAATCCAGTCCTTTACTTTTATTACTACTAGTCCTATTCTAAGTCTCACAAATTTTGCCACTCTAAAGTATTGCTGGAGTTAATAAGAAAAAGTGAAGGAACTTTACCATAACTTCAGCTATACTTCAATAGAAACCTTAAAGTAGAGAGTCCAAACAGTTTTCTCTGGTATACAGGTGTTGAAATGGAATTTTCCTGTTAAATTTATGTAATTTTCTTTATATTAACACAAAAAGACAATTGTATGCTAGGCCTTTTTAGGGGACTGAAACAGAAGGAAAAGTATAAAGAAAACTATTACTAGAAGTGCAACAATATCCAGGCTAGATAATCAAGAGGCCCAGGGGTTAAATCCTTGTGGTAGATACATTTGTATGTTTTGAGAAAAAGGAAATTCCTTTATAACTTACTGCTATGGTTAATGAGCAAGCAATTCAATGTTAGAAAACCGCTGAACATATTGGGCCTTTTTTGTTAGATCCCTGGGACTCTCTACCTTAAGTAAAACATGCTGCTGAGACTGGGTCCAGGACAGACTCACGAATCGGTCTATTTTGAGGTTAGGTCTTGTTTTAATCATGTTTAGTTCTAATCAGTACTTCTGACATTTTATGCTCATTATTATTATGTATGTCGAGCTGGGATTTAAATAAATCTGCCATTCTACTACATGATGTGGTTCCGTGTTAGTTTCTAGAAATGCAGATAGGGTAAGCCCTTTCTGCAGAATGGTTCCATGAAGGAATCGTGCAAGAAGTTACTCGAAGGACTATCCAGATTAAACGAGAATACTCTTACAAGAAATATGAGTAAAACACAATATCTGGTACCATTTGCAAAGAGGTTTCCATCATAAGGTTCAAAATGGACGATTTCATGGACGTCTCGATGTCAATTCCATGGAGGTAAGACTTACTACGCCTTCCAAAGAACCGTCCTCACAGAAGAGTTGCGCTACTCCAGCTCAGCAGGACATGCCATTGTCGTGTCTTCTTAGAAGTTTACGTGGGTGCATTTTAAAAGGTCGAGCAACACTTGAAAAGTAATCGTTGAATGATTTGAGTGAAAAATTCAAAGGAATTGTTCCGTTAAAGTGATAAATTTATGGCAGTTAAAAGAATATTGTGATCTATTGGAGGAGTGGTCTAGATCGAGGGAGTTTCGGTGGAGACGGGTGTAGGAGAGGGTAACACTGAATTGTCGGTAATCCACGGTTGATTATCCGCGGGTAATTTACTTTCTCCTGCGAGTATTTCATTTCCACGAGATATATACTTTTAAATGACTGAATGACGGACTCTGGATATTCAAGTCTTATCCCTAGTGGTACAAAGATCACATTAAATTAAAGACATTTTTATTTCGAGGGGTCGCGATTTTAATTTCTTTAGTACTGAATTAGAATAGTCATGGATCATGTCCTTTACGAAGTGCAACCAAATTTCCCCGTATGTAGGTATGAGGTGATTCTATCAATTTATCTGTCTCGTTGATAACACAATATGTTAAAGTTGAAATAGAACTATTTCGCAGTTCCGATAGTGGTGAAAGAACCACAATGACTTAATCGTTATGAAAACAGTTATCGAAAATATCAAAGCAGTCTTGCATTGTTCATTTCCGGCGTTATCTGCCTGTGCTTGGGCTAGTCTAGTTTAACCAGCTACAAAGTTAATTCGAATGAAATATTTGGGAGCTTGCGTTCTTTAACGTTCAGTCGTGTGGAAAACCCCGAGTGTCTGGTTGAGCTGATTGAATCGATTATTAGTTCAGTTGGTCAGTCATCCAAGAAAAAAATAGGAACGTCTATTGGCTACCTCTCTTTAACGCAAACGGCCAAGACTAAACGAGCACGATGATTTCTAAAATTGAAATCTGGAGAACTAAGTTATTCAATACTTGTCCATGCTCTTTAAAATAGACGCGAAGTCAACGTTCTGGTTTATTACACATGATTTGATTAACACTTAACCACTAAAGCTTTTCAGTTGTTATTGAAAGTTATGTGCACACCCACCTCATGGTTTACTGGTCTGGCGTCACACGAGGTTCTCACCTGTTTATTGAGGGTCATGAGAGAAGTTGTCCTAAGACGTTTTGTTTGCTCCATTTTCTCCGATGAAAGTTTAATTCGGGAATAATCATTGAAACGAGTTAGAGAGTATGGTCACAAAAGCCGGGAAAACAGGCTAAAATGTACTCGGATATATTGAATTTGTTCCATCATTTAATCGACGCTCGTCGGACATTTTTGGCTTTTCTATGACGACCTCCAGAGGTGTGCCTATTCGGTGAGGACCAACATGGGACAAGATGGCTCGTGTTGCTGTATATGTTGTTGTAGTTGGCTGCACACTGTGTTATCACAGCCTCCACATATCGTTCTACAGCATCGCTACGAGCAGTGGTGTCTGTCTCTTTGTCACCACGTGTGACAAGCAATGTTTCCTGCAACCCATTCCCACTTCCTCTTCCTCCATATCTGTTTGCACGCCGCCTCCGCCTGTGTGCTTGTCGCTCGTAACAGTTTATTTCATTCCGCTCATGTGACGCTTAGAAGCCTTAAGGTAAACGCCTTCATCTACCGACAGACACCAATCATCCAACCCAGCTGTTGGCATTCTCCCTTCCACTGCTGGTTCCTTTCTCCTTAGGCCATGGTGTGCATCCGTGTGTATCTACATACTGTCTATCAGCGCAACATATTATCAGGAAAGCGTATTCACCAGATTGATAGGTAGTTCTTAATACACGCTTTATGCGTCATCTTTCCTGTCGCCACTGACTTGACGGAGCTGATAGCACATCGTATGTTGACGTTACAGAAAGCTGAGTTTGTATCCCTTCATTTTTCATATGTTGCTCCAGGATGCATTACGCTGTCACACGCTTTCCCAATGGTTCCCAGCGCTTCTGGTTCCTACAGACAGCTTTGCCTGAGTCATGCCTTTGCGTCTTCTCCGATTGGTTTTGTCCCACCAAGATTTAGAAATGACTTGCGTGCCTAGACGAACCTATTGCCTTTGCCCATATCATGTCCTCATTCCCGAGTTTTTTTGCTTTATTCAGCGTTCGTTTTACATCCGGTTTTCAGCAAATTCAAAGCATCGACGTTGGCTGCCCAGACCTTGTCGTCCACGCTGTCCTGCGACATATTGATCTGCCGCACTTTGGTCACCTTAACTCCTTTGCACCATTGAAGGTCCAAGGTACGCTCTACCAACTTCGCATGTATCCGCTGATCGTCCACTCGTACTGTGGTGAGTGCAACTTCGTACACAAGAGTCTACAGAGTTACCCTGCTGATAGCATGGCCTTGAGTTTTCAGAGAGAAAGCTGTGGTCGACTCATTCGATACACTTCTGTTGTTCCTTCATCCCTGTGACGGTTTTTTCTGTCAGTATTCTCGAACCGCTCACTCTGCTTCTCTGTGACTGTTGGTGTTTTGTCTTCACCGATATTGAATATTTCCTCCTTCAAATTGCCTGCTTTAAAGACGAGCCTCTGGGACTTGGCCGGTTTGAATTTCAAGTGTGCCAAGGTGACCATCCTTTCTAGGTCTCTAATGATCCATCGTGAATTCACCACAGTGCCTTTCTATGTCTCTAAGGATCCATCGTGTATCCACCACTGTGCCTTTCTATGTCTCTTAGGATCCATCGTGTATCCACCACTGTTCGTTGTTAGGTCTCTTAGGATCCATCGTGTATCCACCACTGTGCCTTTCTATGTCTCTTAGGATCCATCGTGTATCCACCACTGTGCCTTTCTATGTCTCTTAGGATCCATCGTGTATCCACCACTGTGCCTTTCTATGTCTCTTAGGATCCATCGTGTATCCACCACTGTGCCTTTCTATGTCTCTTAGGATCCATCGTGTATCCACCACTGTGCCTTTCTATGTCTCTTAGGATCCATCGTGTATCCACCACTGTGCCTTTCTATGTCTCTTAGGATCCATCATGTATCCACCACTGTGCCTTTCTATGTCTCTTAGGATCCATCATGTATCCACCACTGTGCCTTTCTATGTCTCTAAGGATCCATCGTGTATCCACCACTGTGCCTTTCTATGTCTCTAAGGATCCATCGTGTATCCACCACTGTGCCTTTCTATGTCTCTTAGGATCCATCGTGTATCCACCACTGTGCCTTTCTATGTCTCTTAGGATCCATCGTGTATCCACCACTGTGCCTTTCTATGTCTCTTAGGATCCATCGTGTATCCACCACTGTGCCTTTCTATGTCTCTTAGGATCCATCGTGTATCCACCACTGTGCCTTTCTATGTCTCTTAGGATCCATCGTGTATCCACCACTGTGCCTTTCTATGTCTCTTAGGATCCATCGTGTATCCACCACTGTGCCTTTCTATGTCTCTTAGGATCCATCGTGTATCCACCACTGTGCCTTTCTATGTCTCTTAGGATCCATCGTGTATCCACCACTGTGCCTTTCTATGTCTCTTAGGATCCATCGTGTATCCACCACTGTGCCTTTCTATGTCTCTTAGGATCCATCGTGTATCCACCACTGTGCCTTTCTATGTCTCTTAGGATCCATCGTGTATCCACCACTGTGCCTTTCTATGTCTCTTAGGATCCATCGTGTATCCACCACTGTGCCTTTCTATGTCTCTAAGGATCCATCGTGTATCCACCACTGTGCCTTTCTATGTCTCTTAGGATCCATCGTGTATCCACCACTGTGCCTTTCTATGTCTCTTAGGATCCATCGTGTATCCACCACTGTGCCTTTCTATGTCTCTTAGGATCCATCGTGTATCCACCACTGTGCCTTTCTATGTCTCTTAGGATCCATCGTGTATCCACCACTGTGCCTTTCTATGTCTCTTAGGATCCATCGTGTATCCACCACTGTGCCTTTCTATGTCTCTTAGGATCCATCGTGTATCCACCACTGTGCCTTTCTATGTCTCTTAGGATCCATCGTGTATCCACCACTGTGCCTTTCTATGTCTCTTAGGATCCATCGTGTATCCACCACTGTGCCTTTCTATGTCTCTTAGGATCCATCGTGTATCCACCACTGTGCCTTTCTATGTCTCTTAGGATCCATCGTGTATCCACCACTGTGCCTTTCTATGTCTCTTAGGATCCATCGTGTATCCACCACTGTGCCTTTCTATGTCTCTTAGGATCCATCGTGTATCCACCACTGTGCCTTTCTATGTCTCTAAGGATCCATCGTGTATCCACCACTGTGCCTTTCTATGTCTCTTAGGATCCATCGTGTATCCACCACTGTGCCTTTCTATGTCTCTTAGGATCCATCGTGTATCCACCACTGTGCCTTTCTATGTCTCTTAGGATCCATCGTGTATCCACCACTGTGCCTTTCTATGTCTCTTAGGATCCATCGTGTATCCACCACTGTGCCTTTCTATGTCTCTTAGGATCCATCGTGTATCCACCACTGTGCCTTTCTATGTCTCTTAGGATCCATCGTGTATCCACCACTGTGCCTTTCTATGTCTCTTAGGATCCATCGTGTATCCACCACTGTGCCTTTCTATGTCTCTTAGGATCCATCGTGTATCCACCACTGTGCCTTTCTATGTCTCTTAGGATCCATCGTGTATCCACCACTGTGCCTTTCTATGTCTCTTAGGATCCATCGTGTATCCACCACTGTGCCTTTCTATGTCTCTTAGGATCCATCGTGTATCCACCACTGTGCCTTTCTATGTCTCTTAGGATCCATCGTGTATCCACCACTGTGCCTTTCTATGTCTCTTAGGATCCATCGTGTATCCACCACTGTGCCTTTCTATGTCTCTTAGGATCCATCGTGTATCCACCACTGTGCCTTTCTATGTCTCTTAGGATCCATCGTGTATCCACCACTGTGCCTTTCTATGTCTCTTAGGATCCATCGTGTATCCACCACTGTGCCTTTCTATGTCTCTTAGGATCCATCGTGTATCCACCACTGTGCCTTTCTATGTCTCTTAGGATCCATCGTGTATCCACCACTGTGCCTTTCTATGTCTCTTAGGATCCATCGTGTATCCACCACTGTGCCTTTCTATGTCTCTAAGGATCCATCGTGTATCCACCACTGTGCCTTTCTATGTCTCTTAGGATCCATCGTGTATCCACCACTGTGCCTTTCTATGTCTCTTAGGATCCATCGTGTATCCACCACTGTGCCTTTCTATGTCTCTTAGGATCCATCGTGTATCCACCACTGTGCCTTTCTATGTCTCTTAGGATCCATCGTGTATCCACCACTGTGCCTTTCTATGTCTCTTAGGATCCATCGTGTATCCACCACTGTGCCTTTCTATGTCTCTTAGGATCCATCGTGTATCCACCACTGTGCCTTTCTATGTCTCTTAGGATCCATCGTGTATCCACCACTGTGCCTTTCTATGTCTCTTAGGATCCATCGTGTATCCACCACTGTGCCTTTCTATGTCTCTTAGGATCCATCGTGTATCCACCACTGTGCCTTTCTATGTCTCTTAGGATCCATCGTGTATCCACCACTGTGCCTTTCTATGTCTCTTAGGATCCATCGTGTATCCACCACTGTGCCTTTCTATGTCTCTTAGGATCCATCGTGTATCCACCACTGTGCCTTTCTATGTCTCTTAGGATCCATCGTGTATCCACCACTGTGCCTTTCTATGTCTCTTAGGATCCATCGTGTATCCACCACTGTGCCTTTCTATGTCTCTTAGGATCCATCGTGTATCCACCACTGTGCCTTTCTATGTCTCTTAGGATCCATCGTGTATCCACCACTGTGCCTTTCTATGTCTCTTAGGATCCATCGTGTATCCACCACTGTGCCTTTCTATGTCTCTTAGGATCCATCGTGTATCCACCACTGTGCCTTTCTATGTCTCTTAGGATCCATCGTGTATCCACCACTGTGCCTTTCTATGTCTCTTAGGATCCATCGTGTATCCACCACTGTGCCTTTCTATGTCTCTTAGGATCCATCGTGTATCCACCACTGTGCCTTTCTATGTCTCTTAGGATCCATCGTGTATCCACCACTGTGCCTTTCTATGTCTCTTAGGATCCATCGTGTATCCACCACTGTGCCTTTCTATGTCTCTTAGGATCCATCGTGTATCCACCACTGTGCCTTTCTATGTCTCTTAGGATCCATCGTGTATCCACCACTGTGCCTTTCTATGTCTCTTAGGATCCATCGTGTATCCACCACTGTGCCTTTCTATGTCTCTTAGGATCCATCGTGTATCCACCACTGTGCCTTTCTATGTCTCTTAGGATCCATCGTGTATCCACCACTGTGCCTTTCTATGTCTCTTAGGATCCATCGTGTATCCACCACTGTGCCTTTCTATGTCTCTTAGGATCCATCGTGTATCCACCACTGTGCCTTTCTATGTCTCTTAGGATCCATCGTGTATCCACCACTGTGCCTTTCTATGTCTCTTAGGATCCATCGTGTATCCACCACTGTGCCTTTCTATGTCTCTTAGGATCCATCGTGTATCCACCACTGTGCCTTTCTATGTCTCTTAGGATCCATCGTGTATCCACCACTGTGCCTTTCTAGGTCTCTTAGGATCCATCGTGTATCCACCACTGTGCCTTTCTATGTCTCTTAGGATCCATCGTGTATCCACCACTGTGCCTTTCTATGTCTCTTAGGATCCATCGTGTATCCACCACTGTGCCTTTCTATGTCTCTTAGGATCCATCGTGTATCCACCACTGTGCCTTTCTATGTCTCTTAGGATCCATCGTGTATCCACCACTGTGCCTTTCTATGTCTCTTAGGATCCATCGTGTATCCACCACTGTGCCTTTCTATGTCTCTTAGGATCCATCGTGTATCCACCACTGTGCCTTTCTATGTCTCTTAGGATCCATCGTGTATCCACCACTGTGCCTTTCTATGTCTCTTAGGATCCATCGTGTATCCGCCACTGTGCCTTTCTATGTCTCTTAGGATCCATCGTGTATCCGCCACTGTTCTTAGTGTCACACATATTGACTACGGGGATGCCTCCCCTTTCTACACCAAGAGGTTCATGTTATTGTTGATCAACATGTTTTTTGTCATTCGACTTCATTGCACGTCTAGCATGACCTTCCCTTCCATATCTGATTATAATTACCTATGTCTCTTTCATCAACACAAGTCAAGTGGTTGTCAAAACTGATTATCTGAAGATGTAGATAATGAAGCGTCGAGAGAACATATATATATATATATATAGTTGTGGTTAATTATTTTAATCAAGTGTCGTATATATCATTCAAACGTGTAATTTCCGTGTTATAATACACCAAAATATAATTCATTTCCGGCCTGATATTGGCATAATGCGAGACTATTATTGACATTTCAATACACGTTATTTGACAACTCGTACTTATTCACGCTATTTACGTATATGGTTGTACCTTTTATCCAATCCATTCATCATGTCCATTGATAATAAAATATATTGAAATGCACGTAAATATAAACAAACATCTCATACAAGCTAGTTGTGTAGGTGTATAATTAGTAGCCTCCCATATAACGACTCTGTATACTGATTTCAATGAATTACAAATCGAATCAATGTAATTAAGATCAACAATTATTCATCAAAACGATATTAGGCACGCCAAGCATGACTAATAGCACTGTGGCGTTTGTATTGTATCTGGTAACTGTGGTACATTTAGTATATCTGGTCGCTCGTTAAGGCTCTGTCACCAATCTATATAAAGACTCAATAACCCGTTTTCATTATTTTAATGACTCATTATAAAGATTCATACTATATGATAATTTCTTTTTATCTAAACCTCCTTGTTTTGAATTCTACTGTTGACGATTTTTTTCAACTTTCTCATGGACAGGGATGGACTAATCTGAAAACTTCACAAATCCACTTGAAATGTGAAATTAATTTACAATATACAATTTCACTACATTCCGTCCGTGAGATTCCCGTGGTTGCGCTCACTTCCGTTCTCTGTAGAGCGGCGACGCTAATCGATGATAAGCTAACATGTCCCGTCTCAATGGAACTCATTCTTTGTGATGGGTGGTCGGGTGGAGCAGTGGATAGCGGGCTCAGCTATTACCCCTACGGCCGGGGTTCGATTTCCCGTGACGATAACAAGTATGGGGTCACTGTTTCGACAACATGCTCTCACGTTTAAGCCGCTGTCCGCGTCCATACGGACCAAAAAGGGTGATTAACATGAGTTGATATCATGATTGTTGTTAAGTAAATAAAGGTTATAAGATTCGTGCTTAACAACACAATACAATCATTCAACGACTGATAATTTATAAGACACCAAATCGTGGACATTATTATACAACGGGGAAAAGATCAGTTGGAAAACTGGGAAACAGAACGCCCAAGTCCCATGATATGTATTTACAGTACAATACTGTAGGTGACGTCTTTTTTAGAGTGTACGGAAGTGTTAACAGAAACTAAAGTATCCGACTAACTCACAGCGACTCGAGAGTGAAATGTTGTTTATAATCTTAGGAGGTGATGAAACGTAAGAAAATAAATACGATCTTTCCAGAAAGTTGATTGAATATCCAATACAATTGAAAATGTATCATAATGTCCTTGTAGCTTAATACAACGGTGGTTTCGGATATCACAAGGAAATTTGTCGGATGAGAAATCCATTGGAAATCCCGGGCTCCGATGATGATTGATTTCATTCACTTTCTCACCACATTCAATGAACGTAGCCGAGGAAAATCATCCAGGTCAATTGAATGTAGCTTGTGAAATGAGAATTGAAGATATGAAAATCGAGACATATTGGATTTGGTTTCTTTTTTTTCAATAGAGTCTGCATGTTTTTATACCTTAAAGTGTGTGTTAAACTTCGTCTAATTTACCGCGGCGCTCCTAGGAATTACAACACAATCGACCAAAAGTAATATTGTTTGTGCAGAAAGATGTACTGTTGATTGCAACAACGGCTTTGTTTGTAAACATTGTGGGAGGGTTTACGTCGGGTTGTGTAGACAAATGAATACATGGACATGATTGAAAAGAACTTATAGCGCAGATTACAAAGGAACAGGGGAGGGTTTAACGGGCTACAATCTAGGTGTAATCAGCCACTATGTCAATTCTTTATAAGTAGAATAAACAAAGGGGTATGGGAGTATTTAAATACCAATTTTACGATCAATAATATACAAGTCTGGGTATTGGTGGTGTATTGGGTGATCAGACTAACCCTATACATTATACGGGAATCTAGAGGTATATACGAATCACTGTCGTAGTGTTATAGAGTTCTAGGCGCGTGTTTTAGTACCGACTGTTCGGTAGGACGACAGTTATCAGAGGCGACTCGCCCAGAGAGGGAGAGAGAGTGTGTGTGCGGGTTTGCAGTAGGAGACTGTATCGATTAGTTCCTTGTAATTTATGAAAAATTATGCGTTTTCGAATTGACTCATCGCTACAGCGATACCCGCGGAGTCTGGACAAAGAGACAGGCACGTGCGAATAGGCTCTGTAAAACGCCAAGGTAAGGAGCCTGCACGTGAGGAAAATCTACAGAAAACAAGGTAAGAGTAAAACGTAAGAAAGTCCGTCAAATGTTTTAAGCATGTAACAGTTTTTATGTATTGTCAATGGCCTGTAATGGGACCTTTTCAAATGGTCAACTTGACGGTCAATGACTGGCATAGGATTACAGGATTAGCTAGTGGGTATGTAACTCTTAATCCGGATACAGGTTTACAGGGTGTGTTTCATTTATAACTTTATTATTCAATCGACACCAGCACAAGCTTCCAATTGTAACTTTATTAACCTCCATTGACGAACAGCTGATCTGATAAATAGGAACCTGTTATCGTTATATCTTGTCAGCGGTGACAAATAAGTATGAGACAATATGCTGGGTGTTGAATACGGTGACATATAACAGTGGTCTCGTACCAACCAAAGCTCGGACAATAACCAGACCAGGAAACCAGCCCACAGTCGTCCAGTCTAACTCTGACGAAATATAACATTCGTATATTGTTTGAGTTCGTAATGCGTTATGGTCATGCAGGTAACGCGTCCAGGTAAGGCATACCTGTTAATTGATTTACGTCCTGGTAACTGTTCAATACCCTGCTTGAAGTTTGTACAGAATCGTTTTGATTGACGGAGAGTGTTAGAAATCTTGGTATGGATAATTTACGTGTACGGAGTTCTCTTGAGGTACGTATTACCGTTCTCCGAGATTTGTATAAACTCACTAAATGTCAATAATAAGATACCTTACTGGTTGATTTATTAGTTGAATGTGATTGACGAATCTCAAAGATCGACACAGGACAACACGTATATACGGTTCTAAAACTTTGGCGATCTTCGGCAAAGTACGATTTGGACATGGACTGTACTATATATAGGACGTTGGTGATATCTGCGGAGAAGCGATACAGAATTGGTGAAATAATCTTAGGGCAGTACCGATATCGACATGATTAGTGTAGAATTGGCGATGTTTGGGAAGAATCGATTTAATATGGTGAATGTTGAATAAGTCATGTTTGGGAAAGATCGATATTTTTGAAATTGTTGATAAATAATTGGTTTTATTTGATAATGAGCGATATTGACATGGATCATGTTGAATTAATAATATTTGGGAAAGGGCGATATTGACGTGGATCATGTTGAATTAATGATATTTGGGAAAGGGGCGATATTGACATGGATCATGTTGAATTAGTGACATTTGGGAAGGGTCGATGTTGTCTAAGATTATGTTGAATTAGTGATTTTGGAAAAGGGCGATATAAGCATGAAAAAAATAATATTGAATTGCTGATGAAAGATATTGAATGTAAAATTGGCCATATTCATATAGCATTGTTTGACATGTGATTCGTATTGAATTGATGCTGAAGTTAAAAAGGAGACAAGGAACTTCGATGCTGAGTAAGCAATATTTGGGAAGGGCGATGTTGACCTGGCGATATAAACCAATGGAATGATGTCTTTGAGATTAAAATTGGACGATTACTGTAAAGGGACTATAAAGAAGTGACTGGTTCTATTGTTGGTAAGACAATTTACGGGATATAACGACGTACCGACTATCGGAGACACCGATGTGTAGTTACGTTATTGACAATATGTTATATGGAGGATACTTTGAGGGGTACCTGGCGACGAGCATCGTGTTTTGTGTGAGTAAACAGCGACATCTGTGGAATAATGTGGACATACAGGGATAATTCATATGGAAATATTATATATAACACATGTAAACTGTTTGAAGTGGTTGACAAAAAGTAAACAGAAAACAATAATTGACTGTGAAGTAAAATGAAGATGATGCTGTTTGGCGGAAGAAGACGGTATACACATTGGAAATTTGCAGAAGAGGTATTCTATAATATGGACCGGATTCTGACTGAGAAGTATTGGAACCTGGAGACAAGAATGGAACACAGCGGACAGGAGTTAATAAGGAGTCCGAGTATCCTTTCACCCTACAACCACACGGACCTGAGAACTTGTGTTAGGACCTATCCGGATCTATACACAGTTATATTACACGTTTTATGGGTTTAAATCAATGAATTATAATGATGATGTGGTCCTGCGATAGGGTCAAAAGGTGTTATGGTTTATTGAGGAGGGGAAATAGAACTACACAACGGATCTGGAACGCTGAATGGGATGAGTGCTAAGGGACGCTAAGAATGAGAAAGTGTGCAAAGGGGAGGGAAGGTTTATAGCGTTTGGAGTGGGACCTCCGTCATGCGCTACTGTTCCCACAGTGTCGATTCCAGTCGCTGAATGAAATGGCGGCACTGGTTCCAAAGTTCGTGTTTAAAGTTCCTGAGATACATAGCACATGATAAATATATATATGTACGTGTACATACCCCGCACTCGCTACCTGACAGGTGTATTTAGGTTTTCGTGGATTGGGACCACACCTTACCGATAACAGGAACAGTCCATTGGACCACACTAGACGAGATTGTGTATACAGTACATTTAAATGACCCCAATCAACTAGCGTTCGATCGATCGATTGATTGATTGATTGATCTGTATCAATTTCAAGAATCATTGAGTTCCAGTTAAAAGGCCTAGAACTGGACTATGGCCTGTGTATACACGCTCCCGCGAAATGGTATGCATTTCAATTTGTATGTTTAAATTTTTGACATCATTGAATGACAAAGGACTTTTTAACGGCTGTATGTACACCCGATAAGTCATACCGAAGGCTAGTGTATATGGTAATATATAGGTGCTACTGACCATTGGCTAATCAGTGACCAGTCGATGACCGACGGAATTTTAACAATGCAACTTATTCTTTAGTTGCGTCCAAAGTCTGGGACATATCAATCATTCAAGCAATCGGATCACTTCGCCACTTTCCGTCGCATGTTCGTTATTGTACGGAAAGGGCCGAGCGTGGTTTAATACAATTGCTAATCAACAATGCAGTTTGATTTTGAACCCTTACACCGGTGCATCAGTACATTTGTTACGTACAAATACCTGTATACCAGGAAATGTTTACCGCATTTTTAAATTTGCCTTTTTCATCATCCAATATATATTAAGACAGGTAATATTCTGTATCTGTTTATTATCACCTGTATGTACGTACCTGTATACTATACCTGTATACTATCTTCTGTTTGTACGTACCTGTATATTATCACCTGTATGTACGTACCTGTATACCATACTTGTATATTACCACCTGTATGTACGTACCTGTATACTTTACCTGTATATTTGTACCTATATACTATACCTGTATATTTGTACCTGTACACTATACATGTACCTGTATATTACCACCTGTATGTACGTACCTGTATACTATACCTGTATATTATCACTTGTATGTACGTACCTGTATATACATGTATATTTGTACCTGTACGCTATACATGTACCTGTATAGTACCACCTGTATGTACGTACCTGTATACTTAACCTGTATATTATCACATGTATGTACGTATATGTATACTATACCTGTATATTATCACCTGTATGTACGTACCTGTATATTACCACCTGTATGTACGTACCTGTATACTGTATACTATATCTGTATATTATCACCTGTATGTACGTACCTGTATACTATACCTGTATACTATACCTGTATATTTGTACCTGTATACTTTACCTGTATGTACTTACCTGTATACTAAACCTGTATAATATCACCTGTATGTACGTATATGTATACTATACCTGTATAGTATCACCTGTATGTACGTACCTGTATATTACCACATGTATGTACGTACCTGTATATTACCACCTGTATGTACGTACCTGTATACTATATCTGTATATTATCACCTGTATGTACGTACCTGTATACTATACCTGTATATTTGTACCTGTATACTATACCTGTATATTTGTACCTGTATACTTTACCTGTATGTACGTACCTGTATACTAAACCTGTATAATATCACCTGTATGTACGTACCTGTATACTATACCTGTATATTATCACCGGTATGTACGTACCTGTATACTATATACCTGTATATTATCACCTGTATGTACGTAACTGTGAAGTACACATGTATACTATACCTGTGTACTATACTTGGGTATTAGCACCTGACAGTGTATACTATACCTGTGTATTATTACCTGTATATAAGTACCTGTACACGTTACCTGTTTATAAGTACCATACAGTATACTATACCTGTATGTAAGTACCTGTCTACTATACCTGTATATCATACCTGTATATTACTCCTGAGTATTACTATCTACCTGTACGTCTAATTTGAGTTATCTGTACTGGTTTTATACATCTCTGATATAGCATATTAACATCAATATATTCAAGATCGTGTTTTTGTGTGAAGTAAGGTATGTTCGTCGTATAAGAGACATGCCAAGTCCCGTCCCGGATTTAATTAACACACATATATAATGCCTTACATTGAGTTTATCATCACTATACAGCTAAGCCTGTACGATCTCTATTATATCCATATTGTAAGAAAGACGTGTGTCGTAAACAGACTGAGATTATATATATTTATCGTACACCTAACGCTGACAAAGAGTGCGCCTGTATATGTCTTCATATAAGAAGCCCTAACTCATAACATGTGTTGAAAAAGATAATATGGACGGGTGTCTGTCATCTCGGGGCAACCACAAACAAACCTCGCTCCTGTAATGACGATGTTGAGATACTATTCCTGTCTCGTGGAGCTGACTTCCCGTGATTCATCAGAGATAATATTATTACCTGGACAACTGTTTAAAGGATAGACTCCGGTCATATTTCTTGGCGTTCTGACCATTGGTCATTGACGAGTCGTTGTCAGGATGGTGTTACTGTCCAATTACTGCTGGCTAGTGTTTCATTGACCATTGATCAATATCACTACTGAACAACAGGCAGAGTGTTGGTGTTACTGAGGCATACTGGACAATACACACGCTTACTGGGCGCATTGGAAGGCACTTAGGGTCATCGGACTGCTAACCTAGGCGCATTGGAAACAGCCATTGGACTTCTTACCTAAGTCCATAGGATATATAGAATCACTGGATTACTTGATATAGGCGCACGAGGTACAAAAGTCCTTCCAGCTTAAGCATCAGTTCAATGGACTTTTAATCTAGGCGCACCGAATTCATATGTTCCTTCTAACTTAGGCGCACTGGTCACAAAGGATCAATGAATTCTAACTTAGGCGCACCGAGTAGATTTAATTGATGGTTGTAATCTAGGCGCACCGAGTACATATGATCCTTCTAACTTAGGCGCACTGGTCACAACGGATCAATGAATTCTAACTTAGGCGCACCGAGTAGATTTAGTTGATGGTTGTAATCTAGGCGCACCGAGTACATATCATGTTCCTTTTTACATAGGCGCATTGTACACATAGGATCATGATTTTAAGCTTGGAGCACTAAATACATTGGTTTGTTATTATCTAGGCGCACTGGATACAAATGATTATCGCTAGGTTTCGCCAGTTACTCAAGTCACTGGTTGGTTGGCTAGCAATGACAATTACTGTAGTTAATAGGTTTCGCCAGTCACTCTTGTCACTGGTTGGTTGGCTAGCGATGACAATTACTGTAGTTTATAGGTTTCGCCAGTTACTCTAGTCACTGGTTGGTTGGCTAGCGATGACAATTACTGTAGTTTATAGGTTTCGCCAGTCACTCTTGTCACTGGTTGGTTGGCTAGCGATGACATTACTGTAGTGTATAGGTTTCGCCAGTTACTCTAGTCACTGGTTGGTTGGCTAGCGATGACATAACTGTAGTTTATAGGTTTGGCCAGTCACTCTAGTCACTGGTTGGTTGGCTAGCGATGACATAACTGTAGTTTATGGGTTTCGCCAGTTACTCTAGTCACTGGTTGGTTTTATGCGACTGGTTCACGAGGTTAGACCTCCAGTATAATGTTACACAAACAAGTACATGCATTTTAATGCATTAGGTCGCTGTGGGAGATCGATATTGGAGTTTGAGCGATGATACATTTATAGCATCCTCTCTTCGGCCCACACAACGCCCCGGGACAGACGGACAATTACACCCTCCCATTACATACAGGTCTTGACGGCAATGGTTTACAGGTCGGCACAAAAACTCATTTAGAACCGACGGTAAATTGCTGCGGTCACGTGTTCGCCATTCCCGGACGGAAGTTCGTCTGGACTGAGGAGTGACAGATCGCCGATCCGCAGTGTTGAAATCGTCAGGTTTTAGGGATTTAAGGGATATTTATGGCTTTATGTTTGAATTAATGACCGAACAGGGAGAGATGGACATTGGACATATCTAATACCGAATATCTTGATTAGACGAGAGCGCATGTCCCCCCTATGCAGTTTAATTAATCTGTCTTCAAAAATACGACATTATCGGTGCAGAGATCATAATGGGGGCATCGTCGCGTTGCACCATGTCATTATAAACAGCATCGGTGAACAATATATTATTGCAATCTATTCTTATTGCACAAAAGCTAATAGAACGCGGAACGTTTAGAGATTGTGGTATGAAAATTACTTGACAATATTTTCCTCTATCGTTTCAGATCCAGACAAAACAGCAAAATGATAGAGAACGGTTATGAAGAACATTTTGCTTACTCAGACGACAGAGTACGGAATGGACGTGCTTCGTCAAGAAGTGGGCGCACGAGTCCGGCTCACAGCGCCCATGGAAGCCTAATTCGACATAGTTTGATGAAGGGTACCGACGACAAGCGCGCCATGAAGGTCAGATTCTACCGTAATGGGGACAAATTCTTCAAGGGAATTGTATACGCTGTGTCATGTGAGCGATTTCGGACGCTTGATTCGTTACTTGTTGATCTTACCAATAGTCCGGTGTGTGACCGGAACGTTCTCCCTAATGGAGTCCGTCATATCTTCTCTACTGACGGAAGTCACAAGGTGACCAACCTTGACCAATTAGAGGAAGGCGAGAGTTATGTGTGCGCATCAACAGAGCTCTTCAAACGTCTGGACTATACAAAAAGCGCTAGCCCCAATTGGAACGTGAATGTTCGCGCCAAAGATGACGACTCGGCCATTTCCGGTACAAATCGTGAATCACTTATGGAGGACATGAAGGATTATATAAAACCCAAACTGGTCACGATTGTCCGAAACGGGTCAAAACCCCGCAAGGCCGTGCGTGTGCTCCTTAACCGGAAAACGGCTCATTCGTTTGACCAAGTCATGGATGACATCACAGAGGCCATCAAGCTCGACTCGGGTGCTGTTCGCAAAGTGTTTACCCTGGACGGCAAGCAGGTAAGTCATTATACCTTGTAATTGATATTGTTAATATAAGACATACAAACATTTGTCCTTTGCCTGGGTTATCTGAAAATGAGTTGTCGCTTCTTGCAGCAGTTTACATCTCGGAACACTTTATATTTAGTTTGTAATATTTGGTTACACTTGATGTACATGTGATTTCACTTGATGTACATGTGGTTTCACTTGATGTGCATAATTATGCACGCTGCACTCGTCACTGTGCTTATTATGTTGCTCGTTTGTCCCCGAAACAGACCAAAGTCCACCATAAATCTCTATCAATTTTCTCAGGTCTGAATGGAAATGTTTTGATTTTGACGTCCCGGAAAGTCCGAAATTGACTTCAGACATTCCAAGGATATCCGGATACTTTCGTGATAAAGTTTTATGACATTAATGGTTAGCACAACGACAGATTTCTCAACGCAGATTTCCGGAACTGAAGGGTGTCATTTGAAGCGACACATTTAAGATCTACGCATGCCTGACAATACCTGTTTAAACGTGACAAGTATTGTGAAACTTAAAGCTCCGTGAAGGTCGTCTGGACCCCCTCCCATCTACAACACCTGCTGAGTTGCAATGCACGTAATGTGCATGCGCGTGCGTGTTTGTCGCGCGTGATCTTCAAAGAAGCCTGTTAAGCTAGGATGTGGCTGCCAGCTTTACCAGATAAGAATGCATGATGTGATTTTAAGCGGGTTTTGAGAAAATAGATTGGTATAACTGTCTATTGATTTCGCATTTCGCCGACAATACTGACGGGTTTGTTATCCTACTTCTGGTGACAAAACCTCATCGACAGCACAATCAAATGCTCGTTTATACAAGAACCACATTTTAAAGGCAGTTCATAAACACAGGTTTAGTTCAATCCTTCGATACGATCTATTTAGGAAGCCTTTTATCTCTACTGGCTGCCGAGACGCGCTAACCAAACAGTTCAATACTGTCGGTCGCTTTATTAACGGTTAAAGAATTTAAATTATAGAAAGCGAAAGCAGAATAAGAGTGAATGTGTAAATTTTTAAATGTTCGTGTATAGATGAAATATTCATATCGTTAATGACATTTCGATAAAGTTCAGGTGTAGGCTTTGAAGTTCAGTTAAACAACATTAGATTTTAACAGGATAACATTTATATCCGGTGTATTATATGGGCGTTTTGAATAACGCCATTACTATTATCTGGCTGGGTATTTATAGTCTGTAATAGCGGTCCGGTAAATCAAATTATCACGTCACCAAATACAAAATTAATTTCAATTTGTCAGCTGAGTAATATGGACTCTTTCTACAATTATAATGAAGTTTCCTCCGTCTTCGTGTTTTTTTTCTCTCTCTCTCTCTATGTTGAATAGACACATAGACTTACTCATCGGTATGAACGAACCATTTTACGTACAGATGTTACAGTATACACGAAATGCGGTTGGTTTCTAAGGCTGTACTCATTTAGTTTAAACATATCTTATTGTACAAATATACAAATGGATCGGACAACAAGTTATTACAACTTAATAGAGTCCTCTCCTCAATACATATTGTAAAAATAATGTTTATGTTTTTGGGGAAAGGGAAAAAGATAGGTTGAGAAAGGAAATGTGGGGTGGGAGGGGGTGGGGGTGATGGAGGGGAGGGGTGGTACCTAGAAAATTAAACTTGTAAACTGAGAAATCGATCCGCATTTGAATAAATTATAAATTATACAGATTCTTTCAAAATGAACAGAATCAATGTAACAAATAAATCAGGCAAAATAATGAAATACAATTTCATAAACACATATAACAACTTACACATAAATAAGAATAGAAAATTAATTATAACTATCAAAACTTACTGTAATCATTATCATCAAACTAGTTACCGGGAGACTAACTGATCTGCAACAATCACCATTCGGCTAACCTCGGCTGATTCCGGTACTCTTCATCAATTGTGTACGGAATCTGCCGAAATGTGACGAGTGCAACAATCGCAAGCACAATCGGTTACTTCCGATGTGTGATTTGACAAAGAAGGGTGTTTGCGAACAGATATGTTGAAATCACAGAGACTTTCAATGCATTCCTAACACTATTTCACACAACACACACCGGGAAACATTAGTTATCACCCCAAAAGTCACATACCATTCAAGAATCGCTACCATGATAACACAACCAATTTCAGCTTCACTCTAATATCGCGAATGTAGTTTATGACATACAGAAAACTCCGCTACTATGGTAACAGAATTGCCCCACCGGGAATATGTCGTTGGAAACATAATGTCAAGAGAACATTACGGGTTATAACACTGGCCACGTTTAATACGGGTTACTGGAGTACATCGCTACATACCGTCCGCAACATGTCGTTTAAACAACTGCATTTAGAGTAGCCATTTTGTTTGTGATTCATGAGTCCAGGGTCCGTTATCATACTCAAACTCAGACACTTTGTTCAAGCCCAATTTCTTGTTCTGGTGATTACCTAGAAATAATATATTGTCAATGATTTAGAAGAAGTTTGGAGTGACTTAAAGCGAAAACCGTTTTCAATTAGACTAGACTTGTCGATCGTGTCACATGATTTAAGCAAGTTAAGAAAGTCAGTTTGAGCAAAGAAGCCAAGCTTGACCACGAGAACGGTCAGATGAACAACATCGACCTGTGGTATGTATTATATAAGACCACGGAAGCATGTATAACAGTAAATGGTCATTTGGAAAATTACTCTAAAGCAAATCACACCACTCGACGGAAAAATGGCGACTGACTTTCTTCTCTCGGGACACATGAGACGAGGTCGGCAGCACAGCGAACTTCCTTGTAGACTTATGACATAATTCTATACCCAGACTCGATACTAATGAGAGTGTTCCATACAATATAATGGCGGCAGTATGCACTCTACCGGGCAATATTGAACATGTATTTCCCCTGGCCCTAATCTAAGTTGACAACAAAATGGCATTGCTTAGTCCAGCATGCAATATTACGACGCATGTAACGGCGGGACATTGGAAATTAAATAAGGACGGCTCAATGCCAGCTTCTCAATAGAACCTACGAATTCTATTAAAATCTGTACACATGCATTGCGCCATAGGAATGGTTGCTTTTCAGGAAGCAATTTTCGCCCTCTTTTATCCGGGACGTGGATCATCTCTGGCCAAACAAACGAGGTTTGGTCGCGTAATGCACGCCCATCTTTCATGCCTGTTTTGTGATCGTAGTATGGCTGTCACGTAATCTCCCTTCCGTAGTCCCGAATCGATTTTGTGCCCGTAACATTCGTCTTGCTTACAATTGTGTTTCGATAACATTTGATTATTCGGTACAGGGAAGCGGCTGTATAATGTTAAATGACGACACATTCTTAATCAATATACAATTTTCGAGACATTTCTGATATTTTGTGTTAAGAGTTGGCGTTACTGGCTTTATATAGCCAGCTAGTAGATATATTAATGCATTTTCTGGCACGCAACGCAATCAGTCATGATCGAACCTGAATTCGATTTCAGTGTTAGCGGTTGACACTTGATTTATGAAGAGAAAAATAAAAATTTACAGTTACAACCGAGAGTGCACACTATTTGCGTGTGTTTGCATACATTGATCGGCCGTCCGGTTGATACTAGGCTACCTTGGAGGGGGTGGGGTGGGGTGGGGTGGGGGTTAGGGAGAGGATGGGGAGGGATGGGGTTGGTAAACTATGGTTGGGTGAAATAATAGATTAATAAAGGTTTAACAGTACCAGCGGAGGTCAGAGGTCAACACTAGAGGAGGCGTTCAACGAACATAAAATATATAAACCCGTTTTGGGGTTCGCTTTTTAAGAGGCGTCTTTTGTCGACGATATTTGTTTTGGTTTTCACACGTATATGCAAATATCTGTCAATCTGAGAGCTTAAGTGGTCTGTGCCCATACATACTGAGATAACCAGATACACGTACCCAATATAGTATACCTGTGTACGTACAATATATATATATATACATCACGTACAATATATTATATCTATACACCACAGACATCGCGGTTTAGGCATAAACGTCATTATGACTGGTTCACATATAACTTTTCCATTTCCAAGACAATATGTATATTCTTTTCGGGCGCTTCTAATAAATGTATATTCCGAAAACTGCAGGGTTGTAGGATATGTCTAATGGCGGTCCCCTGCCGATTGAAGGATGTAGGGTGAGTGAGGATAGGAATTTCTAAATATTTATCTGTTGTACCAATTGTAAGAGTTGAGGTCTTCGTCTGTCCCGGCTGTACCTTGAGTAATACATTGCCGCTGTCTCTGAGCACATCTACGCATGCCTCATTTTCTATCGTTGCCCATATTGTGTTGATCCGTCTTTGAGGCAAATAATCATTCACAGCCAATTGCCAAATTTAGACATTTTAATAGATATTTATAGCTTTATGTTGGAACTTATGACTGAACAGGAGACCAACATTGGACAGATGTGAGCGCATGTCTCCCTTATGCAGTTTATTAATCTGTCCTCAAAAATACGACAGGACAGATGCCGTGGTCGTTATGGGAGGCACTGTCGCGTTGCACCATGCCATTACAAACAGGCAACTGTAAAAATTATATCATTGCACTCGATTCTTATTGCACAAATGTCAATCGATCTCGCGCGGAACGCTTGGAGAGTATAGCATGAAAATAACTATTTTTCTCCTGTTGTTGCGATATTAACTCGTATGACATCATATGCAGCTGTTGCGAGGACGTTTAACCCCGAAAAAAACGTATCTAATATTGGAGACACAAAATAGTCCGGAAATTGACATTAATCCTTTCAGTCGTGTCTTCCATCGCAATATCTCGGCCGATTCCGTCAAGGCTCGTTTGATTCCGAAACTTGGCGGAAGAGGTCGAGATGTTCCGATTGGTAATTGAATGACGTGTCATATCATTCAGTGACGACACTGTGCTATGATTATCTGATGACTTCTTCGTGGTTCTTATTAAATAAATGAAACTCCAAACAAATCGATGTGTTTCAATCACTTTCAGATGCAAACGTCAGGAACCCTTAACGACATTAAACGAACATTTGTATTCTCTCGTACTCCAGATATCTTGATCTATGTTGGCATAATTCAGAATGTCATGGTAACTACAAGAACAGGCAACAACTGTACAATGCGCCAACAGTGAAGGCTGTGAGGACGCTGATACTCCTATCACGAAGCGTTTCCTAAGTGAAAATTGAGAAAGTTGTGTCGAAAAAAAACCCATGTCAGCCAAGTCGGGGAGATGACAATGGAAGGCAGAGATTGTCTGGCTATCCCGACTATCCCGACATTAAACATAGATAAAAACTGCTTCAAACAAAGTTCTTATCTCAAATACGTCTCGTAGGTATACACAGGCACCGCACACATACGGAGTGACACCCATGTTCCAAATGGGAGCAAAAGAATCCGATATGGAGTGACGCACCCATTTTGGCTATGGCAGATACATCTGGTAGTTAAAACGAAGATTTTTTACCATACTTTTTATTCGATGCGTATAAGTCGTGAACTAGAAACAAAGGAATTTTACATGCTAAATTCTTGACTATTTTGTGACGTTATTATTGCTGTAGAGAATACTACTCGCTTTTTCCAAAACTGGGCCAAAGCAATATCTTTCGCTGCGGAATACACTTAGCGAGTCGGCTAGTGTAGACTCCATTATCACACCGTTATATTACATAATCAGCTAGTAGTCTACAATATATAGAATTCAAATAATATTAGCGAGATGTCGCAACGTCTCAATACTTAAAAGGCCGCTACGAAGGGTGGTTACTTCGAAAAGACGGGTTAACGGGTTACACTGAACATGTGAAACGGTGGTGCTACTCAATGTTTTATGGAGATCAAGTTAAGACACCCGACACACTAACATATAAATACTTCCTTATTTTTAGAGTTTTGTATAAAGACTTCTTCAGACTAGGACCTTGTAATTTGTCTGGTGTGAATGACTATATAAAAGTCGAGACCATTCGATATGTCGTTTAGTGGTCCGGGAGAATAAATCCCGAGAGATACAAAATGGCAATGTCCGACTTTCGTCTCTGCTCCACAGACAATCTATTGACCAAATCAAATTAGCGTCGATTCGCTAATGGTTTACATTTCTTTTTACTGTTCCTACCTTACGGTAACCCTCAGACCGTAAACACGGGAAATCGGGAGACTACAGATCAGTTGTTTATCAAGACTTATAAATTATAAAATAAGACATTTTACATTATGATGTGTCATTTTTCATGCTATACGTAGACAAACATTTAAAGAAAATCGGCCTAGGATTCAATGTTCGGCCGCAGTCGCAGAGGCGTACAGAACATAGGGCATTGTGAAGCAGAATATGATTTTTCAATAAAATGATATATTTTCTTGTGAATCTCACATTTTATGGTATAATTTCTATGTTTACTTTAGTGTGTTATGTTGAAAGGGTACAATGCGATATGAGATGTCTCATATAAATATATTTGCCAAATATTTTACTAACGGGAGACAGATGCCTTCTTTAAACTCATTTCTAAAAATCAAAAGCTGGGCATACATTCCATAATATTTTAATGTACATCCCCTACAAAGCCATGCAAGTCATATTGTAGAAAACTGATTATTCAACGACACAATTAAATGTAAAAACATACCTCAATTGTGATTCAGTATTCGTTTCGACAGAAAAAACAACCTGAAACGTGTTAAGTGTTGTCTGGGATCAAAATGGGAGGATTCGTTGTAAACTTGAACATTACATAGATTGAAAATCAAAGACCCACGAGGTAAAATCTATTCTAGTCCACAATTCCCTGTGCCACATAGACGTGTACTATTGAAGTTGTATTATTCAGTGTTATTCCAAGTGTTTGTACAAACATCTCAGACAAACCATAATAAAAAGTAAATACATATAAACCCTCGAGTATACAAGGTGCGCTGTGACATGATAAGTACGACCCTCTCACTTCTTAAATCAACAATTCTCAATGTAGATTTAAATGAATCGTATTTATTGTTGAAATATATAGGTTTTAACATGTAACTAATAAAGTTTGCTGAAAGGATAGGATTGTTTGGCTATGTAATATCATTTGGAGCACCACTTATTCCTTAGTCACTTAGATCGAGGAATAATTCTAGTGTTTCGAATGCACCCGATTATTTGTCTGGTTTTTTTCAAGTGAAAACGCCGTGTGATTAAACTGAAATTGAAAAATTGTAATTAACTAGGAGTTTAAACAGGCTATACTGCTGTTATGTAATGAAGTGAATAAAGAGGTTTTGTCTAGATTGTCTACGGTACCGAGAATGCGCATGTCAGGTTAATATAAGTCATACGCCGAGACGTGCCGAATTGTGAAGTTTCGTTCTTGTCACGAAAGCTCCACGCACCTCCCTGATCGACTGTAGCTGCCGAGAGCTTGGTAGGATATACGGCACGACTTTAATCACCAACAACTCCTGCAGGTTTTTTGATGAATTGTCTGTATGCCAAACACAGGATCAATAGACAGTATTGCTGCCTACTTACACCACAAATGACGGGAAAAAATAACCAAATTTCAATGACGCATGTTCGATCGATTCTGCGTTATCTAAGTCGAGTCTGCATCCTACATTTCCATTTGTTGAATGGTCTTTTTTATCTGGAAAATACAAATATTTGTCACACATGCCTATTTCTAACTAAGAAGATTTACTGCTCAAATTGCATCATTCCGGTTCCAAAAACATGTTAGATACAGCTAAGATAGATCGAACCAGTTACAAAGTGTAGATCTGGAATCAGTGCCATATATGGGAGCTATAGTGCGGGTATTGTTCGTCAGGGAAGCAGTGTAGTTTTGAAGACAGAGATTTTAAGATATCGGTAACGTTATACAGTGCTTTATTGCCACTTTTCGCGTTTTAGTAAATTAAGCATCAACATACTAAATGTTTAAATGTGTGCTTCATATTGTTTCGTATTTCTCTTGATTATATTAGATTGACATTGCTTCCTTCACATTTCTGAAATGGTTAGCGAACGTGCATGTTTCGTTCTGGTGAAGATATTTTTAACTTTTTGTGTTGAATATATAACACGGTGACTCGCCTTGGTTTTCTAAAGGATGAAGAAGCTAGCCTGAATGATTTTCTTATTTACAAGACGACGCAACCGGAAGTTCTACTTCGTACACAATGTAGACGGAGGAATTGTCCTACATGGTGCAAGTCATACCCCGATAGTATATTTTTCGTACGGTTGTAAGTACACATTTAGATACCTCACTACGTAAGTGTACGCGTTTCCGAATTCAAAGGAACTCTCTTTGTTTAGACTCAAGTATATTAACGAACGCCACACCTTAAAGGACATCAGTGCCGATCGAATTCAAACATGTTCTGAAACCTTACGTTATATACATTTATTTCTGATTAGGTTGCAGTCAAAAGATTATTGTCACATTCAATTGTGACCTTTGGTCGACCTGTGGTGCAACTTAATTTTCAGCAACGTTGCATTGTGGGAGTTTTTCGCTGATTGGCTGAACGCCTGTCAAGTGCTGTTTTATCTTTCCGGAACGCGGTTCCCATTGTCTAGGGCTAAATGGATCTGACAACCTCCATACGGACGACAATAAAATTCCAAGAGTCTAAGTAATTCTATTTCCGGATCTTTCTGCCCATACAAACAAACCCAGTGTCTGATAAATGATCATGTCTGTCCCACTGACCGCTTACAAGTTACCGTATCCAGGCGACCACGGTCAGATGTGGTAAATCGATTATGACCTGCACACAACATATGTCAGGGCTAATAGTTTATGCATTACGTTGCAAATCACCATAAAATGTCCCATCAGCGTTTTGAATACACAGATTGTTTTTTGTGATATGTGAATTTTTTTCTCTGATAATGTGGTACGTCTGTGATGGCAAAGTCGTTCGTATCTGTAGTAGATATCACGGAATTAAAGAGTTTTACCATTCCGTCTCTCTCGGGGATTCTCATTTAAAGGACGGTCACGTGATCAGATGCTATCTGATGCTATCGCGTTTGTGTCGTGCATTACAGATCATTACGGACGTATCAAATGCACATAAAACGATACTCATGCACATAATGAAGCAGATAAAATACGACTGTTCAGCGGTATATTGGGCTGTTAGTACCAAATGATTGACCTGGAGTTACTCCTGGGTTTGGTACCGGAAGTTCTGCAGGGGAGCGGAAGTTGGGGAAGGAACAGAGAGGGATGGAATGCTCAAAATCTAGTTTCTCTCTTATCTTTTTATATGAACTGCAAAATATTTTGAAGAAATTTAAAAGAAAAACGTTTCGAAAAACTATGATTTAACCAGGAGAACGGAATTACTTGGACAGGAGTTCGAAAGTAAATTGTAAACTTGACCACAGCAAAATTAAGACAGCGCTCTCAAGCCCCTACTTACTATTTCGAATTAAAATAAATTTCGGTGTGAAGATTTCTAGGAAATTCCATTCTTTCAGTCTCGTGAAACAAAAGTTGAGCAAAATGCTTACGTGGTACATATTTGCTAAAACGTCCCTCAATCCATACTATGGCTTTCAGTTTGATCACAATATGTCACTTGACAATTGAGCTCCAAGAGCCTGTTTGAAAATTTCTCATCAAATAACTCACATTCCTCAGACAAAATCGATAGGAAACCGGCATTGTATCAGGAATGAGGGGGGAGGGGGGGAGCGAATGACGTCGCTGGTACGAGCGTCGAGAGGCACTCTCGGTATACCGGTATTAGGGTTAATTGGATAGTGGTGTCATTTGTTTGATCTTCCCCCCCTCCCAAATCTTGTAAGACGCTTAGGGTGCTTCAATATAGACTATGGTGGTGCTTCGAAAATAGACGATTCACACGTTTATCAAAAAACCATCACGACCGCAGGATACCGCACTAGGAAACTCTGTACGTATGGAAAACTGTACCAACAATTGTCCGTCCCAAAACGCTTCAAATGCTTGGACACACGGACCTTATTCATCCATCATCGAACAATTGTATGAAAATAAGTTGACAGAAGTATATTAATATTTTCGAATATCACTACTTTTTAGACAAATAGAACTGACATGTTTGGCCAAAAACATCCGTTTTTTCACTATACACGCACTTCTGGTTCAAGCCCAGGACGACGAGTGTTAGATCGTATGTAAATGTTTATAAGAGTCATCGGTGTAATGTAAGCTTTCTTGATTCTGTGGACAATACCTTTATAAAGGGCACAAATGTTTCATTCCATTTTACGATCCCCATCATCATAAAATCGCCCGCTGTTAAATCTCATACAATATTAAGTCTCGATCGATTCCGATTCTTGCTCTATCTACCGAAGAAGACATGTCACATTCAAACTAGATAATTGCTAACGTCTAAGTGTTCTTGATAAAAAGAATAACTCTCCGAAGAGCGATGGTCGCTATGACAACTCTGTGTTTTCTCATCAATCACTGAAACAATAGACTACTGCTTCCTGTGTTCACCGTATTGATTCTGCATCTGGTGCAATACCGTCCCCCTTCCCCAGGCCTGTTCTCCGTTATATTGTCTGTACATTGTTTCCCCCTCCAATCTGGTTCCTCCTCCTCCCCATGAAAATTTGCTGTACTCTAACCCCCTGGTAAGACTGCGTACAACTGATAAATCCTACCGGAAATTACCTTTCTTACGGCGTTATAAAACTTGTACCAAATATGGATTTATATCACCCTAGTTACCACAACGACGGAATCGGCATTCGATACATAACTCCGGATCCGTTCTCGTGGCCGCAGCTTAAACCCGCCTCAGATTTTTTTTTCCATTTTATTGCATTACTAATCTCGTATCTATAACAACACTTTCGTGTTGTATTGTTATACAATTTGAAAAGTAAAAGTTCTGGAGATGTTGTATGGTCCAAATATAAATTTATTAAAATAACTTTCTCTAGGTCGGTGGGTGATTTCTGGAGTATCCAAAAACACACCCGTACAGTCCGATGCCTAGCTCCTAACTGATTACCAAACAAGTAGAACCGTGATACATTGACAATTAACACAATAAAGTTAATTTGATCGACAGCTGTCACTTATCTCTCTATTCTGACTGGTGAGTACCCGAACAGGTAAGGCAATTAGCCTGTCCTTTGTCCGAGACTTAAGTGTCATACTTGGTAAGACCAGTTAATCTCATTACGTAACATAATTGACTTGAAAGGTATAATGTATAAGATGGACACTATTACATGAGTTAATCTGACAACAATGAATCAAAGAAGCTACATTTACACATAGAGGTTTTCTGAAATGGTACTAATGTAATTAAATAGCTTTTAGGTATGAAATTGTTACTGAACAAAATTAAATGGCGAAAGTTTGTAAGAGGAAATCCAATATAATGAATGAGATGAAATGTTAAATTAATGTTCATAAATAGCACTATTATCATAAAATCTTTATGATATATCCATGGAACGGTGTGTGTGGTACGGGTGTCTAGATGCACTATTTCTAAAATTCGGCTTCAGATTTACATGTAAATGTTATAAGTTGTTGATTGAGATATAGTTTATTGTCACAAATTAAAGTAGGATTGGGCACAGATTATAACACCCTTTCCCAAAACTGAAGTACACTGTTCAACATTTTGGCAATTTAAAGGTTATCAAAATGTTTTTTACTAAATGAGATATGTGTAAATGTATGGGAGTGTTCAAAGCTGAAGGGTACATATCAGTGCGCTAGAGATTCTAACACTATACATGGGCTCTACCTTCTCACAAGGACAATAAAGAGCGCTCTAGACAGTCCCTGTTTAGACTCTTCTTATTAATAAAGGCCCCCTAGACAGTCCCTGTTTAGACTCTTCCTATCAATAAAGGGCGCCCTAGACAGTCTCTGTTTAGACTCTTCCTATCAATAAAGGGCGCCCTAGACAGTCCCCGTTTAGACTCTTCCCATCAATAAAGAGCGCTTTAAACAGTCCCTGTTTAGACTCTTCCTATCAATAAAGGGCGCCCTAGACAGTCCCTGTTTAGACTCTTCCTATCAATAAAGGGCGCCCTAGACAGTCCCTGTTTAGACTCTTCCTATCAATAAAGGATACCCTAGCCAGTCCCTGTTCAGCCTCTCTCCCTTTATATACATGTCGTCACAAGACGTTGGTCGTCTCGAGCGTAAAACCATATAAAAAACTAAACAAAACAAATCTCCCGTTTTTAGCCTAGTGTGATAGGTAATGTGTTACATATATCTGTCCACATGGTGATATTTCAGTGACACTGCGTTATAAATGTTCTTGAACGTCTCTTCAAGACACCGCTATACTATTGTACCTTAACTGTTGCTTACAAACTGCCACCAAAAAGTGCAAACAACATATTCAACTAAGATAACCACTACACTACGTTTACAATATCGAAACAAGAAGTCTCGAAATTATAAATTTTGATTTAAAGTAGAAGTTTAGCCTTCCAATACTATTACGTAAATGCATATTTCCCACCGATTGTTCATTGTATGTAAAAGGAAAATAATCATTTTGTCTGAAGTACGTTGGAACCTCTTTTTAATACGGATTCTGTTTAATCCGGACTCAAAGTTTACTTCAAAGAGACACTGCCTGTATGACTATTCTGGAGAAAAAAAAACGTTTATTCGGAGATTATTTAAGGGAACCGATAAACTCAGATACAGATAAATCTCTGTAATAGAGCTACCTTCTTTCTCAACAAAATTGGCTCGATTTGTAACTCGGTTGGGTTGACGGAACAAATGTGTATGTAACAAGATAAACCTGTTCCCTAAGGACTGTCTAGGTAATGGGATCAGTGGACACGTGATGCTTGATGTATAGAGGGACAACCGGGTTAATGGTGGCCATAGAACGAGACTACAAGCTATTACAACAAACAGGGAAGAGGCTGAAAATGTGATAAAATCACGATTCAGGACTAAAATAAAAAAAATCCACAATGACGGATTTGGTCACAATGAAAGACAGCTGAAGGGTCGACCTTTTTTAAGAGTACAGAGGCTGGCTTTGAACACTGGTGACGAGAATTGGACACCTAATTGAAGCAACGTCACAGCCAACTCGATCCTCGTCTCATTATCGCGCGATACTCAGATCTGACTCGTTTGGTTTGGCCTTTTGTTTATGCTGATGGGAATTCATTGTTTGTCATTGCCATTGCGACGCTTTGAAACTCTCTGACAATCAGCAAGATGTAAGAGAGATTAGGGATTTCAAACAGCTCCGTTGATAGTGCTTCAAAACAGCGGACAGTATTTCATGGGTGTTTTACATATGGAATGGCGATCGGTTCCCAACAATGCAGGCACAGAATATGCATTTTGCAGCTGCAATAAAAGCATTCAATTTTACATGCGATTTAGTTGGATTTCCATGCTAGACATTCTTAAACTGACATGCACAGCGGCAGACGGATGAGTAACGCACATGCTCAATTTTATCATAAACGCCAGTGGTCGCTTACATCATTCTTTTCAGCGGACTCTGGTATAATGAATGGTCCTCGTAGCCAAGTTAGTGCATGAAAAGGTCACCGCTACAGAAATGGACCCCGTGGTTCCGTAGGCGTGTTGGCGTTTTACACGAAGCGAAATGTCACAGGTTTATAAAAGCACTCTATAACTTCAAAGCTTTTAAGTGATACGGATGGCCATTTGTCAATGTTGTATGTGTACGCAACTCTGTCAAGGAAACGTGTCGATAGATTGGTAGTTCCTTCTCTTAACGCACACAAGAGTTGGACACGCAATACGTCTTGGTCATTGTCTGGACTTTACCGTCAGTGACCTTGGTCAACAACAACTCTCATGGTTTTGCTCAATCAGCTCTTACAATGCGACTGTAATATATGTTGTGCCAGGTTTTAATTGAACACAGGATTAAGGTAGCCTTCTAGCTTTGAGCTAGAGGGTTTTTAGCTCAGTGGTAGAGGGTCCGACTAGGAACCTAGGGATCGCGGGTTCGATCCCCGGTGGGCGTACACCGTTCTCTTTCCTGATACGATCTTATTTCGACCTCTACATTCACAGGGGAATGTCACGTTCAAATGGGCATCAGGATATATATAAAGTAGATACTTCAGTTAATATATGTCCCTGTGTCTACATTTGTGTATTTTCGAAACAAGATGCATGCCGCATTTATGATTATGCCTACTAGCAGCAAGTGTGGAGTTATATTTATTTCATTTAAATACAATATTTCATTGCTCTTTTGCGGTTTATCATAACTTTAAGGCAAATTAAACATTGCATGCAACATACTGTACATGGAAAGACCCGCTTTCGTCATTCATTATTATCATTGATAGCCGTCAACAGTGAAGGGGTCACTTAAGGTCCAATAGTGAAACTTTGTCATGTATACTAACTCTTTTAAAAAATGAGTACAAATCAAGTTTAAGTTGCGTAATAGTAAGTATCAGAAGGAAAACAATTCACCCAACATTTCGTGTTTAGTGAAGAATCATTTGCAATAACTTCAGTAGTCGTTTCTCAGTTATGTAATAGAACCATACCTGAAGGAGAAGACGGGTCCCTAAGGAAACTAAGCTGAACAAAGGAGTTCATTATAGAGGTTCAAAGTAATGTAAAAGGGACAGCAGACAACAGTCACAATAAATGACATCTCAAAGATACCAGTCACAATAAATGACCTCTCAAAGATACCAGTCACAATAAATGACATCTCAAAGATACCATTCACAATAAAAGACATCTCATAGATACCATTCACAATAAATGACATCACAAAGATAACAGTCGCAACACATGACATCACAAAGATACCAGTCATAACACATGACATCACAAAGATACCAGTCACAATAAATGACATATCAAAGATACAAGTCACAATAAATGACATATCAAAGATACCAGTCACAATAAATAACATCTCAATGATACCAGTCACAACACATGACATCTCAAAGATACCAGTCACAATAAATAACATTTCAAAGATACCAGTCACAATAAATGACATCTCAAAGATACCAGTCTCAATAAATGACATCCCAAAGATACTAATCTCAATAAATGACATCTCAAAATACCAGTCACAATTAAAGACATCTCAAAGATACCAGTCACAATAAATGACATCTCAAAGATACCAGTCACAATAAATGACATCTCAAAGATACCAGTCACAATAAAAGACATTTTATAGATACCATTCACAATAAATGGCATCTCAAAGATAACAGTCGCAACACATGACATCACAAAGATACCAGTCACAATAAAAGACATCTCAAAGATACCAGTCACAATAAATGACATCTCAAAGATACCAGTCACAATAAAAGACATTTCATAGATACCATTCACAATAAATGACATCTCAAAGATAACAGTCGCAACACATGACATCACAAAGATACCAGTAACAATAAAAGACATCTCAAAGATACCAGTCACAATAAATGACCTCTCAAAGATACCAGTAACAATAAATGACATATCAAAGATACCAGTAACAATAAAAGACATCTCAAAGATACCAGTCACAATAAATGACATCTCAAAGATACCAGTCACAATAAATGACATCTCAAAGATACCAGACACAATAAATGACATCTCAAAGATACCAGTCTCAATAAATGACATCTCAAAGATACCCGTCACAATAAATGACATCTCAAAGATACCAGTCACAATAAAAGACATCTCAAAGATACCAGACACAATAAATGACATATCAAAGATACCAGTAACAATAAAAGACATCTCAAAGATACCAGTCACAATAAATGACATTTAAAGCTACCAGTCACAATAAAAGACATCTCAAAGATACCAGTCTCATAAAATGACATCCCAAAGATACTAATCTCAATAAATGACATCTCAAAGATACCAGTCACAACACATGACATCTCAAAGATACCAGTCACAATACATGACATCTCAAAGATACCAGTCACAACACATGACGTAACAAAGATTCCAGTCACAACACATGACATCTCAAAGATACCAGTCACAACACATGACATCTCAAAGATACCATTCACAATAAAAGACATCTCATAGATACCATTCACAATAAATGACATCTCAAAGATACTGGTCACAATAAATGACATCTCAAAGATACCAGTCACAATACATGACATCTCAAAGATACCAGTCACAACACATGACATAACAAAGATTCCAGTCACAACACATGACATCTCAAAGATACCAGTCGCAACACATGACATCTCAAAGATACCAGTCACAACATATGGCATAACAAAGATTCCAGTCACAACACATGACATCTCAAAGATACCAGTCGCAACACATGACATCTCAAAGATACCAGTCACAATACATGGCATAACAAAGATTCCAGTCACAACACATGACATCTCAAAGATTCCAGTCACAATGAATTGACATCTCAAAGATACTGGTCACATTGAATTGACATCTCAAAGATACCAGTCACAATAAATTGACATCTCAAAGATACCAGTCTCAATAAATGACATCTCAAAGATACCAGTCACAATAAATGACATCTCAACGATACCAGTCTCAATAAAAAACATCTCAAAGATACCAGTCACAATAAATGACATCTCAAAGATACCAGTCTCAATAAAAGACATCTCAAAGATACCAGTCACAATAAATCTAATCTTATTTAGATGATGTTTGTGGTACGAAATTGAAATTGCTTGATCAAAAAAAGGGATTTGCACTTATTGGGACAGAGTCACTCAATATATCAAATACGGTAATACTAAATACGTTATGTGTAGTGTATGTGAATATTCTGGAAGATCACATGTGCTTGGGTATATATTCCAAACTTGAAAAGGCTGAGCAGGATTAAACCTCTCAAAGTGTGTATTGTGGCGAACCGATTAAGTTAATGGTGTTGACTCGGCCAGATTATAGTCTATTACCCTCTCTGTACTTTCCCCTCCAATTGCCGTACAGTAAAATGTCTATATTGAGATTAAAAAGACAGATTTTATCCATTATATAATATTAATGATAAATTGACAGCTTATATTCCATTTAAATGAAACTGTGAATGGCCAATTTTGTGGGCGATTCAATATTAAGAATGGGTGTCATTTTACAAAATCAATCAAGCAATCTATTTATGTATGGTAGGCTGATTTTGACATTGGTTGTGTTGACAGGTAGGTAATATATATTATATGTACATGTCATGTTAGAGTAGGTAGCTTTTTAAACGTTTTGTTTACTCAGACTGACGTATATAAACAAATAGAGCAGGGTGCTACTGGCTCTAACTGTGGCACCAAGCCTAGCAACACCAAACAGTGGAGGATCCAGAGAGGGTTGTGATGGGGGTGGTTAGGGGGCTTAATTACTTACTGTCCGTAACACCTGTGGTGTGTAGGGTGGCAAAAAAGTCAACTTCACCGACTCCTGTTAATGTTGGTCGTTCTCCAGGTTATACTGGTTCTCCCCTGTTGCATTTTCCCTCTGGTGTCCAGGAGATTGTTGGCTTTGTAATGTAGTCAGAGTCCTTCCTCAGTACATGTCGGAGCCATTTTCATTGTCTTCTCTTAATTATGCTAGTCATGACTTCTCCGTGACATCTGTTAAAGAGGTTCTGGTTTGATATGGTACTAGAATAAAAGATTCAGGAGAAAGATCATCCTTCTTGAACTTTGTAAGTAAAAAGTCTAGAACTTGTGAAGATCATGCTCAGACATTTTTGAGCGCTTAGATCCATAGAAAAGTAACAGGGGTTCCTCCTTAAATCAAGCCAAGGAGTTTTTCCACCATCATCTCCATTCAGAGTTAATTAAACACCCAGTATCCTCTAAACTTGAGAAGGGAGAGATGATAATAACATTATTTATGGTTTTAATTTATTTCCAAGTGGGGGATACGAAAATATTTTTCTGCTCTGAGTCTATTAAAGGTGAAGGGAGGGGCATTTACAAAACACTTCTGCCATTTTATATCATTTGACAGACCAAACAGAACGGCTGTAAGGTGTCCGACACTATACACCCCTATGTACTGGCTCCCCAATAACACGTCCTCCACATAATATTCTCAAACCACTTGGTTCCCCAACATGTCAACACCTGACCATCTGTGCAAACATTGAATCTATATCAGTCAGAATACACTCCAGTGTAATTGTTAATTATTAGGAATATTATATATGAAAAAACAAGGTTTATGGCGCCAGAAGTAAACTGATCCTGGCTGTAATATCAATTATATAATCAATGTGGTTATACTACACCACAAAGCACTGCACTCCATCCGCATCAACAAATACATGTAGCATACCATCTGGTGTGTGTTTTATCTAATTGGACATAAAATAACTAGGGATTATTAGAAATTTACATCTAAAATAATATCTGGAAAAATCTTCAGCATTGATCATTTCTTTGGGAAATCTTGAGTATATATATGTCTTTGGGGAATCTATAGCAACGCAATATGACATACCCAGCAACACAATGTCTATGGGGAAATCTTGAGTAATACAATTCTATGGGAAATACCCAGCAACACAATGTCTATGGGGAAATCTTGAGTAATACAATTTTATGGGAAATACCCAGCAATACAATGTCTATGGGAAATCTTGAGTAATACAATTCTATGGGAAATACCCAGCAATACAATGTCTATTGGAAATCTTGAGTAATACAAATCTATGGGAAATACCCAGCAATACAATGTCTATGGGAAATCTTGAGTAATACAATTCTAAGGGAAATACCCAGCAATACAATGTCTATGGGGAATCTTGAGTAATACAATTCTATAGGAAATACCCAGCAATACAATGTCTATGGGAAATCTTGAGTAATACAATTGTAAGGGAAATACCCAGCAATACAATGTCTATGGGAAATCTTGAGTAATACAATTCTATGGGAAATACCCAGCAATACAATGTTTTGGGAATCTCAAGTTATAAAACTCTATCAGGAATCTTAAGGGATACATTTCTACGGGGAATCTCAAGTAAAACAATTCTATGGGAAATATCCAGCAACACAAAGTTTATGAGGAATCTCAAGCAATACAATATCTATGGGAAGTAATATTAATAAAACATTTATGGGTAATCTTGAGTATTATAATTATTTGGGAAATATCCAGCAATACAAAGTCTAATGGGAATCTCGAGGATTACAATAGAGTTATTAAATAGAGTTATTTTAACAATCTTATTCCTTGCATGGAATACTGCTATATTTTTGCACAAAATGCAATGTGATCCTTTTATTCTGTTGGTGAGTGACAGTTTTGTAATAACTAGATGTGGGTATCTCACTGGATTACAGAATCGACCTGGATTTTACTCTTTTCCATAGCTTGCCAATTGATAATGATGATATTTTATGTATATTTGCGATGACTTCCCATGTTCCCTGTACACAATAAACTCCCATTGTGGTCCATATATCTGACAGACAAGTAACATGTCCCCCTCGTATCATTAACACTGATGACCAGACCGGTAGAATGGTACAGTACTTATGTGACCAATACCACCGGTATAAGTAGTACCAGTGGACGGAATTATGACCGGTCGAATGGTCAATAATAATGACCAATACACTAATTAGTAGAACATTTATTTCTATGATGAAATCAATACAACCTTTTTATAAAATGACACAATGTAATGTCATAACGATGGAGAGTAACTATACACTTTATGGCTAATCATTGTCATTATGGCATCAGATGCCATTTTATTTGTTTTTTGTTTTTGTCTCAATTGTTTCTAATAGTAAGCCATATTTATTAATTAGCTGTTAGCTCATAATGTGTATGATCATATACTTGTACATAAATGAGTACAATAATTTCCATGAATATGCATTGTATACTATATACTCCTAATCTGTCATGTTATTGACTTAAATAATTTAATTCCGTGGTCATATATAATACATGCATGGCTTTATCTGTGATATTTTACTATATCATTGCTATCATTGTTATCAGTTCTGTAATTGGACCCTCGGTCCTGTTGAATTAAATTCAATAAATAAACATAAATGTACCTGCTTTTCTTTGTCTGTTTTTCAGGTGACGAACCTGTACGACTTTTTCCAGGATGATTCCGTGTTCATAGCCTATGGTCCTGAGAGGTTCTCAGCCGACGACTTTGACCTTGACGACAATGGTAAATTAAACAGAATATATGACTGCTTCTAATGTAGTTCAATGTTTTCTCAATATAAAAACCTTTTACTTGCACAAGAACGCACTTTAGAATTTACATCTATATTGCTTATATCACAGGGGATTGTAAACCAGAAACCAATTATATCTACGGAAATTACTAGATATTAACAATGATAAGCCCATCGCCCATCCCTGTTTTGTTGGGGATATAATATAAGGGATTTATGAATGAATACCTTTTCTTTAGGGAACAGTGCGAGCTAATGTCTTGGTCCAGGGATTGTTATACCTGAGCCACCAGACAGTTCTGTTCTCTAATACCAACTTTTGACTAGTTATGTTGCCAAAGATAAAACTATTAGTGTTGTCTGTTACCTGCTGTGTTATAAAGGGTGTGAAATCTATCATTTTAATCTCAGCTTGCTGGTAGGCACAGGTTCGACTCCTAGTGTCTGGGGCGAATATGTTGGACCTTTCATTTAAAGAGTCTTAAAATAGACTTGCTACAAAATATCAAATCAAAAAAGCATAAAAAACTAAAAAGGACAAAAGAATTTCATGGCAGGGTACATTTTGTAGAATGGTCTTTGAGGCAACACAACCCCCACCTACCAATATGGACCTGCTTAATAACATTTGATGGAGCTGTCGATTTTATGATTCAATCGATTATTAGATAAATTTGTAATTTTTAGCCTTTATTCCTTTTCATGTTTCATTGGTTTGTTCATTATGTTCTGAAAACAATAATTCTGGTTCACAATTACCCTAATGATGCAGCAATTATCTATATATTTTATTTATATTTCTTCTTAAAATCACAACGCAACAAATGCTTACACAAGAAATTTTGAATATTTGTTAGTAGATATTAGTTCACGTTGTACAGATTCATGACAAAGTCATGTAATTTATATGTGTCCTTCACATCGTTACTCAGGAGAGAATATTACTAGATTTGATTGTATGACATATAACTATTACAGGGAAGAAAACGGTCCGGAAAAAAGAAGGTATTAGAACTAGATTTGATTTATAACTAACTAACTCTGTGTGTGAATCTAACTCGTAACATGAACAAGGTGTAGTGGCAAATCCAAGGTAATTCTGGGGCTGTAACAAGTTTGTAGTACACGGGATATACTTGGTACTCGACACCTCTCCATTTTAGCTGAACTTCATGTTTGTCACTTAGTAAAATTATCAAAGTTATATGGAAGGGAGAGTGCATACAGGAATTGTGAAAAGACAGCATAAAAATGAGTGTCCAATTTATTTGCTGAAAGGCTTTACAGGAGTAGTTACTCTAAGCCAGAAAATCTCCTTTAAGTGGCTTCATCTTCTACTGAATATAGAAGGGAGACTACTCCAAGCCACAAGACAGTCGGTTTGGAACTCTTCTGTGTAATCATTACTGATACAGTGGTACTCTGTCCCTTTAAACATTAACATTGAGCTCACTCAGAGGTCACAGAACGTACATGATTACTGATACAGTGGTACTCTGTCCCTTAAAACATTAACACTGAGCTCACAGAACGTACAGGATTACTGATACAGTGGTACTCTGTCCCTTAAAACATTAACATTGAGGTCACTCAGAGGTCACAGAACGTACAGGATTACTGATACAGTGGTACTCTGTCCCTTAAAACATTAACATTGAGGTCACAGAACGTACAGGATTACTGATGCAGTGGCACTCTGTCCCTTAAAACATTAACATTGAGCTCACTCAGAGGTCACAGAACGTACAGGATTACTGATACAGTGGTACTCTGTCCCATAAAGCTCACAGAACGTACAGGATTACTGATACATTGGTACTCTGTCCCTTAAAACATTAACATTGAGGTCACAGAATGTACAGGATTACTGATACAGTGGTACTCTGTCCCATAAAACATTAACATTGAGGTCACAGAATGAACAGGATTACTGATACAGTGGTACGCTGTCCCTTAAAACATTAATATTGAGCTCACTCAGAGGTCACAGAACGTACAGGATTACTGATACAGTCGTACTCTGTCCCATAAAACATTAACATTGAGCTCACTCAGAGGCCACAGAACGTACAGGATTACTGATACAGTGGTACTCTATCCCTTAAAACATGAACATTGAGCACACTCAGAGGTCACAGAACATACAGGATTACTGATACAGTGGTACGCTGTCCCTTAAAACATTAATATTGAGCTCACTCAGAGGTCTCAGAACGTACAGGATTACTGATACAGTGGTACTCTGTTCCTTAAAACATTAACATTGAGCTCACTCAGAGGTCACAGAACATACAGGATTACTGATACAGTGGTACGCTGTCCCTTACAACATTAATATTGAGCTCACTCAGAGGTCACAGAACGTACAGGATTACTGATACAGTGGTACTCTATCCCGTAAAACATGAACATTGAGCTCACTCAGAGGTCACAGAACATACAGGATTACTGATACAGTCGTACTCTGTCCCATAAAACATTAACATTGAGCTCACTCAGAGGTCACAGAACATACAGGATTACTGATACAGTGGTACGCTGTCCCTTAAAACATTAATATTGAGCTCACTCAGAGGTCACAGAACGTACAGGATTACTGATACAGTCGTACTCTGTCCCATAAAACATTAACATTGAGCTCACTCAGAGGCCACAGAACGTACAGGATTACTGATACAGTGGTACTCTGTTCCTTAAAACATTAACATTGAGCTCACTCAGAGGTCACAGAACGGACAGGATTACTGATACAGTGGGACTCTGTCCCTTAAAACATTAACATTGAGCTCACTCAGAGGTCACAGAACGGACAGGATTACTGATACAGTGGTACTCTGTCCCTTGAAACATTAACATTGAGCTCACTCAGAGGTCACAGAACATACAGGATTACTGATACAGTGGTACTCTATCCCGTAAAACATGAACATTGAGCTCACTCAGAGGTCACAGGACATACAGGATTACTGATACAGTGGTACTCTGTCCCGTAAAACATTAACATTGAGCTCACTCAGAGGTCACAGAACGGACAGGATTACTGATACAGTGGTACTCTGTCCCTTAAAACATTAACAGTGAGCTTACTCAGAGGTCACAGAGCGTACAGGATTACTGATACAGTGGTACTCTGTTCCTTAAAACATTAACATTGAGCTCACTCAGAGGTCACAGAGCGTACAGGATTACTGATACAGTGGTACTCTGTTCCTTAAAACATTAACATTGAGCTCACTCAGAGGTCACAGAGCGTACAGGATTACTGATACAGTGGTACTCTGTTCCTTAAAACATTAACATTGAGCTCACTCAGAGGCCACAGAACGTACAGGATTACTGATACAGTGGTACTCTATCCCTTAAAACATGAACATTGAGCACACTCAGAGGTCACAGAACATACAGGATTACTGATACAGTGGTACTCTATCCCGTAAAACATGAACATTGAGCTCACTCAGAGGTCACAGAACATACAGGATTACTGATACAGTCGTACTCTGTCCCATAAAACATTAACATTGAGCTCACTCAGAGGTCACAGAACATACAGGATTACTGATACAGTGGTACTCTATCCCTTAAAACATGAACATTGAGCTCACTCAGAGGTCACAGAACATACAGGATTACTGATACAGTGGTACTCTATCCCTTAAAACATGAACATTGAGCTCTCACTCAGAGGTCACAGAACGTACAGGATTACTGATACAGTGGTACTCTGTCCCTTAAAACATTAACATTGAGCTCACTCAGAGGTCACAGAACGTACAGGATTACTGAAGTGCTTTGATTACTATTGATACAGAAAGGATTTCTGTATGATAGAGAAAAAGATATGGTTAATAATGATATTGATAATGGTTGTCTTAAGTGTGATTATATTATCAACTTTTGAGAATTAAGCTGACAAGTTACTTATATTTGTTTAAACTAACATTAATATGCATGTTTAATCAACAACTTTTAGTTTAGTTATGACTTGCTTCACAAACACTAACCAAAGGTTTTAACTTATTAAGTTTTGGACGTGAAAACTAATTTGTTAACACTATAAGTAAAATCAGGAAAGCTAACCATACTTTGACCTAGGTTTGAACATTGAGGATAAGTCTGAATGTAAACCTTATAATACTCCCACCATCTGTCCAGCTCATTTGGCATTACATGTATAAGGTAAGGTGATTTAAGGATGTCATTATACATGTAAAGGGGTTAGACAATATATCAAGATAGACAAATAAAGATATTGTTAAGAAAATAGGAAAAGGGAACATTAAATTACAATGGCGGTAAGTGAGGTGGCAGATAAAAGTAGGGGCATTATATCTAAGTTTTATTGTAAACATAAACCAGGGGCATTATATGGAGGTTTTACTGTATATAAACCAGGGGCATTATAATGAGGTTTTACTGTATATAAACCAGGGGCATTATATGGAGGTTTTACTGTATATAAACCAGGGGCATTATATCAAGGTTTTACTGTATATAAACCAGGGACATTATATCAAGGTTTTACTGTATATAAACCAGGGGCATTATATCAAGGTTTTACTGCATATAAACCAGGGACATTATATCAAGGTTTTACGCTATATAAACCAGGGGCATTATATCAAGGTGTTAGGTACTATGAATTAGATCTAGTTACGTCATTAAACTATTTTTTTTCTGAAGAAAGGTTAAAGACCTTTATATCCAATGGCATAACACTGACATTCTGTACTAAATTTTAAGAAATCATTAAGATCAATCTGGAGAAATTAGAATATGGGGAAATATTTTTTCAAGTCAAAACAATTTTTATTCTGTTATGAGAATTTCAAATTCTGGGGAAACTAAAAAAAACTCAAAACCGGATTGCAGCTGTCATTAATGCCATTTCAAATTCAGATTCATTAGGAACACGGAGAAAATTACAAAAAAGAATCCAAAGCTGACCCCTTATTATGGTCACCATTGGCAGATCAATTGGCTTATGGTCAGGGAGAATAGTGAGGCTGATTGGTGGTCAATAATAGTGGTCAATATTTGGCTTAAATGTCTGAAATGGACAGTCACTGCTGATTACAGGGTGTGAGGTCATGTGGTATCGACAGACCAGAATACTACAGGGGCTAGTGTGGTGGTTTAGAAACTGTTCAGAATGTGACCCACACCGCAGCTGATTCAGAAGTAGACCAACATACAGTTCGAGTAAAACCAGAAAAGTTTGCTACGTTTTTTGCAATTTAAAGTATCTACAAAATTCAAATTGTTGTCAATATTATGAATTTGTGATCAACAAAAATGTATATCAAAGGTATTTGCACTGAAATTATAAAAAAAACCTGAAGGTCATTACATTTTTTGCTGGAAATGTTTCCTTTTATTTGACTTATTTTATTATAATCAGATTCATTACCATGTTTGAGTTATGTTATAAAATCATAGATGTATATGAATGTTTGTATTATTATAGATTATTTCTTTTCCCTGGAGGTTATTATATTTCATGTAAATTTACACGAAGCATACAAATTTTACAAATCATAGGAACAATTTTATTAAATTTTCAAGGCCAAAAATGAAACAAAAATCTTAATTTGCATGTATATATGTATATATGAAAATGAAAAAATTACAAGAAGACAGATTCTCAAGGCCTTTCGCTGCTTTACAGCTCTTCTTGTAATTTTTTCATTTTCATATATTTTCCCTGTCACAAGGATGCCAATCAAATTTTTGTATTCTGTATATATATAATTATACATATGGGTCAAAGAAGTAATAAAGACGGTAAAATCCCATATAACACTGGATCCTAATGGAGGTATGTCCGTAGGATACGAATTACTTAAAATAGTATATGGGGCAAAGAAGTAATTCCAACAGTGTGGACAAGTTAAGGTTGTCAAATTTTCGGATACATATATACAGTATAGTACTGGATGATAGTTGTGATTTTCCAGTCTTTGCACACCCAATAGTACAAGACTTAATATCAATAAGAAAGAAGAAAGTTAAACACATATTCATTTACAAAGTATACAGCTAAATGAATACTGGTTAGTGGGACATTTACTTAAAGTATAATGTTCCTGTCAAGGGTGAATTAATGAAGAAGACTCAGAGTCATTAGAATGTTTGCTTCTAGTGACACAGTACCATGAGTCAGACTGATAAGGAGTTGGTAAGCTTGGACCTAGTCACCAAAAGGATCCGGTGTGTTTTCTTGAACATGCTTACCAAACAGTAACGGTAGAAAGTATAACTGACAGGCTGCTGACTCATACCACTTTCTCAGGGACGCTTTGTCACGGTGGAAACTCATCGTCACCCTCGCCATCCTCATACTTACATACCAAATATACAGTCATGGCATCATAACACAGTGAGGCGGTCAATAATATACAGTCGTGACATCATAACCCAGTGAGGCAGTCAATAATATACAGTCGTGACATCATAAAACAGTGAGGCAGTCAATAATATACAGTCGTGACATCATAAAACAGTGAGGCAGTCAATAATATACAGTCGTGACATCATAAAACAGTGAGGCAGTCAATAATATACAGTCGTGACATCATAAAACAGTGAGGCAGTCAATAATATACAGTCGTGACATCATAAAACAGTGAGGCAGTCAATAATATACAGTCGTGACATCATAACACAGTGAGACGGTCAATAATATACAGTCATGACATCATAACACAGTGAGGCAGTGGATAATATACATTCATGATATCATAACACAGTGAGGTGGTCAATAATATACAGTCGTGACATCATAACACAGTGAGGCAGTGGATAATATTCATTCATGATATCATAACACAGTGAGGTGGTCACTAATATACAGTCGTGACATCATAACACAGTGAGGCAGTCAATAATATCCAGTCGTGACATCATAACACAGTGAGGCGGTCAAAACTATACAGTCATGACATCATAACACAGTGAGGCGGGCAATAATATAGAGTCGTGACATCATAACACAGTGAGGCGGTCAAAACTATACAGTCATGACATCATAACACAGTGAGGCGGCGGATAATATACATTCATGCTATCATAACACAGTGAGGCGGTCAATAATATACAGTCGTGACATTATAACACAGTGAGACGGTCAATAATATCAGTCATGACATCATATAACACAGTGAGGCGGTCAATAATATAGAGTCGTGACATCATAACACAGTGAGACGGTCAATAATATCAGTCATGACATCATAACACAGTGAGGCGGTCAATAATATAGAGTCGTGACATCATAACACAGTGAGGCGGTCAATAATATACAGTCGTGACATCATAACACAGTGAGATGGTCAATAATATACAGTCATGACATCATAACACAGTGAGACGGTCAATAATTTACAGTCGTGACATCATAACACAGTGAGGCGGTCAATAATATACAGTCGTGACATCATAACACAGTGAGGCGGTCAATAATATACAGTCATGACATCATAACACAGTGAGGCGGTCAATAATATACAGTCATGACATCATAACACAGTGAGGCGGTGGATGATATACATTCATGATATCATAACACAGTGAGGCGGTCAATAATATACAGTCGTGACATCATAACCCAGTGAGGCGGTGGATGATATACATTCATGATATCATAACACAGTGAGACGGTCAATAATATCAGTCATGACATCATATAACACAGTGAGGCGGTCAATAATATAGAGTCGTGACATCATAACACAGTGAGACGGTCAATAATATACAGTCATGACATCATAACACAGTGAGGCGGTCAATAATATACAGTCGTGACATCATAACACAGTGAGGCGGTCAATAATATACAGTTATGACATCATAACACAGTAAGGCGGTGGATAATATACAGTCATGACATCATAACACAGTGAGGCGGTCAATAAAATACAGTCGTGACATCATAACACATTGAGGCAGTCAATAAAACACAGTGAGGCGGTCAATTATATACAGTCGTGACATCTTAACACAGTGAGGCGTTCAATAATATACAGTCGTGACATCATAACACATTGAGGCAGTCAATAAAACACAGTGAGGCGGTCAATAATATACAGTCATGACATCATAACACATTGAGGCAGTCAATAAAGTCTGTTATTATGTCAGCCAGTGGTTATCACTTTTAGGACGTAATATTATACATGTCGAACATGTAACTGCCTTGTCAGAGTCTGTAAAACACAACTTTGTTATAAATTTACGGTCCCTTTGGTGTCGAAATCAACATGAACCTTGACAAATGTATTGCGTATGTTACACAGTTATAGGTGCTACATGTGTTACGGTGTACGTAGCAATTATAGGAGCTATGTTTGTTGAGGTGTACGAGCCATTATAGGTGCTATGTGTGTTACGGTGTACGTAGCCATTATAGGTGCTATGTGTGTTACAGTGTACGTAGCCATTAAACTGTAGGTGCTATGTGTGTTAAGGTGTACGTAGCCATTATAGGTGCTATGTGTGTTACGGTGTACGTAGCCATTATAGGTGCTATGTGTGTTACGGTGTACGTAGCCATTATAGGTGCTATGTGTGTTAAGGTGTACGTAGCCATTATAGGTGCTATGTGTGTTACGGTGTACGTAGCCATTATAGGTGCTATGTGTGTTACGGTGTACGTAGCCATTATAGGTGCTATGTGTGTTACGGTGTACGTAGCCATTATAGGTGCTATGTGTGTTACGGTGTACGTAGCCATTATAGGTGCTATGTGTGTTACGGTGTACGTAGCCATTATAGGTGCTATGTGTGTTACGGTGTACGTAGCCATTATAGGTGCTATGTGTGTTACGGTGTACGTAGCCATTATAGGTGCTATGTGTGTTACGGTGTACGTAGCCATTATAGGTGCTATGTGTGTTACGGTGTACGTAGCCATTATAGGTGCTATGTGTGTTACGGTGTACGTAGCCATTATAGGTGCTATGTGTGTTACGGTGTACGTAGCCATTATAGGTGCTATGTGTGTTACGGTGTACGTAGCCATTATAGGTGCTATGTGTGTTACGGTGTACGTAGCCATTATAGGTGCTATGTGTGTTACGGTGTACGTAGCCATTATAGGTGCTATGTGTGTTACGGTGTACGTAGCCATTATAGGTGCTATGTGTGTTACGGTGTACGTAGCCATTATAGGTGCTATGTGTGTTACGGTGTACGTAGCCATTATAGGTGCTATGTGTGTTACGGTGTACGTAGCCATTATAGGTGCTATGTGTGTTACGGTGTACGTAGCCATTATAGGTGCTATGTGTGTTACGGTGTACGTAGCCATTATAGGTGCTATGTGTGTTACGGTGTACGTAGCCATTATAGGTGCTATGTGTGTTACGGTGTACGTAGCCATTATAGGTGCTATGTGTGTTACGGTGTACGTAGCCATTATAGGTGCTATGTGTGTTACGGTGTACGTAGCCATTATAGGTGCTATGTGTGTTACGGTGTACGTAGCCATTATAGGTGCTATGTGTGTTACGGTGTACGTAGCCATTATAGGTGCTATGTGTGTTACGGTGTACGTAGCCATTATAGGTGCTATGTGTGTTACGGTGTACGTAGCCATTATAGGTGCTATGTGTGTTACGGTGTACGTAGCCATTATAGGTGCTATGTGTGTTACGGTGTACGTAGCCATTATAGGTGCTATGTGTGTTACGGTGTACGTAGCCATTATAGGTGCTATGTGTGTTACGGTGTACGTAGCCATTATAGGTGCTATGTGTGTTACGGTGTACGTAGCCATTATAGGTGCTATGTGTGTTACGGTGTACGTAGCCATTATAGGTGCTATGTGTGTTACGGTGTACGTAGCCATTATAGGTGCTATGTGTGTTACGGTGTACGTAGCCATTATAGGTGCTATGTGTGTTACGGTGTACGTAGCCATTATAGGTGCTATGTGTGTTACGGTGTACGTAGCCATTATAGGTGCTATGTGTGTTACGGTGTACGTAGCCATTATAGGTGCTATGTGTGTTACGGTGTACGTAGCCATTATAGGTGCTATGTGTGTTACGGTGTACGTAGCCATTATAGGTGCTATGTGTGTTACGGTGTACGTAGCCATTATAGGTGCTATGTGTGTTACGGTGTACGTAGCCATTATAGGTGCTATGTGTGTTACGGTGTACGTAGCCATTATAGGTGCTATGTGTGTTACGGTGTACGTAGCCATTATAGGTGCTATGTGTGTTACGGTGTACGTAGCCATTATAGGTGCTATGTGTGTTACGGTGTACGTAGCCATTATAGGTGCTATGTGTGTTACGGTGTACGTAGCCATTATAGGTGCTGTGTGTGTTACGGTGTACGTAGCCATTATAGGTGCTATGTGTGTTACGGTGTACGTAGCCATTATAGGTGCTGTGTGTGTTACGGTGTACGTAGCCATTATAGGTGCTATGTGTGTTACGGTGTACGTAGCCATTATAGGTGCTATGTGTGTAACGGTGTACGTAGCCATGTATCATTACATTGTCTTGTAATCCTTCAGTGGCTGTAATTACTTATGTGTAAGTCGATGTGTGATAGTCATACGTTGTCATTATGACGTTACAAAGAGTAATAGTAACACAAGTCATCATGACAACATTACATTACTCAGTTACACAGTCTGTCACCACGGCAACCAGTATATGCTACCTGATTACCATAACAACCCAGGATTAAAGCAGAATTTACTACTGCCAGGGGATTTACCTCAAGGTTGATAATCGCTAAAGCTATCATCATGATCACTGCCACATAGCTTGACTGTTTCCATATTCACAGGGTCTTGAGAAACAATGACAGGTTGTATGCATATATCCAGTAATTGATTTTGAAGTCTCCTTGGTTTAAATATGTTGTTCAATGACGGTGAATATTTCATGTAAAGAAAATTACACCATTTACATGTATTTATGCAATTGTTTTTTCTTTGTAAACTCCTTTATGTTAAACACTTCAATTTGTTGAATCATCAAAGAGTTAGTAGTTTAAAACGATGTTTATTGGGTTTTTTTACCTAAATTATACAACAGTCTGTTCCTACTTGAATTTTGAACATATAGCATTGTTTTTATTGAAAATAAAGAAGATATTCTCCTATGTTCATACGTTTTAAAAAATAAAGCACTTTTCCAAGGGAAAGCAGCCAGTATTAGTCTGTAAAACCAGACAAAAAAATCACGGATGTTGAGAAAAAATGTTAACCAATGTGAACATGTCAATGTTGACATATTGGAGCATTAAGAACAACAAATAATCTACAGGGAAATAGTGATCAGTGTTAACTTTTATGATCAGTAAAGTCAACTGACGTGGCTGCTTTTCCTTCAGTATGGATTAGCTTTCTCCCTTAAGGCTATAATACATTCTCATACTAATTTTGAAGGTGTGTAAGATTGATTAACAAAATAGATGTTCCGGATGCTGTACAAACAGACCATATTGGCGTGGCATTGATCGGGACTGGTAACTGATAACGTGTGCCTTGGCAGGGACAATATTGTCAAGCCACGATATTTACCCTTATCATAAGGAGTCGTGTTCGTACACTGAGGCCTTCAGCGATTCTTTGTTAGAAAGTTTTTATTTTCAAACTCTATTGATTACAGTGCCAAGCAATACAAAGATCTGACTTGGCGGGTTGACAGAATGTATTGACTCGGTCTTAGCTAACTGCTATCAAACAGCAACAATTCTGTTTGGATTCTTTTTTGTAATTTTCTCTGTGTTCCTAATGAATCTGAATTTGAAATGGCATTAATGACAGCTGCAATCCGGTTTTGAGTTTTTTTTTAGTTTCCCCAGTATTTGAAATTCTCATAAAGAATAAAAATTGTTTTGACTTGAAAAAATATTTCCCCATATTCTAATTTCTCCAGATTGATCTTAATTATTTCTTGAAATTTAGTACAAAATGTCAGTGTTATGCCATTGGATATAAAGGTCTTTAACATTAAGGGTTTAATTTTCATGATATTTCCTCTAACATTTCTGAACCACCTAATAAATCATGTAGACTGGGGCGGCTCAAACCCCACAGGGCCGTTAAAATTGATAGAACGGGGCTGCTAATGAGGTCTTTAAATAAGAGTGGATTCAATTTTCATGAGACGAAATGTAATTATTAACCTGACTTTCTTCTGAATTTTATCAAATTGGCAGTTTTAGAGCAGAAAAAGATACACTAACTGAGCTAAGTTGCTGAAAACTGTATTGAATCAAGCACTCATGATAATCATGGTGTGCATATAATAAATTTTGATCGTATGAAACTGGCTTTAATATATTTTTAAATTTTTCTTTACAAATTTATCAGTATTTCAAATTTATTCTATGTGAAAACGGAAATTTTTCATGAAAAAGCAGAATAAAAATTCCAGAAAAACAAATAAAGGAAGTTGCAAAGGTGAAATAAAATGGGTATGAATATCAGAAAATCTGTGTTATTTTGCAGTAAAAACTTTTTATAACTGCAGTCTGACCTTGTGAATTTTAATATAGATGAGTCTTGTGTCCTTGTAGAATTTGACCAGATGAAGATTGACCTTATTTATAAGTTTAACATCAAAAAGACGGATCTTGTGAAGTTTGATATCAGGGAATCTGACTTTGTAGAGGTTGACCTTGTTGAATCTGACCATGTTGAATCTGACCATGTTGAATCTAACCATGTTGAATCTGACCTTGTTGAATCTGACTTTGTGGAGTTTGACCATGTTGGATCTGACCATGTTGGATCTGACTTTGTGGAGTTTGACCATGTTGAATCTGACCATGTTGAATCAGACCTTGTAAAGTTTGACCTTGTTGGATCCGACAATATTGAATCTGACTTTGTGGAGTTTGACCATGCTGAATCTGACCATGTTGCATCTGACTTTGTGGAGTTTGACCTTGTTGAATCTTACTTTGTGGAGTTTGACCTTGTTGGGTCTGACTTTG
>NW_018404940.1:1437573-1444027 GCF_002113885.1 Mizuhopecten yessoensis | reverse complement strand
ATCTGACCATGTTGAATCAGACCTTGTGGAGTTTGACCTTGTTGAATCTGACTATGTTGAATCTGACCATGTTGAATCTGACCATGTTGAATCAGACCTTGTGGAGTTTGACCTTGTTGGATCTGACCATGTTGGATCTGACTTTGTGGAGTTTGACCATGTTGAATCTGACTTTGAGGAGTTTGACCATGCTGAATCTGACCATGTTGAATCTGACTTTGTGGAGTTTTGACCTTGTTGGATCTGACTATGTTGAATCTGACTTTGTGGAGTTTGACCTTGTTGAATCTGACTTTGTGGAGTTTGATCTTGTTGAACTTGACTTTGTAGAGTTTAACCTTGTGTAGTTTGATTTGTGCAGTTTGATTTGTGCAGTTTGACTTGTGTAGTTTGATTTGTGCAGTTTGACTTGTGTAGTTTGATTTGTGCAGTTTGACTTGTGTAGTTTGATTTGTGCAGTTTGACTTGTGTAGTTTGATTTGTGCAGTTTGACTTGTGTAGTTTGATTTGTGCAGTTTGACTTGTGTAGTTTGATTTGTGCAGTTTGACTTGTGTAGTTTGATTTGTGCAGTTTGACTTGTGTAGTTTGATTTGTGCAGTTTGACTTGTGTAGTTTGATTTGTGCAGTTTGACTTGTGAAGTTTAAAATTTTGAGTTACCAGAGTCTGACCATGTTGGTTTATGCTTATTTTAATGAATTTGATATTGGAAAATTTAGCTTTCCTGGAGTATGAGGGCTGACAGTAAGGAGTTAAACATTGAATAGTCTGATTATGTGAAATCTTGAATTTGAGATTGTTAAGTTTGATCTTATGTATGTTGACCTTGTACAATGTCTTATACAGCAAAGCTTTTTATTTGTTTTTATTTTCTAAAATAAATTGTTATTGTTAAGAACCAGTAACTTTTTGTTACAGAGGTGAGGCTGGTCTCCCCATACAAACCGTCACCCTTCAAGGAGAAGCGAGTCACACTACGATCGGCAAAATCACCGAGATCCTCACGCAAGCTGTCACTATCAAATAGAAGCTTAAATGAAGGTATTATTTCTATAGCCATGATCAACATCAAGTTCTGATTTGTCATTTTGCTAAAATAAGCTGTGTCATATATTTCTTGATGAAGAAAAAATAACTAGTTCTGTTTATGGAACCAGGGCTACAGAGTAAATTTATTTTGTACTCAAAGTTAGTTATGCAGCTTATTTTTTTGCATCCTCTATGTATCTGCTGAAGCATTTTACAAGTCTCCAGCCTAAATCTTTGACAATTTGTTTTTCAGAAAAATGTTAACCAATTCCCTTAACCAGATTGATTTTGTCAATATATATTATATATATATACATATGGTACCTGTATTGTTTCAAAATGATTTTCATTTCATAGTATGTAATATGATTCTATGTGCGACAGATTCGGAGAACTACAAATCAGCAAATTACTTTTTAAATTTAGTTCTGTTGCAGAAATATGTGCAGAAACTCATTAAACCCAAACTTTGTAATTTAGAAAATTCTCAGACATTAACGACTTTACATCGACACTTTTTGTGTGAAATCAAAGTGCCTTTATTCTGAAGGGATTTCACAGAAGCTTGCTGGTAAAGGCTTTTCATTTCATGTTATTGAAGATAATTGTTTTTTTAACAGTAATAACACCTGTTTCTGAGAGCCAAGTTTCTGATTGTAGATCTTGGTCCTTGATATGCTTAAACAGGTTCAGCAGTGTGATTGGAATTTAAAAATAGACTTTTTAAACGATGATTAATATCAAAACAATGTTAAAAAACAATTAAATTATTATATTGCGAGTGAATACATCTTTATCTATATCATGTAACATTTAAAAGTGTAGAATTGCGTAAGTTTGTTTTCCACGTTTTATCATCGCTACATCTAAAGCATTCCTCCTGTGAATTCTCCCCATCGTGTATCGCTATTCCATACATCTCGAAGATCTTTCCATGCTAATGTTTATAACATTAAATAATTAAAGGGAGTCTGTGCTTACCATATGTCCTCAACAGTTTTTTTTAATTCCTTTCAAACTTAATTGAATTTTAATTATTTATGATTTTGTCTGGGTTGAAAAGATGCTTATTTGCCGTTTGAGGTCACCACAGAACTTCCATATTATGTAATAGTCGTTGTGTGTATATACAGATCAATCAGGGATCGGAACATCGATGGACGGTTTATACGGTTGCCATGACGTGACTCGTAGAAATGTACTCCCATCATTATAATACTCCAATGTATCTAGGAATATTTCAATGGGATTCCAAATGGGAAATTTGTACATTTTGTTTTTGCATCATAAAAGTTGGACTGGGAATATAGATTATAAAACGTCTCGGCACAGTCTGTCAAAGTCTGCATGATTAGCCTTACCAGTTAACAATAAAAGACAAATTGTGCTTTTTGAGAAATGTCTGAAAATCAACATAGTTTTTTTCAATTTTTATATTTGCATGGTCATTTTGAATCGCTAACATTTAGTTGTAAATATATGTGATGAAACATTTTCAATTGATTGTCTTTGAGCAGTCCAGGCTTTGAACGTTTGGATCATTGAGATTTACTGCTGTAGTAATTGTTAACAGATGATTTTTACCTTAAAGATATGAACTTCACACTAATTTACATGACAAGCTCACAATGATAGGAAAGTCAGTATGTAAAGATATCAGAAGGGCTAGTTACAGGAGTCAAAAGACCTTTCTTAAAAATCATGTTGTAAAAGCTCAATTTTGGTTGCTTCAAATTTCATCCAAAAATTTCTTTACCAAAAAATGTTATCTTTATGAAATTAGGATCATTATAAGTAGAACATGTTTTAATAAGGCTATTTTTCATTAGCTTTTTTTTTTGATGATCATTCATAGCACAATTATTCCTAGGAACGTTGGCATGGGTTTGAATTCATCTGATATCGATGTTTGATATTCAAATCATTTTCTGACAGAATACCAGGAGTCCCGGTCAGGGCGGAGCTCCCCTCTGTCATCTCCACACTCCTCCCCCCGCATGTCGCGCAAGTCCAGTGGCCGCGTTGTCTCTGCTGTAAGTATTTATCAGCTGAACTATAGGTTTTGCTATTTAAGGTCAAAGGTCAAAGTTGAAGGTCATTGATTGATGGTGATATGCTGAAAATAACAGGTCAACACTGAAGGTCACAGACTAATGCTAAACAGCATAGGCTTATGCCAATATTGAAGGCCATAGGTCAAAGCTGATGGTCACAGGCTAATGCAGAGAGTCAAAGGCCAATGCTGAATGTGTTGGTTCATTGGTGAAGGACAAAAACCAAAACTGAATATCAAAAGTCAAAGCTGAAGGTCACACACTAATGTGGAAAGGCTCATTTTTATGCTGAAGCTGTTAGGACACCGTTGAATGTCATGCATCAATAAGGAATGTCAGAGAACAACAGAAAAGATCAGGATTTTATAGTCCATGTTAAAGGTTATAGGTGAATACTGAAGGCAACAAGCCAATGTCAAAGGTCACAGCTATTGCTGAAGGTCATAGATCAATAGTAGACTCATAGGCAATTTCTTAAAAAGAGAATGGTTAAGGTTAGCTAATGAGCGTCATTCTTTGATGCATCTCTAATGTAAGAACATATCTTTTCAGGAACATTTAAATAATTTTCTGATCAAAAGTAAATCAGAAGAATAGATTTAATGTGAAAGCTAGCTGGTCCAGTTATCTTATCTTTATTTATTTTTTATTTCATAGCCAAAGTACAGACTTCAGGAAGGGCTGGATGGGGGTAAGTACAGAGTATGACTTAGTGACAGAGCATTTTAAAAAGTTGTAATATATTTAGTGGTGAGGGTTAGTCCAAGATCAAGATGTAAAGTGGAGGAGAATTAGGATATATTAGTAGAGGAAGAATGATGCAGGGGTTGATGGTATGAGGGAAGGGAGGGTGAGGGAATGGTGAGGAAGGGAGTATGTGAGGGAAGAAAGGATATGGGATGATGTGTGTGAAGGAAAGGAAGAATTAGGATGAAGGAAGGGAGGTCAAGGGAGGGTGTGGGTGAGGGGAATGGAGGTCAAGGGAGGGTGTGGGTGAGGGGAAGGGAGGTCAAGGGAGGGTGTGGGTGAGGGGAAGGGAGAATTAGTGTGAAGGAAGGGAGGTCAATGGAGTGTGTGGGTGAGGGGAAGGGAGAATTAGAGTGAAGGAAGGGAGGTCAATGGAGGGTGTGGGTGAGGGGAAGGGAGAATTAGGGTGAAGGAAGGGAGGTCAATGGAGGGTGTGGGTAAGGGGAAGGGAGAATTAGGGTGAAGGAAGGGAGGTCAAGAGAGGGTGTGGATGAGGGGAAAGGAGGCTGCTGGGAGGCAGAGGTGGCTGGAAATAAGGGTAGGAAAGTGTGTTTGGGCAACCATATTGAATAGCTACATGTAAGTCAAAGTAGGATATTGGATAGGGAGGGGTTAGGAGTCGGAATCGTTAGGTCTGTATTGCAGTCTGTATACATAATGTATATTTGCTCAAGTGTTAGAATACTTAGATGTATAAGATATTATTTTCCTGCAAGCGATTATGAATTATAGAAAAGTAAGAGAGTTCTGTAGGTATGGCTCAATATCCATTACAGGTGGCAGACAGACTTCTGTAAATTAGAGATCCCCAGTCAAGATGATCACACCTCAATCTAATCTACCTGTGTGCTTTACAATGTGTCCATTAACTGCTGAGTACAAGGTTAATGTTGGTTATTATGTAATGGTGGTGATAAGACAGTCCATAGAAGTATAAACCAGTCAGTGCTCACCAGAACACTAAGTGCTATACTGCCTGGGTGGCACATTCTGTCTCAAAGAATCAAGTCACGGTTAAATAATCAAGTTCCTTTTATAGTGAAACCTGTCTTATCTGACCCCTGAGTATTGTGACAACCTGTCTCATCCAACATAATGTTGCAATCCCATTTCAAATGAAAACTTCCAAATATGCACTGTGTATTCCAACGTCCTTCCTGATCTGACCAAAATGTTTCTCATAGTGTTAGGTAGAGAGGTTTCACTGATGTCAAACCTTCTTCGTTTAATTAAGAACTTAGTTTGCTCAAATAAAGTCTATATTTAAAAGTCAATTTTTGATTCTGTTAAATGATTTTTTCCATAATTTATATTGTATTCTGTCTAAATGGACACTCTTTGGGATCCAAAAATTTGCTGGGATAAGACAAGGTGTTGGAATACACAGGTTTTGTTTGGTTGAATTTTCATTAGAAATTGGATTACAGCTGTGTGTTAGATATGTCAGGATGTCAGAATACTCAGGTGCCACATGATACAGGTTTTACTGTATATCAAACAGTAAAGGACATTGCTCCATAATATTGCTTTTTCATGGTGCCATTATCTTTTACATAACAATACTTATTTATAAATGATTAAGGAAAGTCAATGTCATAAAACTGTTTAATTAAGTTTACTAGAGTAAGTAAATATATTTTATTTCGTTTAAAAGGCTAAAACTTATTGTGAGGTTCAGATGTTCTGTTTAAAACTTATTTGATCCCTGTTCTCTGATTCTCATAACCTCCCCACCATTTTTTGAATTTATTTATTTTGTTAATGTATGCAGCCATTGTTTTTATAAAAAACCCACCACAAGTATATTTTTTTGGTATGATTTAAGTGGTAAGTCACTTTGAAGTACATCTAATAAGTCACACTGGGAAACAACTTGATCAGTATCGTCGGTGTTAATGACTTTTATAGAGAAAAAGTTCTATTTGGTGACTCCGGTATGTATTACAGGCGTTTAAATCTCAGGCGGATAATTGATACTTAACCATATCTCCCGATTTCAAAACCTTGTTTTTCTAATTTCTTCATTTATTTTGTAATTTCAAAGATGTTTTCATTACCTTTAAACCAGAACTTTCCATCTATTAAGTTTCTCCTTTTTGATATCACTCCTCTACCACAAATGGATATGATGACAGTTCATCTTGACTAATAGAGGGCCAATGTGCCTCCATCAGTGAGTTCACGTAATTATGACTGCCAAGGTCTCGGAAGATTTCACAAAGGATTGTGTATTTTAATGGACTTTCTGCCTAATGAGATTTAGATGATAGTTCTATGGGTTCTGAATGTAAATGATGTGTGATGCTCCCCATGGGGCATTCCAAAGAATGGCTCAAACATTCTTCTACATTTATTACCACGATCTGTCTAAAGCATACCCTATATAAACTGGAAACCTGCATAAACCAGACCTATTATATAAATGTGCAATGCAAAAACCTGTGAACATGGAAATTTGGTACAATTGATGTTTTTGATTCTACGTGGACAGATCTATAAAAAAAGATTTCATGTTAGATTGGAGGAAAGATGGTGGATGGGTAGGTGGGGATGGGGTTGTGGGTTGTGGATGGGTATGTGGGGATGGGGTTGGGGGTTGGGTAGGTGGGGATGAGGTTGGGGGTT
>NW_018404940.1:1360254-1436715 GCF_002113885.1 Mizuhopecten yessoensis | reverse complement strand
GGGGATTGGTAGGTGGGGTTGGGGGAATGTGCAGAGGTTGGGCATTTGGTAAGCTTGAAATATCTGGGCAAGATCAATTTGTTTTAGTGGTTTAACAATAAAAAGTTTATAATTTCTCCTTAATATACTCTCCATTGAAATTCATGGAAATTTGAATTTTGAAAAAAGCATAAGGGTGAATTGTTCAAAAAGGATCACACATATTGGTCAGTGACACGAGATGGTACAGAGAGAATTCTGACTCATACCATTTTCTCAGGGACACTTTGTCACGGTGGAAACTCATTGTCACCCTGCCCATCCTCCTATTTCATAACACAGTGAGGCGGTCAATAAAGTCTGTTATTATGTCAGTCAGCAGTCAGCAGGTTCATGAATGTATCATGTGTGAAGGGTAAATTGCCTTAAATTCGAGTCGGTAAAACAAGACCTTCAATATTAACATGATTACATGCACATACAAATGTATTATGTATGTTACACAATAAAAGGTGATGTGTGTGTAATGTATCTCTACATTGTTACAAATCCTTCAGTTATCTTAAATCTTACTACAGCTGTGTCAATATTGAAAAATGAGTGGATTTTTTTGGTTGTTGTGATTTTAACATATATATCTAAATTTTATTGATTAAAAATGATCCAGGTAAATAGTCAAACTGTTTGACCTTCATCCAAATACTGTTATAATGTAGTAATTTGGCCTCCTTTCAGTAGAACATAATAGTGTTTCCCCAATAAATTACAGTCAAACTTTTAGAGATCAGAGATTTATAAAGGGAAGCATAATATAATTTGTGAAAATATGGAATATTTTTCGCAGAGAGCTACGCAGGTCCTCCAAGTCTTGGCAAGAAGTATGAGATTGGCCGAACCATCGGGGAAGGCAACTTCGCTATTGTCATGGAGTGTATAGACAGGTAACAATACTTTATTTGGGATTTCCATGTAGTTATAGCATTTCTAACAACACACGAATTTGATGATGCTGTTCTGAGCCTAATGTTTTACTTTTGTTAAAGCCCTAGGGGTTTATCTCATAAAAAGGAGATAAAAAAGGAATAGTGAAACTTGTATACAGAAACCACCTCCAGGAAGTTGATAACAGAGTCTCCTAACACAGGATTAGTTCACATGAAAGTACACAGTGAAACCTTGTTACACTGTCACCATTTGTCAAGAGAAACTCTGGCATTATACATAGGGGTTTGGTAATAAATTAAGGAAAACCTATAAGGGCTTCTTAAGAAAAAATAGAAAACGGGACCATGAAATATGTTGGTGGTAAGGGAGGTGGCCAATGGAACAATATATATGTAAGTTTTACTGTACATTTGTACATGTAACTGTGACGGGAGGTTTTAAATGTGGTCTCTTAATACAGCTGGTCCTTTGAGCAGGTTGTGAAATTAGTCGTAACTTCTGTGTTGTTTCATCTGAATTTTAACTGCATTGGCAACTATGTTGATTATTCAAATTAAAATTATATTTCAACAAGTGACATATATTTCAGTGTTGCTTATTATATTTAACTTTAAGAAATTGTCATATTGAAGGAAAAAATCGTAAAATATTTTTGTCTGGCTCTATTTTTTTCAACGAGGAAAAAGATTGAAATTTAGGGGCTTATAAAGAAACATTGATGACCTTTTGATAAGTGACTTTTAATGACCTTTGATGACCTTTTTGCAGGACAACCAATAAGAGGTATGCCCTAAAGAAGATTGATAAGACCAGGTGCAAAGGAAAGGTAGGTGCAGGAGTAATGTTGTCACAGTGATAAGTTATGTATTTGTTATGGAACTGGGAGTTGATCTTCATATGGTCAGTTGTTGGTTGCTAGGAGAAACAAGAAACTGAACAGCCATCACCCAGAAAATTACACTTAAAGTGAAAAATATGATCGTCCATAAAAACTTCCCCATAAAAATGTGTTGGACATATTCTAAAGTTGCAATTTTTGTATCCTCTTTTCCTTTTTTTTTATCTATTTCTGTCCTAGCTACTTTTGTAAATATGTTTTTGGTGACATTTATTTGTTCAGTGCAGGATTTTAAGTGATGCATGCCATATACAAGTTTTGTATATCAAACAAGTTATACTGTACATAAATGTAAGATGTAACATTTGTAATGAATTCCATGATCTGCCAAAAGCATCAGTGTAATTTATTTTGAAATCCTTACAGGAACAGATGATTGAGAATGAAGTGTCGATCTTGAGGAAGGTCCAGCATCCCAACATCATCATGCTGCTGGAAGAGTTTGACGCTAAGGATGAGCTGTATCTAGTCATGGAGTATGTCAAGGTAAGGTTATGAGCAGTACGTCGTACTCAACCGCAGCAGTAAGGCACATTTAACTCATTCACCCCTGAAGACACATTTGAACTCTTCCAACTCAAAGGTTGGAATAGTTCATTATGAAATTTCAGGGGTGAATGAGTTAACGTTCTTACGAACCTTTACAACAAGTTATTTCGACTCTAATGTCAAACAAGGTTCACCATATTGTTTACTCCAACCCTGAAGTAACCATTGGTGTGTAGGTTATGGTGTTTCAGTGAGATGAAGCTATAAAGTGGTCTATGAATGGCCCCCATCATCTGTAGTTACCATCTGCTCATGACCTTAGCTATTACCAGGACATAAAACCAGAGGAACCAAATATTGATGTTAGGTTTAAGTGTGTTCAGGTGCACATCAGTGTCTTTAGTTCTCTTTGTTTTGTACCGTGTCTGATTTGTGCCTTTCCCTTGTAACAAACCTACTTCTCTTTGTTTTGTACCGTGTCTGATTTGTGCCTTTACCTTGTAACAAACCTACTTCTCTTTGTTTCATCTATTCTCCCTGAAAAGGTGAAAAATCAACAACCCTTACATCTCTTTGGTGAAAACAAGAGAAATAACAAACCTTAACTTTCATTTTTTTTGTCTTTTCATGAAATAACAAGAATGATTAAAGTCACTTAAGAGAAGAAACAATGAAATGGCATGAATCAGTCACCATAGTTTTTGGAAATCCTTTCAATTCTTTTGTGTATACCCAATGATTATAAAGAAAACCCAGCAGATAAGTGACCTTTGTTTGGTGACTTAAGCAGAGGAATTCTGTGACTTTTGGTTAGTGACTTTAGCAGAGGAATTCTGTAACCTTTGTTTGGTGACTTTAGCAGAGGAATTCTGTGACCTTTGTTTGGTGACTTAAGCAGAGGAATTCTGTGACTTTTGGTTGGTGACTTTAGCAGAGGAATTCTGTGACTTTTGGTCAACGACTTTAGCAGAGGAATTCTGTGACTGGTTGGCGACTTTAGCAGAGGAATTCTGTGACTTTTGGTCGGCGACTTTAGCAGAGGAATTCTGTGACTTTGGTCGGCGACTTTAGCAGAGGAATTCTGTGACTTTTGGTTGGTGACTTTAGCAGAGGAATTCTGTGACCTTTGGTTGGTGACTTTAGCAGAGGAATTCTATGACCTTTGGTCGGTGACTTTAGCAGAGGAATTCTGTGACTTTTGGTTGGTGACTTTAGCAGAGGAATTCTGTGACTTTTGGTTGGTGACTTAAGCAGAGGAATTCTGTGACCTTTGGTTGGTGACTTTAGCAGAGGAATTCTGTGACCTTTGTTTGGTGACTTTAGCAGAGGAATTCTGTGACTTTTGGTTGGTGACTTAAGCAGAGGAATTCTGAGACCTTTGGTTGGTGACTTTAGCAGAGGAATTCTGTGACTTTTGGTGGGTGACTTTAGCAGAGGAATTCTGTGACTTTTGGTTAGTGACTTTAGCAGAGGAATTCTGTGACCTTTGGTCGGTGGCTTTAGCAGAGGAATCTGTGACCTTTGGTTGGTGACTTTAGCAGAGGAATTCTGTGACCTTTGGTTGGTGACTTTAGCAGAGGAATTCTACAACAGAGTAATTAATCTGTACTGTTTACTTAAGAATGTTTATAATTTTGAAAATATTTCGATATTCTTTCAGGGAGGTGATCTGTTCGATGCCATAGCCATGGCAACCAAGTACACAGAACAAGATGCCAGTGGCATGGTGTACAACCTATCAAGTGCACTCAAGTACCTACACAATCTCAATATCGTCCACCGTGATGTCAAGCCCGAGAATCTACTGGTAAATGTTTCAGATTTAACTTCTATTTAGATATCATTCTCAATTATTAATCAAGAAAAACTAGTTATAAATCAAGAAAACCTAGTTATAATCAAGAAAACCTATTTAAGAATCAAGACACCCTAGTTATGATTCAAGAAAACCTAGTTGTTCTGTATATTTCTGAAATCCAAGACTAACAAGCATAGAGCAAATTAACTGGCAACATGTATTTGTTTAACATTCATAATTTGAAAACTGTGTAATCAGGAACCTGAATTACTCAATAAAACATTTCAGTGTAAAGTGAACTAGCTGTAAAGCAAAAAACAAGATGAAATGGATTTACAGCAAAACCTTGTTATAGTGGCTTTTTTTAATGCCAACATAATTTTCCTGAGAAATTTTGGCGTAATAAAGGGGTTAAGCAGTTGATTGGGGAATGGAAAAAAGGATTATATTAAAATAAATGAGAAAAAAGGACATTTAAATATTTTGGAGGTATAACAGGTGGCAAATTCCGTCTTTGCGTATTGCAGAGTTATCTGCTCTTGTGAGCAGGGATTGATTGTTACCACATTTGTTTGTGAGAGTAACGTCATCAATTTTTGAGAAAACGACGTAATTTTCTCACACAAACCAATGACGTAACAATCACTACCTGCTCACAAGAGAAGATAACTCTGCAATAGCAAAGACGGAATGACACGAGGGCATTATATTGAGGTTCTCTATATATTGCTCCTAGTGCTGTTGAATGAAGACAAAGTACACTATGTATAAACTTGATGGCATTCTTATCTGAATATTATATTGATGTTGAAGAAATAATTTCTGATTGATTTATAGGTATTCCAACATACCGATGGAGCAAAATCCATCAAGCTAGGTGATTTTGGTCTAGCCACGTATGCCACAGAAGTCCTTTACACAGTGTGTGGCACACCAACATATGTGGCACCAGAGATCCTCGCAGAAATTGGGTAAGATTATTGTTGACTTTTCAAGACATCCCCCCCCCCCCACCCCTACCCAATTATTATTTTAATCTACCCAGCTGTACAAAGAGGAATCAACATGCCAGGAAGTTATTGAACAAAGGACTGGTGTCCTTCCTTAAGAGAAATTCACAGACTCTATGTCAGTCATGTCGTACACAGTTGATTATTCCTTCCCCTTTTAGAAATCTTAGAATTTGGCATGTATGTAGTAGATGTAGCCTTGCTCAGGCAATTCTGAACAATAGGGGAAATGTTTATTGATTTGAGCTACAATGCTCAGAGATATTTTTCCTTTGTGATTAAAAACAATAGTTTCTGTTCCCCTTTTTATATAAAACTTGGGTATTATTGTTTTTTTGTCCTCTTCGTCTGACACACTCCTTGTGATCATTTTAGAAGTTGTATTTATGATTTATGATTTTTTTTTCTATTAAATTGTTCTGACCTTTAAAAATCCCAGGATAAGTTTAATTATCGGCATGATCTGTCAAGTAGTGAGGTCACTGGTGCTAAAAATAGTTTTTTACCATCACATTGCTTGTCATCATTCTTAGCAGCTGTATTTAAGATTTTGATGAAACTTTGCAGAAATGTTTCCCCTTGACAAACCTTTGACAAGTTAAATTACAAGTGTTATTGATTAAAGGTCAAGGTCACTGTTACTAAATAATACCATTTTACTGTCACATGCCTGCTGATCACTCTGGTAGCCATATTTCTTGACATATTTCAAAACCAGCAGGGGCAGAGGTTACTGTGAGGCCTACTCACTTCCTGTAAGTCTGTTCAACTGACAAAAAGATAAATAGATATGTCGTAACTTTTACTATTACAGATATGGGTTCAAGGTGGACGTGTGGGCAGCTGGCGTGATTTTGTACATATTGCTCAGTGGATTCCCTCCCTTCGTCAGGTAGGCATCGGTAAAAAAATTGTAATAAATTGTTACACTGGGTCTGAGGCAGCAATACACACTTCAAGAATTTTACAATCACTTCTTAAATCTTATAGTAGTCGTAATAACATGCATGATCGCGAGACTTATTGCAAACATAATATAAAACACAAAGCAAAAAATTAATGCAATCCGGTAGTTAGACCCCACCTAGTATACAGAGGTAGCTAAGGTTATCTCACTTGACAGTATGTTTAGGTATTTAGCAGTTCATGCCAGCCAGTTTCCTTTTATTGATTTCTTTTTTTTGAGGGTTTCGGAAAGAATGTCATTTACATATGATGTATCAAAACATGTATATCTTTGATTTAATTATTTTCTAAAAAAAAAAATCAATAATTTTTACAGCACAAGTAATGACCAGGAGGAGTTGTTTGACCAGATACTGGACGGCAAGTTTGAGTTCACAGCACCGTTCTGGGATGATGTGTCCGACTCGGCTAAGGTAAAGTCGACCTAACCATATCAAAACAGTGTATAATTCGGAACTGACCTCAGTATTGTTAGGGTCAGTGTAGCTCATAGTGGGATGGCCAGTGCTACTGTCCATGAAATTGTCTGGGGTTTGGTTAATAGTGCCAATACTTGGTCTTTTATTTAAAGTGTTCCAGTTAGCCTAGCTGTTGAGTACTTGCATAGTCGGAAGTAAACCTGTGATAGACAGGTGTCCATTTATGTGTTAATTATGCCACTGAACCAAAATAGTACAATTTGTATTCATGCTCTATCTGGGGATAAGATACTGAAGAAATTAATTTTTAATTCTTCAATTTAATATTTTTCAGTGAAGTTACCGTTGAATGATTAATGTGAAAATATGTAAAACGATCCCTGAATTTACTTGAACAGCAACACCTCATGTTTTCCAAATTTAATCATATGAGAAATTCATGCATATTAACTTTATACTATATGTATTACTATGGTTATCTGTCAATTAACTTACCTTTATAATTAACTGTTTATTGACTTACCTGTAAATGAAGTTAATATATCTACCTGTCTATTAATTCAGCTTTATATTTTTTCCTGTGCTTTAACTTACCTGTGTATTTACTTACCGGAATATAAACTTACCTGTATACTATTCTACCTGTTTAGAATTCCTCGTATATTATTCCCCCTGTATATTCACTTTATAAGTTACCCTTATACTTACCTGTATACATTATTCCTGACAGGATCTAATCAGTCAGATGTTGGATGTTGACCCTAACAGTCGCCTGTCTGCTGCAGATGTTCTAGTCCACCCATGGGTTGCTGTAAGTATTAAATACTGTTATTTAGATTTACACGTCTTAAGTTCATGCAAGTTAGATACTTGGTTTACTTCAATCCACATATCAACGAAAAAACTAGCTTTCCTCTGTACCAAACTTTTGATTTGAATTTTCTGTTTGTAAGGAAATTTGATGCAAGACTTGACATCATAATACAAGTGTGACATTTAATTTCTTGTGATGTTATCCCATGTGTGTTATCCAAAAGAAACAAGCCATGTAGTTTCCCCATTCTACACAGGGTTCAGTTTGGATATGTTATGTCTGTTTTTTGAAAGATCTATAAATAATTTCTGGATTATAAATTATGATCAATAAATCATTCAGTACATCTAATAGCTGTAGCTTTGTGTCATTTGGTGCTAATATATTCTTTGTTTCCAGGACGACATGGCTAAGAATGAGGACATACATGGTAACATCACCACCAGTATTAAGAAACACTTCAAGAGGAAGTCCAAGCCGTCCCTCAGTACCGCTGGCATCAGGATAGTCACTGTAAGTTACTAGCTGGAGCCCTACAGACTTGCCCCGTCTGTTATATAGTCTTGATAAATTATGGTGTTAGAACAATGATTGTTAGTATCCCACAAACATACAGAATTGTACAAACTGGCTTTTACCCACAACTAGTGTTAAAATAGTGTAACAGGAAAGAGAGTAGTGTGCTTCCACCGGGGATCCAACCTGCAACCCTGGACTTCCTAGTCGGATGCTCTACCACTGAGCTGAAGGGAAATTCTCTCTAGCAGAAGCTAGAAGACGACCGTAATCCTATGTACAATTAAATCCTGCCCCAATAGAATAGTCCCCCATCTCCCAATACCAAGTACTTCCTACCAGGATATGTTGGGTGATTAGGTGGCCGGTTGATATAGCACACTTACCTTTCACAAAGACAGCCTGGATTTGGTTCCTCATTTGGACCTGATAAGGTATGGGTCACCAGGCTGATGACATGGGTTTTCTCCAGGTACTCCAGCTCCCTCCACATCAAGACTCCTGCCAGATTAATATATAAATTCATAAAACCTGTTTCATTATGTTACTGTTGTTATATGAATAAAGTTAATATTTATTTATATGATTTCCCAAGATTGATCATTTAAACCTAATATTTCAGTATACATGTTTTCCTGTATCATACTTACAGGGAAGAATGATAAGTTTTACAAAGTTCTCCCCAACCAGTCATGGCCAGAAGGTTGATGTAAAATTGGCATTTCCTGGATAACATAACTGTAAAAACCTATAAATTCTAAATGTATTCTCAACTACAAAGCAAATAGACTGTCTATAAGAAACATAATATTCCAATCTCTCTAATCTGACACACTGTCAGTTACAAATAGACTGTCTATAAGGAACATTTAACATTCCAACCTCTCTAATCTGACACACTTTCAGTTACAAATAGACTGTCTATAAGGAACATTTAACATTCCAACCTCTCTTATCTCACACTGTCTATAAGAATCATTTAATATTCCAACCTCTCTAATCAGACACACTATCAGTTACAAATAGACTGTCTATAAGAATCATTTAACATACCCACCTATCTAATCTGACACAGTTAGTTACAAATAGACTGTCTATTAGGAACATTTAACATCCCAACCTCTTTTATCTGACACTGTCTATAAGGAACATTCTACATTCCAACCTTTCTAATCAGACATACTGTCAGTCACAAATAAGACTGTCCATAAGGAACATTTTAAATTCCATCCTCTCTAATCTAACACACTGTTAGTTACAAATAGACTGTCTATAAGGAACATTTAACATTCCAACCTCTCTTAACTGACACACAGTCATTATTGACATACAGCTGTAAACCCATTTTTCATTAGAAGTTCTAAATAAAACTTTTGGATTCGGACCGTTGCTTGTACAGGATGTCGCACTAAAAAAAACAATTCCTTACCTAATCTGAGTAGTTGATACAGTTTTATATTTACTGAAGTCAGACATTGTCAGGTAATATAGCAGGTATTAGGAATGAGATACCTGTACTGGTATGGGTCAAATATCAAGCACATTTTGTTACGGAATGGTATGAAAATGATCTGTTTAGATCAATAAACTTTACTTAAACCTATTAAATATTTATTTAAACACACATTGTAATCTCCATTCTCTTCTGTAACAGAGTACAGCCCTAGACAAGGGATCAAGGTTTTTCCCGGGGAGGAAGGCAGCTCTGACACTCCAGCAGCAAGACAATGGAGACGAGGTGTTTTGAGGTGTCCGCGGAAGTGTTCAACAGTATTATATTGTTGTTATGTCCCCACAAAAGTCTTCTCTACAAATCTGAGTCTTAATCATGTAATTGGTTTCATGAGAAAAAGGTAACACCTCAAGCTCTGAATTTGGAGAGCTTAACAACTAGTGTCATGGTTGATTTTTCCTGATATGGTTGTGACTGATATCCAGCAAGTCATGTTATTTCAGTTTTGTGTTCAAAAATAGGTATCAATCAAGAAAGAGAAACTTTGTGAGCCGAGAGCAATGTTTGATTCTATCAATCTCCGAGACATTCTTATTTCTGGGGTCAAAGAAGTTTCTGTGTTAGATTTTGTAGATTCATCTCCATTTATATTTCTTTCAATCCAGTCTACTGTCTAAGGCCAAAAAGAAATTATGTGTGTTTCGGGTCCCGACCTTAACCCCTAAGATTTTCCTGTAGACCCGAGAACATTTTATCACCTTCTTGTATCCAAAATTAATCTTTTATCCAGGCAAAGCTCCCAGTCACTGACTGCATTCTGTAATGCGTGTAAATGCATTGTAAAATTTTATATAAACCATAACCATATTGATCCATGAAAATAAAAATTAACCCTATTTATTCTGTCACGACACCTGAAACACACATACTGTTTTTTGTTTTTTTACTAAAGTTGGTGCAGATTGAATTATGAAGAAGCATCTTGTTAATGTGTTTCCTGTAATGTATGTTATACGTAGTGTTGACAAATGATATATTCAAGGGGAGATAATACATGTGTGATCAATGCCAGACAAGTGGCTCTGACAATTTGTCAGTTGAAATGCATCAACTAACGTCGTAATGCTATAAATGTACTTTTAAAATGGCACTAAATATTTCAGCATATTTTCTGCTACATGTATTTTGAAAGCACTAAATACGGATAAATTCAATATTCCTGCTGTTTTTAGTAGTAGTGTATTTGAAAAAATGGTGCATGTATACAGTAGGGTAAAATCTTCCTGTTTACAAAATCACATGAAAATGTTTCTACAAACTCTGTTAACATATACCCATACGTATCCGGCAATAGGCCAATCCATATATATTGCATTTTGGAAGAAATGCCAACAAATTCTTTCCTTGTCCTCATCTGGCCCCCTGGGCTTATTGTAGGATAAATATGGTAGTAAATCTACAAAGACACCAGCTTCAAGTGCATTTCATATTTTGTATAAACATCTTTATGTAAATGCAATGTGCTATGAGCTATCAATGGAATTTTCAAGAAACTATTTTTTTCTCACATATTCATTTTGCACTACAAATTTTGGATTGTAACATTCAACAATTAGTATGACAAAATATTTCTTATATCTAGTTCACAAAATCTGCCTATGTATTGTACAGCTCAATCATCATTTGAAAATAGTATTAGAATGCCAAACGGAACACTGAAAAATGTAACACAGAAATGTAGTTAATACTGTAGTACAAAAATGGTTACCATAGATACAAATCATGTGATTGTATGGAAACCGTTACACCGTCAAACGCAATGTTTACTTTAAAGAAACCATGGTTACTGTGGTAACCAGTAGTTACTTAGGAAACCAATCAAATGATAAAACAGTGTAACTAGTATGCATACCTGAACTGTAGATGTCCACTAACCAACAGGGCTACTTGTCCAGTGTAAAAATAACGATGAAAATGCATTGTAGTCAGTATTGAAAGCATTTCCAATATATTTGTGAGGAAAATGATCATAAATATATAATTGATATACCTGTTTCCTTCATTATTAATTAAATTTCATTTTATGAAGTCAATAAGTATTTCATATTTCAATAAGTGTTGTTAGTAAGGTTATCATAACCTAGACATGACTAGGATTACAAGATTCTGTTTCTCTCGCTCTTTTCCTGCTCAGTCCACCATTGATTTTCATAGCTGTAGGAAATAATGATTCTATTTCTCATTTCAACCTCAGTAAATACCACTGTAGGAGTTTTTTTGATTAATGAAGATTTTATTTATTTTGAGTGGAATTAGAGATTCTATTTCTCCAGTCTGCTAACAGACATTAACAACACTGGGTGAACGTCAGACTATAAATTGTACATACTCATTTTGTAATATAAGAATATCATTATTTATATAATTTATACTATGTAAATCATCATGTACATAATTCTTTTTTTGATGAAAACATAAAACTGTTGTCAATCATATGGTTCTTCAGCAATGGTCGTTTTTTGTTTTGTTTATACAATGTACCCTATTTTACCACTAACTAGGACTGCTTATAACCCGTTCTCAGGACCTCAACACTCCTGGGCATACCAGCGGTAAAATACCATAAGATGGAATTTCATTTATCCAGACAATTTTGCTTCTGATTATTCAAGGCAATGAGTGTCAGGATAAGGCAGGTTCTGTTGCATGTATCGTAAAACTTTTCTTAATGAACCACCACCTGGACCCAGTGTTCCAGTCAGAATACACAGGCTTCATTGTATAAAGAATATACAGTTCGACCTAGTCGAACATTTAGTATTAACAGGTTTGGTATGGACAGGTTACGATGTATATTTTTAGTTAGATGCTGGTGCTACCATTATTTGTTAGTAATGTAAGGTTGATTTTCCTGCCTCCATGATTCTGCTCGATTCTTTTTTTAATCTTTGACAACATGCCCCTCTTTATCATTCATTTCAAGACGTTAATTGTAAATAATAAAATTTATCATGTGTATGTCTGTTTTATTCAACGACACAAAATTCAAAATATGAAATTTCATGCCAACAGAAAAATAATGCAGTACAAGTCTGCACGAGTGTAAACAAATATTTTGGATAACTCTTAATGGAAAGTCATTAAAAACAGTATATTGTATAGCCTTGAAGCTGTACATTTTTAAAAGAAAACGTTTTCGAGGTATTAAGTGTCCAAATTTTGGTAACAAGGTTTCAGTGTTTGAGAAGTGCCTATTTCACTGTCAATTATTTAAGGATACATAACACCTTACTCAGACATAAACCTCCATGCCAGAAGATTTCCACACTTGAACAAATGCAAGCTAAGGGAGATAACTTTGGCAGCACAGTCCAACATATCCCTGGGTATAGTATATATCACATTGTGTCCCTTTTGTTTTAATTATATCCTACATATGTTGTATTAAGGTTTTTCTTCGCTATAATTGTGAAATAATAAAGTGATTATATAATATTCCAAATCAACTAGTGATTTAATTATCATTGCACGCCTTAAGTTTGTCAGCACCTGGCCTCAAAATTCACGTAGAAGTCTTCCGATTGGTTAATATATAAGATTTTTTTGAAAATTGACTAATCAGAAGAGGTCTTAATGGATTTGGAGCCAGAACACAAGATGTTGTGTCAATTATGCCCATTAATTTGCTCAAGTGCTTTCATACAGTTCGTATTCCAACATTGATAGTGCACGCATCAGAGGTTGTCAATTTATGTATTTGATGTACATATATGCATATGATCTTGTTTATATCCAGTTATCAAAATGTGTTAACTTGATTTTTATTTTTTTAACATTTGCAATCATACCTTGGTATTCCCCTTTCCCTTTATTTGGCAATGCTGTATGTGAGAAAGGCCTCATTTTCGTACTTGTCCAGAGTGTATAATAATCAAAGATGTGTGATCAGGGTCCGCTTGTCAACATCCTTCACGAGATTAATGAAGGTTACACTATGTCAAGTAACAGTATCAAATTCTTTTCCCCAAAGAAAGTTTGCAAGATGTCTGATTATGGGTTTATTGAACACTAATCAATTTGAATCTCAAGGAAGGTTTTTACCCAATAATCAAGAAAACACAATTAGTTCTTCATGTTTCTCTGGTGTATGTGTATAGCTTTCATAATATGCTGCCTAAAGCAACTGGTTAATGTGTTGCCAGGGGTAAAATTTATGAAAGATTATCATGTTTTGACAAGTTATCTAGGTTTTATTCATACAACATACATGAACTTTGAACATTCCAGTTTCTAAATCTATTTGTCCTTAATACAATATGTTGCCTAGTTTTGTGACCTTGATACACTGTTGCCAAGGTTTCATGACATGTTTAACCTCAATTGGTACACATGCTGCCTTGGCTTCAGGACCTCTGATGACCATGCTGCTTAGCTTTGACTTTTGTATGTTATGTTTCCCAGGTTTTTACATCTGTGCAGCATAGGTTTAATGACCTTGACATTATAACATTGGTGTTTCATGACGTCAGAGTGATCTTGGATTAGGTTTCATACCTAGTACAGGATGTTGCTGGGGTTTCATACACTGTGTGTTACCAAGATTTCACAATCTGTGTTTCAAGGTGATGCAGGTGGCCTGGGTTTTACGTAACCTGACATTCAAATCTCTCAACCTAGGTGAAGTACGTTGCTTGGGTTTCAAGATATTTATGGCCTTAATATGTTGCCAAGGTTTCACTTCCCGTTTGACATTTTCAATGATAACTGCGGCACCTTTGATCACATACACTTGTATTTGCCTTGGCATCTTGACATCTTATTGTTTGATTTATGTTCGTTTTCGTCTTGGTTTGTCGCCAAGTTTAAACCACGTGTATTTTTGAGTAATGTTGTGGCCTATCTTGATCTGAGAGAGCACAGCTTGAGTAGCAATACACAAAAGATGTCCTTTAAGTTGCTCATGTTGTATGTTGTCAATATATCGCTACAAAGTGATTTTAACCAATCAAATGATAAAATAAAAATATCATTCCAGATACCTGTTTTATTTCCTTATTTTCCTTACACAAAGATTTTCATTTAAAATTAAACGACTCCTTCAATGTAAGAAAATCTGTTAAACAGAATACTAACAATGATTGTGAAATATTGGTGACAATGAAATTGGCAAATAAGCCTAAATCACAGAATGGATTTGCTTCAATTAAAAAAAAAATCATAGAAAAAATAAACAACCATAATAACAAAATTTGTAAGCATTGATTATCTAAAGTAACAATATCCATGTCAGCACATCACAAATGTGATACAAAAAGTGGATCTCTCTAACAAACTCCATGTCAAATTGATCTTAAAACAATCCTTTGGGCACAGTCTATGGATACTTGTCATCACTTGTCATTCCTCATCTTGCGATCAGCCTGTTTGAGTCCGACCCAGGTGTTGAGCTGTTTTGCACGAATCTTGCTCCAAATGACGTGGTCTGTCAGAGACAGGATCTGAGCAGCGGCAAGACCGGCAGCCTCTGGGTACATCACGGTAGCACAGCCCAGGCCTAAAATATATTCATTATATACATGTTTTAAAATTGTCAGTTATAATGCAGAGAAATAGTTTAACTTCCGTGGTATACCGAAGGTCTTGTTGATGATCAGACAAATGAATTAGGGCAATTGTAAAAACATCAATAATATTTTATGCTGCAAAATGATGATTGAAATGTAACGAACATTTTTTTAGAAGCATAACCCATGTAAAACTTAATAGTTAACTAGATATGGAGGATACAGGTTTGATTTTTTTTGACAAAGTCACTGAAGCATAAAGTTAAATTCAGCATCTGCAACATTTGTTCAGAGTAAGGCAACCCAAGATGTTATCTGTACAAGTATAATCCATGTAGCGCTTAAAGACACACAGACATGGAAAATACAATTTGGGAATAAAAACAACACAACAATGTAATAGTCAACAGACTTGACTAGCTATCAGAATCCAATAAATTTGTGGGATTTATATTTTATGGATTTGTTCGGGTCATGAATTTGTCGCGAATAAAATTTCTATGAAATATCAGTACTATATAGTAATAGAAAAAATGTTCAGCATTAAATTTACCTGAAGGCAGTCTCATGGAAGACCATATGTCGTGGGCTGCCCACTCCCCGGACAATGGGGGGCAGTTGATGACTGGCCATGAAGAACTACCAGACAACACCGGTCCCAAACCATTACTCCGTCCAGCAACAGCAATGAACACAGTGGGAATACCTTCACCTGTCAATTTGTATAAACTTACTGTCAGATAAGGTTTCAACTGTGTCCAAACTAAAAACATCAAGGACATTTACTCTTTATCTGATGGAGTTTCAGATGCTAAATTTTACGAGGTTTGACTGGTGGGACAACAGACAGTACGAGCACTGCAAATATCGCAGACAGTAGATGATAGAAGAAAAAAGAAGTTTAATTAAGATGACAGCATATTATAAGCTATAAAATATCTCAACAATGAAAACATATTGTCACCGGTATTAAGAAAGCTGCATGTGTAACGTACTTGTCGTTTTGACATAGTCGGCCATATTGTATTCGGCTACGTTAATTTTACCAAATACTGAAACAAGAGGAACTCTTCCATCATTTTAAAATGAATCCTTGTTATAATGATGATTGATAACGAAATTAACATTACGATGTATTCAAGTTTGTCAATAATCCACTATGTGATTTCCACTTAACATTGCCATGCTGAAATATGGTTTTGTACACTCAGCGAATCAACACTTCCGCCAAATCATAGATGTCAAAACATCGCTTGAAAAACAAAAGATCCCAGAGGGATCTTGGTGCCCATTGTACCATCTTCATTTGTTCTTTGTCAATTCGATCTTTTCTCTTCTTTCCTCTAATCTGTTTGATCGAAACTTAATACTGATGTGTATGAAAGCCAACCTTCAAAGTGAGTTTGTCATTTCACATATTTACCAGTACAGAACTTAATGTGAAAGAAATAGAATCAATCATTGCAATATGAGAAAGATCTGTTTAGTTCTTCCTTTAGTCATTTTGTTTTTATGATCAGTCTCAAAATATAACATGCACAACGAGGGGTCAAGGGGAACCTACATATCAAATTTAAGAAGATCCCTCAAGTTATTCCTGAGAAATAGTACTAACAAACCTTCAATGTCAAAAATCCTAGATGGCTGTCGGTAGACCATGTTGTTTAACTGATCAGTTTCAAAAGTAAACATGAACAATAAAGGATAGTGGGGAACATGCATTGGCTGGCCCAAAAAAATTTGGCTGAGTAAATTTTTTTAAGCACTAGCCCAAATGACATATTGGTGGCCCAAATAAATTTGGGAAGAAATATTTCCACAGCATTTAGCACAATGCTTCAACACATTTAAATTACATATAACATGACAATATTTGTAATATGTTAAACAGAATAAAACATTATATTTTTAATTCTTCCACCCTAGTTAAAACCTGACATGATCGATCCACTCCATTCATGTCTTCCCAAAAAGAAATACACAAAACTCGCACCTCAAAGGAGACAACCTGGCAGTATTTATATAGAAAATCTGATTTTTTTTTTATCACATTTTCTAAATCGCGGACATTTCAATTCAAATCGAAGTAATGACAACTGAAAAATGTATTGCCTCCCAGTTAATGTGAAAGGGACTATAATTTCTTTTATTCTTTAATTTTTTGACAGTCCCCAAAACTATTTTTGTTGGGCCAGTGACTACCTCACTTTTGACAACTTTTGGTCGCTCGAGCAAGACTTTAACCGCAGGTGACCATCCATTGTAGGTACTGCTGCAACAACAAGGGAACAAGGGAAACCTACATATAAAATTTGAGAAAGATGCCTCTGGTACTTCCCGAGAAATAGCGATAACAAACGTTCACTATCAAAATCAAAGATGGCTGCCTGTCGGCCATAGTGTTTATCCGATCAGACTCAAAAGTTTCACTGCACTGCTAGGGACCAAAGGAAACCTACATATCAAGTTTAAGAAAGATCCCTCCGGTACTTCCCGAGAAATAGCGATAACAAACTTTCACTATCAAAATCCAAGATGGCTTCCTGTCAGCCATGTTGTTTATCCGATCAGTCTCAAAAGTTGCCCTGCACAGCTAAGGACCAATAACAAACTTTCACTATCAAAATCCAAGATGGCTTCCTGCGGCCATGTTGTTTATCCGATCAGTCTCAAAAGTTGCCCTGCACAGCTAAGGACCAAGGGGAACCTACATATAAAATTTGAGAAAGATCCCTCTGGTACTTCTTGAGAAATACCGATAACAAGAATTGTTTAAGGACGGACGGACAGATGACGGACCACGGACGCAGGGTGATTTGAATAGCCCACCATAATCTTAGCCCACCATCAGATGATGGTGGGCTAAAAATATATGCACACAAAGTTATAATGCAGCTACAACAGGGTAATGGTACAGTTACTGAAGTTACTCCTCTAATTATCTGACGTTCAGCCGACACCTGTATATGCACAACGAGCGTGGACCGCAGCCTGTGCCTAAAGACATGTCGATGGCAGTGCCGGTGTGATACACAGGTAAAATACATGTCAGGCATGACAGGTCACACCTGTTCGACGAATAGATAGGATTAATACTATGACCACGAATGAGGGGTATTTGAGTAAACCTTAGTTAGAGGAAGTGGGGTTTTACTGTACTTCAGAATCTGTTAAATACTGACCTTCATACTCGGCTAGTATCCTGAGTGTTTCTTCTGTGCCCTTGTGAGCGGATGTGACTCTCAGTTCACATGGCACACCCAGTGACTTGCAGCATGTCTGAATCTTCTCTGCATGGGCGGAGTCAGATGCAGACCCCATCAACACAACAGCTCTGGCAATTGGCTTGGGAGACAGTAGCTGAAAGGATATACATTGTATAACACTCACCGACTAGTAAACTGTACTTTTTAGTACAATCATCCTACTAATATTATCATAGAATGAATGAAGTTAAACAAGTGTCATAGGTTTTGTCAGCATACATTCCTTTCCAGAATGTCTGCCAAAGAGCATCAGTACAAGAATACAAACTGCTGCATTTAAAAAAAGAGTCTGTTTGTTTTCCAAGAAAAGTATTCATTACATACATCTATTGCTGAAATATTCACCCACTGACCCTGCCATCCATGACAATTAGCCGCGCATTGACCTTAAGTAACTCATTGACTGTCTTGTCAGCCATGACAATCAGCCACCCACTGACCTAGAGTCATCCAATGACCCTACCATCCATGACCTTTAGCCACTCACGGACCTATCCAAGTTATTGTCCCTAACTGACTCGGCCACCCAGAGACCTTTCGCTACCCATGGACTGTCACCCATTGACCCTCAGCAACACAATGATTCTCTCAACCCACTGATTTCTTGCCATCGATTGATCTCTATACTTTCATTTGAATTCCACCATGTAAGTTGTAACCTCAGTAGCAACACTCATTGAAATTAAGTTTACACTATTAGTTTACTCAATACATATGTGTACCTCGACTCTCTCTGCCACCCATTCAAAGTTGCGTTTGACAGTATCCAGGGCTTCCTTAGTGACCTCCTTCAGTTCTCTGTACACCTGTTTATCCTTCATCAGACGGCGGTCTCCCGCTGGCCACAGGCGCCACGAGTCACTGTCTATGGTGTCCGCCAGCACTATCTCACCTGCCAATCAAATTTGTGATATTTTACAGCTGCATTTTATTGGAGATTAGCACATGCTCAGGATAAAGTATATTTCAACAAGTTAAAGAAGAGAATCTTACTACATGCAGTACAAAATAAAAAGCTAGGTTAACAAATGGCGTTAAATATATTTGGGCATGAGACCCATGCTAGCTAGCTGCCATCCCAAGAGGTACCTGTATACCAAGTTTGTCAACTGCGTGTGATATCTATGTCTTTATTATGAGTTATGCCCCTGAAAAAGTTATATTTGGACAGATGAACTAATGGAGGGGTGCGTAAACCATTAGTAACTTAGGACCCCTGCACCACTGCCAAAAACTGAAACTAAGTGTTGGAAACCTTTTTGTCTTGACATGACTATAGCTTTGATCAATCATTTCTAAAGAAAACCATACCTTGCAGGACTTTTATGAGAAGCAATAAAGACGAAAAAATCATAAATCAAATCAACAACAGTGTTTGAAGTGTCAGTGGCTAGACGAGGGGTTCGAACACTGGACTTCCTGGTCTACAGAAGTGTCCTGACCCAACTCAGAACTGCTACATGTACAGTTATATCCCAAAGGAAGTTACAAGGTAAAGGGAGGTTATTGTAAATAGGAAAAGCCACAGTGCAGTGGGACAGAGGTCCTTAGGGGACGCTGCATACCCTCGGTGCATGATGTACAGACATAACCATGGTGACAATAAATCTTTCAGTGGCTCAATGATTCTAGTCCAGACAAAATCACATAACAAGAGAATGGGCAATTGGACCCAAAAAACCTGCTCTAGTTTGTATTTAAGGTTATTAAATAATGTATTAAGAATATAAAATAAATTGCAAGATCTATATTTTTGTATAAATTTTCAAGGAGACAATAACAAAATCAAGACTTTGTAAACATTTACGAAAGAAAATGAATATTCAATATAAATACAGTTGTATTATGTGTTATTTCCCCCCATTAATTTTACAGTCAAATTCTATGGGGATTACCACACAGTAAGTATCTGTATTTTGTACCTGTATTTTGAACACACAATAAGTTTATTTTTATTTTGAACACACAGTAAGTATCTGTATTTTGAACACACACTAATTAAGTACCTGTATTTTGAGCACACACTAAGTACCTGTATTTTGAACACACAATAAGTACCTGTATTTTGAACACACAATAAATACCTGTATTTTAAACACACATAGTACCTGTATTTTGAACAAACAAAGTACCTGTATTTTTAACAACCCCAAACTCTATCTTCATGTCTATGAGGCTGCAGTCCAGCGATGACCAGCACCTCTCCAGTATCTCAAACACTGTCACAGTTATTTTTCTCATGATATCCAGCTCGTCCGGACCGATCAGAATACCTCCAACACGCAACTCGGCCGCAACACACTGTTCGTACGACCACAGAGGATCATGGTTTGCATCATCCTACAACAAAGATTACATAAAGCCTCGTGAAGGATGGAGAACATACCACTGGTTCTATATTGACAGTTCTACCTAGTTAGCTATCTAGAGTGTCCCTAGTGGTCCAAAAGTGGGGAAAATTCTCAAAATAACTGGGAAAATAATTATACACTGGAAACCAAAACTAGGATGCAGGTAGGTTTGATTTTTGATAATTATACAATATGTTTCCTTTTATACATACTCTTGGTAAGTTTTACAAGAAGAAAACTATTTCTAAATACTTTGATTTAGGGGATAACCCTACCGTAGTTTGAAATTTGCGGCAGTATATTGTAACTCTACTGTCGCAAATTTAGTTTTACTGGTGATGCCAAAGCGGAGCAGTAAACGGATATTTGTGACTGTATAATCACGATGTACTGCTGCAAATTTTTAAATACAGTAGGGTTATCCCCATTTTAATTCATACAAGCCTAAACCACCAAAAGAAACGACGATTTTTAGATTAGTGATGTCGTGAATATTCAAAGTGATCGAGGCGGGATTACATTGACCTTTTGAGGTAATGTTATTGTTAGTGACGTAGTGAATAATCAATTTCGTGTCAGGGCCAGTCGGGGTCATCGACGTCAATAACAATTGCCATCCAGGCTTCATATGCAAATGAGAAATTTGCAGACAGTATATCGTGGTTATACTTTGGCAAATTATTTTGATCGACCAATCCAATGTCCTGTTAAATCTCAAATGAATAAGAAGTTATATTTAAAGGTGTTTTCTGTAATAGAGCATTCGGTGGTTAATGTTCAGCCACTTCCCTCATGCCCAGCTTCAGTGTTATGAAAGACCAATTATTTTTCTCCTAAAGTTTTAAGAGTGATTGGATTAATGATATTCAACAGTATTTGCTAATCAAACTGTTTTATAGGAAATAATGGCCATTGATTGTATTTGGAAAGGGGTCTTTTATAGATCCCTTTAATTCTTTCAAAAAGTATTGTATATGAAAAATACAGTTGAAGTTAAATTGTAGAGTGCCATGTGAAGGTTACAAGTTTTAGTAATTTGTGGTTTCTAACAGAAGTATGCCAGTTTACCTAGGAAACTCCACCCAGTAATTTCCCGAGAAATTTTGTAAAGATACCTTGAAGAATGTTTCCTGTTTGGGTGGACAGAATCGGAAGCCCTCCTTCACTCCCACGTGTCTTTTAAGGAAAGAGCCGGTGGCAACTCTCCTTGTCACCCACTCAAGCGGAACCATCTCGCATTCTAATGCTACAAACTCTGTATCAGAGTGCCGCCTCTTAAAGTGAGTCTTGATTCCTTTAAAGAATTAACTTATAATACATACATGTATCACCTGCCGGCCATTTCAGGCTATGCAATACAGAATGATGTATTACATAAATTGTGAAATAATCGCCATTACATGGTCAGAACATATTAGTTTTAATATTTTGATTTTTTTTTATGAAACTCCTTGCATAATTTACCATACACTGGTGTTACACAGGGATGTATTCAAGAAACCCTAGCGTTATCATGTAATGATAAGTCTTATTTTTCATTGAAAATGGCTACAATCATGCAAGTCAGGCCTAATTTTGGGTCATTCCAGACCAAATATTTTGCCACATTCAAACGTAAAATAGCAGTGTTGTTCCCCCAAAGTTCCTGAATTACTATGACTTTATTATTTTCAGCCTTTATTCAGATGTAAGTGAGTGCAACATTTTATGTCAAAAAATGAAAATAATACTTAGCAATTGATATTTTTTGATATTTATGATACTGATAAACTGTAAAACTGATAAACTATGGTCCCAGAAAAAAGATAAATAATCAAATGTACACTGACCTAAATTTGACCTTGACCTTTGGCAAACCCAAAAGTGGTACACACTGCCTTGCCATCCTAAATACTTTATAATTTTGTTGCACTATCTTCAGCAAGTCAAAAGTTAATCATGGCCTGCATAAACAATGAAATAAGAATTTGACCTTTGACCTAAATGTGACTTTGACCTTGGGTGCAAAGACTAAATAGCGCCACACATACATGTATCCTTAAATTCATCAAGCTATCTTCAGCGAGTCAATAATTATGGCCCCGACAATGAATTTGACCTTTGACATCAAAGTGAGCTTAACCTATGGCATACCGACTCAATAGTTGTTTGTGACACTGTCTTGTCATCTTACATATATTCCTTAAAATTCAGAGAACTACCCTCAGTGAGTCAAAAGTCATGGTCCTGACAATGAATTTGACCTCTGATCTGTGACCTTGGGCATACAGACCCGAAAGTGGTACACCTTTACCATCCTACATATATGTCTAAAATTTCATACTGAGATATGTTCAGCTAATCAGAAATTGTGTCCCAGACAATGAATTTGATATTTCAGCTCAACCTGACCTTGACTTTGGGCATTAAGACCCAATTGTGGTTTGCAACACACCGCCTTTCCATCTTGCGTATATCTCTTATAACTCATAAGATGATTCAGTTATATCAGCGAGTCAAAAATCATGTCTAGGAGAATGAATTTGACCTTTAACCTCAATGTGACCTTGACCTTTCAAGTATGGACATAAGAGTGGTATGTGATATATACTACCTTGCCACCTTACATGTATCCCTAAAATGTCATTGAACTATATCTTACGCGAGTCAGAAGCTATGGCCCAGACAACATTAATTGAGATGGACGGATAATGAACCAAGGCATAAGCTCACCTGCAAGGAAATTCCCATTTTCAAATGTTTAAATTCAGAAAATGTCAAAATCCTAATTAATGCAAAATGTCTATACTTTGAATTTCTGCTTTGGCTGCTCATTAAAGCAGTACTTTGAGGATAACTTTTCCTCATTTTTACTTTATAAATCTGGAAAATTTCAGCTTCATGTCTTACACCTGGTTTACTAGCTGTAACATTTAATATCTACAAATCTCTGACTAAACATTGAGAAATTCATTCTTGATCCTCACCAGCATCATTGAGTAATTTGAACAAAGCACATGTGGTTGCTGTAGAGATGGCTGCTTTGCCCTCCATGTCATGTGCCCTTGCGCCATCACCTGCAGTGATTCGGTCCTTGGATTTCAGCATCACATGGCCAGGCAGGGATTTAAGTTTATAAACAATCTTTGTTTTCCCTTCAATGATTACTGGTCCGAGCGAGTAATCACAGTCACCATTAGCATCTCCTGACAAAAAACACATACAGTAATCAACTAACAGTTCAGGCATTTCCACTGACTTTCAGAGGTCATCAGCATCTTCTAGTCCAAGAACACTTCAGATCTTGAAATGTAGGCACTATGGGCCTGTATCACTTGCCAGTTACTGAATAGGGTAAGCAATTTGGTAAAAACATCTTGGACAGATCTGTGCATGACGTTCAAATTTGGTCAAGGCCAAATTTATTTGAAAATTGACAGTAAGCAAGCCAAATGTTATTAACACTTTCACCACTGTAGACCATAATGGACTCATCCAGATCAATGCATGGTAGAGTCTACTAAAGTTACATAGGGTTGAAAGGGTTAACTTATTACTCTAAATATTAGACAGATCATTTAATTATTTCCTCCTACTCCTCCAAACCCCTGCCAACAGACTCAGATGTGCATGGCCTTTGACATAAGTCAAGGTAATTTAATTGAACAAACTTGATTAGGCAAAAAAAAAAAAAAGTGTCTGTTTGGGGTTCCCGACCAACCCTAGCTTTTTACCCCCAACCCAAAACTTTTTGATGACAATTTTTTTTTTTTTTTTTTTAATAACCGCTGATTTTCGAATTTTAGAAGGTTCCTTGCCTTTCAAAATGACTTCCAACTCCGTGTTGGCACTAAATGTCATCATATGGAGCACAACCTGCCTCCAAATGAACCTTGTTTATGTAATTCTTTGTTTTACATACAATAGTATATTGTACCACACGGTAAACACAAAAATATACAAACAAAAAATCCGACCTTCCTACCCTTGTTTTTGCCCATGCAACCCTAAACAGACTATTATTTTTTTTGGCCTAATCTAAAGATGTCATGTTAGTGATGGATGCAGTGGCTGTGCCTATTCCATATAGTAGCTCAAATGCACTTTTTACAGGATTTTCTATTACACAAACTAAATCTTTTTGCAAATATAATATCAAGCTATTATCGATGTGAAACTATCCATCTTAAAATTTTCCATTTTTAAAAAAAAGGCACAGGTACCTTATTTCAAAATAAAGTAGTATTGTATCATTAATGCATTATGTACGTGTGATCACTATAAAATATCTAAGTTACAATATTACTGATTGGTATATGTGAAACCGTATAGGTTGAAAACACTTTTAAATCATGGTTATTTCCCTTGACCTCATTATGTACATTGATTTTCTATTCTATTTTTTTCATCAAAATGTGATGATACAATTTAAAAAGTACATTAATAAATGTTTAACTTACAAAGACAGAATTTTAAGCAAAACTTGAAAACTAATTACAACATATCAATTTTAAATTAGAAAACAGTAAACATTTTGTTGCATGATAATTCAATCTTTTACTACAGGTTCTGGAGGTAAGTTAGCATTATGATAACATTTTATCACAATTTAGTGAATTTACATTAAAGCAGTCCAACAATCACTGTTGGTCATCATGCGTGTGAAATTTTGTGTATTCAAGTTGTGACAATATGTACATTAAAACAAAGGAGATAATTATTTTATACTTACATAAAGCTCACATTATTCATCCTGTTGTTGTACAACAGATTAATTAGGCAGGCTAATTCTGTTCTCCAGTTATGTTTTGCAATGTTAGGAAATAACTTCATTAATACCCAGTAGACTTTAAATTTTGCTGTAAGATAACTTAAAACTGGCCCATTTATTGGCGTCAATCTCCTCCAAACCAAATATCAAAGAAACAGCATTTATTTTCAATTTCAACAAATTTTATTGATGGTGTTTCAATGGGGTTTGACATCAGGCTAAGCCTGTTTAATTCCTTTCAAAATTTATTTAAAAAAAAGTACTATATAATATGCTGTTTGTGTTGTTGCAAGCTAAATTATAAGTGTAGGGGAGACAACTCGATTTTATAAAATTTTATCTTGTAGCATTGCCCATTTTTTTTCTCTTTGTAAAAATTTCAATTTTAGAAGGTTTCAAATTAAAATGGTACACTTTCATGTTTCAAATAAATAATACTGTGTAAATAAATACAATCTGTGTAGTTTCCGCTATAAATACTTTAAATACAAAATTTCTGTTTGGTTAAGGTTAAATAGGATTGTGTCACCATTTCTCGATATAAATGATACTGACAGAGATAAGTATTGCATTAATATATATCAATTTAATAAATGCTGAAATTGTGTAAAATTAATTATTTATAAACGATTAAAAATTGACATTTTATAATAAAACCATATACATAGTAATTGCATGTAAGAGTTATATTTCTTGAAAAACTTCACAGTAGTGAAATAGGTAGCCGGTTTCCTGAAGTACAGAAAAATGGACACATGTGACTCATTGATTAATAACAACTGAATTAATGCCTGGATTGCTTTGAAATGATTTAATATTGAGAGAACACACTGTTCTGTCAATAATAAACATACAATATTCATCAGTTAGATATTAAACATTAGAATATGCGGTATGTGATACTGTCTCCTTACATTGGATTTTCATAGGGATGTACTTCCTATTTCCGTTTATCAATACACTCCTATAACCTTAAAGGGATATCTCGGCGAAGCATATTTTTTCCGTTTATTTTTCAAATACTATATAAACATATCGAGTGAGTTTCCTTATGGAAAATAACGGTCGGATTTGGCTGATATATATTCACAAAAATGAATAATTATAAGATCACTATCAGGATTTCTACCTGTCTGACCAACGCTTTGACTGGGGATTCCCTCTATGTCAGAGCTACTAACGCATGTGCATAGCACATCATTTCATTGTTAATAAAATGACTGGCCGTGGGAAGCGTTAGAGCGAAAAAACCTAGGGTGAACAGGATTTTGGGCGAAATAACCCAAAACCATAGTGTCACTGCAATGTGACCGTCTGGTAAAAGATTTTTATTCAGCTCATTATGACAGTGTTTGAACATTATCATTCAAAAGAAACAACTGAGTAATATGTATTTAATGGAATATTATTGCTGTTTTCTACAATCAATTGTGTTTTTAATTAACAAAAATGTTAGACTTGAGCAAGTCTATAGTGATTTCCACTAATGCATCGTGATTGGTTGCTTTGACGCAACCCTCATAACGTGACATAACTTCCCGCCACCATTTAGTTGGTAATTTTAACTAAATGCTTTAAAACGTTCATAAATATCTTTGACGTTACAAAACATATTTTTACAGTCATACATATATAAACTGTACCTGTTCCGTTCATTGTTCCTTTTCAGTGGAGCCCTTATTCCCAGCAGGTGCGAGAAATCAAGTGATGTCGACTGTCTGGAACTTCTTCACGTGCGACCTTTTGAATTACTCCACTCCTCCGACAAGGAAAATAGTTGCATAATATTTTGGTATCTTTTTCTATTTTTTCATATTATATCAAACAATCCCCTTTTTGAGAGATGCGTATTTACATACTCTTTTTCTGAATGTTATTCTCTAATTTGGAAAGACATTTATACTTGATACATTTTTTGGTAAACAACTCGACGTATGAATATTTCTCCAGTGAGTACCCGGTAACCTTTGGGTCATGTCACCGAAGTTCGTTACATTAAGAAAATAAATATAGGTGTTGAAGGGTAAGTTTGTTGCATATATATATCATATAAAGTTGTTGCATAATATTCATATTGATACCAACAAGTATCATTATAATATTAATGACAGGTACTCGTGGAAGATGATGATCAGTAATCGCTAACAGTCGACCATAGCTGTCACTTATGATCAGCTGTTCAATGCTCATGTGTTTCGAAGTCATCTTGTAGCCAACCTGCGGTTATCACTCATGTTAACGAGGATGTAATCTTACAGTTACTCGAAAAACACTATTCATTCTGTAAGACGAACAACAGGTCGTTTGTTTATTACTTCGATAAAGGTTCTATAAATGAGTAAGGAAGTAAAGTTTCCTAATTTAGTTCTTGTTCGCCAGGCGACCATGACTTACATTAGTTGCTATAACCACCATATATATATACATATTTTATTAAGAGGCCTATTGACTTTTCTTTATATAAGATAATTAATATATCATATTGATAAAGGATTTTCAAATTTTAAGCTAATAGATCAGAATATTAATTTTGATAAGGCTTAATAAATGTATATGACAGTTATAATTAATTATAGTTAATTGAATCTTTAGATCACTGTGTCAAAAAGACTATTTGATCAGATTAAACGCAAAAGATAGGAAAATTATCTGCAAATTTAGAACTTCAAATATTAAGCTTCCAGTAGAAACAGGAAGATGGGTGGGAATTCAAAGACAGGACAGAATATGCCCACTTTGTAATACTGGTATTGGGGACGAGTATCATTACTTATATACTTGTAATAACGACACTTTAGTCAAAATAAGGGAAAAACATATTCCGGCCTATTTTTATACAAGTCCAAACCAACATAAAATGAAAGGAATGTTCACAATCTTTAATATGAAATTGTTAAAAAGTGTAAGCTTATTTGTTCAAAAATTAACAAAAGTACTTTAGTGTCTCTATTCTTTAAGTTTTTCTTTTGTTTGCTAGTGACATTTTTATAAGTTGAACACTGAATTATTTGTATGTAACTACACGTATATATATTTTTTATGTACTATGCTATGGTATAGAATGTTTGCCTGTCATGCACTCAAACTATGTTATATATACATGACCTCTTGTTACACATATTATGTGTGTCTGAGTGAAATAAAAATCTTGAAAAATCTTGTCAAACCCGATAACTCAGCACATTATAATATGTGTACTTAGATCCTTGGGTGAGTGATTATGATAGTTCAATGATGAGTGCATGTCACTATAACTTGGGTGTGTGTGATGTATATAGGTAGACAGCAGTGTAGGTTTTGAGTGGCACTGATTTTTTGTCACAGACATTTGGCATGTTGGTACATGTATATATATACCACTATGTATTTATAATGGTATAAGAAGAAAGACAATCCACTTACATGCAGCTTTTGTGAGTTGTTGTGTAATTAAATATTGAACAGATGGACATAGGTTACAGGTACATGTTCCTATTATAATGTGTACATGTCTATGTTTCCCAATTGTTAGTGTAACTGCATGATGTGCAATTACTGAAACTGATTTCTATAGCTTTAGTTTTATTGGTCTTGGTTAGTGCATATAACTAAACTACTAATATAGAACTTTTATGATGTTTTTTTTTTTGGAAACGAAAAAGGTCTATTGGCCCTGAAATTTGAAGAAAAATGGTGAAAATATGTGGAAACAAAAGCAAAGTGCAAATAGACTTCATTTTCATTGTAAAATATATTTCATCTTTATATGCTGTGTTGCACTTTTTAAGTATACCCTGGGGTTAAGTTTTGTTGAAATTTTCAAGAAAAAGTGTACATTGTAATTCTTTTTGAGAAATATTAAAATAATCCAATTGGAGAAAAATGGAGGTGTTTTCTATTTAAAGCAAACTGTTGAAAAATTACAAAAAAAAATGTGTTTGCGTCTGTATTGGATTTGCAGGATCTCCATTCATGTCAAGATCATTTTGCCAAAGTTGTTATCAACAACTGTGTCAGATTCCAAGCTGGCAGCTTCATAAAATGATGAAAATAAATTCTAGAAACAATGTTTTCGAGAGTGAAATATTTGGTCTAAACGTGTTCAGCTTTCAGGTCTAAAAGAAAGAGTACCATTGACTTCACTAACACTGAAAGATCTTAGAAGATAATGGAGCTGGAAGGCTGTAGTCAGACAGCTCCCGAGGATACCGGACTTCATGAGGCCTGTGGTGTATTTGGTTGTGTGGCCACTGGAGACTGGCCAACTCAACTCGATGTGGCTCACACCATCTGTCTCGGACTGGTCAGTCTGCAACACAGGTAGATATAACTGGTGACCTCTTAGGATTCTTTACAAATAAACTAAAATATACATATGCTACTCTGATATGGCATTAATGTGCTTTAGGTTTATTGAAGTGCGTAGCATTATGCTGCATGAATGTAAAAATAAAGTCCAACCTGCTCAAGCAATTACCTATTAAGGGACCACCTGTGTTAAGAGACCACATGTATTAAGAGACCACCTGTGTTAAGGGACCACCTGTATTAAGAGACCACCTGTGTTAAGGGACCACCTGTATCAAGAGACCACCTGTATTAAGAGACCACCTGTGCTAATTATAAGAAACTTGACTTTTTTGTTTCCCATTTTTTGTCGAAATAAATCCATATTAAGAGACCACTTGTGTTAATTAAGAGATAACTTTTTGGACTTTCCATTTGTGATCTAATAAAAAAAGTTTTGACATTGTAGTTAATATACTAGATTAAGTGAGGAATTTACAGGGAAAATATATTTCATATCAGCATTTAGTAATAAAATATAGCACCTATTGGTACCATGATACTAAAACAGTTCTAAGTATTCAAGTTGCATTGAGGAATCAGAAAATTACTTTGACTAAATTAATTGCAAGAATGAAATAAGGTACACATCTTATTTCTTGGACCTTGTCAACTTGATATACTCTGAAAGGAATCTATTTTTTGTAAACAGTAAACTTCACATTTTTGATGAATTTCTTTTTAAGGCCCTAGAATTTTAAAGAAGCATATCAGAATTAATAGAAAATCATAATTACACTAGAACACAAATTCTTTTTTCATGCTTCATGTTTGGGTCCCTGCTTGTGATAAGATCAGTATTATTGCATCATCCTGTGCTTCGAAATATTTCATTGTTTTTTTGGATCTGTTTAGTCATTTTCTCTGTCCACAGGGGCCAGGAAAGTGCAGGAATCGTGACAAGTATGGGTAGCAATGACTCGCTACACCGACAGAAGAAAGGCATGGGACTTGTCGGTAACATCTTCACGGAGGAAGACATTGTCAGGTTACGGGGCAACATAGGACTGGGTAGGTCTACTTAGGTACTGATAGAAGTGGTTGACAGTGTTAGCAAGGATGGACTTAATGTAAGAAAAGCTATATATATTTGGTATAAAACTTCTCAGTTTTATTTTATTTTATAGACTTCCATGTTTAATTTGGGTGTAATTTATTACACTTTAAGACAATATTTAAATAACAAACTATGTACACTAAATTTGACCATTAACTCATTCACCCCTGAAATTTATAATGAACTACTCCAAACTTTGAATTGGGAGAGTTCTAATGTGCCTTCAGGGGTGAATGAGTTAAAATCTATGAGTACCCAATAAGTACTTCTGGATGGACTTTAATAATTTCATATATATCACGTGTTGCAGGGGTTCCTTATCTCAGAATCTAGGCAAATCTTTTGTAAATCTGACATGGGCATACACTGTGATACATTGATACATATATGTAGATGTGTATGGAGGTTTATAAAGTTTCAAAGATCACAAGGGGTAGCATGAGGCACACTGGGGGGAAGTTGATACAGAAGGTGTACATAGAGGTTAGGGACTATGGATTGCTTGCAATAGTTTGAAGTATTCCTAATCTGTATTAATCAAGTCCATAACAATTGTTTTTCACAGGCCACACAAGGTATTCCACCCATGGCGAGTCAGACACTTCTAATGTACAACCGTTTGTGGTGGAAACATTGCATGGTCTGACAGCAGTGGCTCACAACGGACAGCTCGTTAACGCCAGGACTCTCAAACGCAAGGTAAGGTTACTCAATGGCAAGGTCGTGTTGTATGGAAAAGTGGCTCACAATGGACAGCTAGTTAACGCCAGGACTCTCAACGCAAGGTAAGGTTACTCAATGGCAAGGTTGTGTTGTATGGAAAAGTAGCTCACAACGGACAGCTCGTTAAAGCCAGGACTCTCAAACGCAAGGTAAGGTTACTCAATGGCAAGGTCCTGTTGTATGGAAAAGTGGCTCACAATGGACAGCTCGTTAACGCCAGGACTCTCAAACGCAAGGTAAGGTTACTCAATGGCAAGGTCGTGTTGTATGGAAAAGTGGCTCACAATGGACAGCTCGTTAACGCCAGGACTCTCAAACGCAAGGTAAGGTTACTCAATGGCAAGGTCGTGTTGTATGGAAAAGTGGCTCACAATGGACAGCTCGTTAACGCCAGGACTCTCAAACGCAAGGTAAGGTTACTCAATGGCAAGGTCGTGTTGTATGGAAAAGTGGCTCACAATGGACAGCTCGTTAACGCCAGGACTCTCAAACGCAAGGTAAGGTTACTCAATGGCAAGGTCGTGTTGTATGGAAAAGTGGCTCACAATGGACAGCTCGTTAACGCCAGGACTCTCAAACGCAAGGTAAGGTTACTCAATGGCAAGGTCGTGTTGTATGGAAAAGTGGCTCACAATGGACAGCTCGTTAACGCCAGGACTCTCAAACGCAAGGTAAGGTTACTCAATGGCAAGGTCGTGTTGTATGGAAAAGTGGCTCACAACGGACAGCTCGTTAACGCCAGGACTCTCAAACGCAAGGTAAGGTTACTCAATGGCAAGGTCGTGTTGTATGGAAAAGTGGCTCACAACGGGCTAATTAACGCCAAGACTCTCAAACACATAGTAAGGTTACTCAATGGCAAGGTCATATTGTAATGGGAAAGTTGCTCACAACGGACAGCTAGTTAAGGCCAGGACTCACCAACGCAAAGTAAGGTCACTCAATGGCAAGGTCGTGTTGTATGGAAAAGTGGCTCACAACGGACACCTCGTTAACGCCAGGACTCTCAAACACAAAGCAAGGTCACCCGATGGTCAGGTCATATGTTCAAATACGAATTAACATTTTGGACTGCAGCTTTAAATGTTCAAACAAAAGTATTTAAAGGCAATAAATGTTTGCATTAGTAAGTACGAGACACTTTTTATGTGGAGATGATGACATACATAGAATAATTTACAAGGTATAAAAGTAGCCAGCAACAGACAGCAGAGTAAGAACCCAGTAAAATATCTCCAGGTGCCATCTGTTTTTGAAAACACTTGTTCAAGTCCAAATGAAGGTTTCGATAGGCAAACTTAGATGTTCAGATAAAACATAGCTGATTTTTTACAATTACAAAATGTTATTAGGTTTCTATTTACAAAGTCAAGTGATATAAGACTAACAAAAGGTAGTGCACTCAAAAAAGGGGTTAGGTGCAAGTTTTTCAAGGCAGTGTGAGGTAATGAAAATAAAGTTATGCATTGGAGGGGTTTCAAAATTTAAGTAAAATTTCAAATGCGATGTTAGGGTTTTGAAAGAAAGGCAAGAGGTACTGGTGTGATTATTGTAAATCTTGGACATTGAAGTCACTTGTTATTTTACCTTTGTTGTTTTCTTTAGTTGCTGCGACATGGAGTGGGATTATCGTCGGGGTCTGACAGTGAACTTATCACACAGCTTCTTACTCACATGCCAGAATGTGGAGAACCAGACGGGGCCAACTGGGTTGGCAGGTAAGTCATAGCTCCATGGGGGCAATATTGGTTCAGCGACGATGGTGGGGACATATTTAGAGTAACCTTGAAAAAATGGTATATGAAAAATAAAAAACTGCAATATTTGACTGCATTGAAGTGAGTGATTTATAATGTAATAGTTGTATTTCGAAGCTAACATTGGAGGCATAGTGCACTTTTGGGAAAGAACGGTGCAAAACACCATCATTATTGCTATGACTGTTCTTCAATGATTCAGAAACTGACTTATTTATCCTTTAGATAATTATGGCATCACATTGAAAACTTTTGAATGTCATCACATGATAAGGGATTGTCAATGCAACAGCTGAAGAAATTAAATTGTTATTGCATATATACATTGTATAGGGGATGTCCATTGGAGTCAGTTTTTACTTGCATTTTAATTTGGTATTGGTTCGTTTTGTTTTGTTTGGGGGTCTAACGTCCTCACAACATTGCGACTGGTAGAAACATTAACACTTCTGCAATCGTTTTACAACTGAAATTAATCTGAGCAGTACTCAATCATTGGTAGAATTCCTGTCTAGGTAGGAATTTAACGATTTTAATAAATCAAAAATATTGAAACTACAGGTAGTAATAAAATTCATGATGTTTTTCTTGAAAAGTCTTTTTTTAATGTTTGTAAATTTATATATATTAGATATTCCAAAATAGCCCAATATTTTTATCAACTGGGACTTTTTCTGGAGAAAGGCAAATAAAATATTAAATTTAAATTTCAAAATAATGATTAGGATCAAGAGGATAATGCACGAGACAAAGGCGTCCTACGCCCTGGTCATCATGAACAAGGACAAGTTGTATGCTGTGCGGGATCCGATCGGCAATCGACCGCTGTGTTTGGGCAAGCTTCTCCCTGCTGCAACATTCTCAGGTACAATTTACGTCCAATGGAAAATACCACATTCATCTGAGCTCGAATTCAGTCTGTTTGGTTGCTTAGGTTAAGGAACTGATTACTTTAATACATACCCATTGAAAAACATGGATCTTTATAACGAAACAAAACTTACAACAGCATTAACTGCAGGTTTTATGGTACTATTGAGTTTTTGTTACAGTATGACTTTTAAAAATTGAAGATAATATGTACATATTGTCAAATCCTGATAACAAATCTGTCATGAATGCATGAAATATTATTTTAGATCTCTGCAATGAAATACGAAATCCAGAAAATGAATTGCATTTGTAAAATATAATTCTTTGCTTTGCATTATTTCTTTGAAGTTATTAGTTTTATGATATGATACATTTTCATTTAGCTAACTTACAAAGCTTTGCAAAACAAGGTGCCCCCACTGTGACACTGATTGTGTTTGGCTCCCACTGTGACACTAATTGTGTTTGGCCCCCACCGTGACACTGATCGTGTTTGGCCCCCACCGTGACACTGATTGTGTTTGGCCCCCACCGTGACACTGATTGTGTTTGGCCCCCACCGTGACATTGTGTTTGGCCCCCACTATGACACTGATTGTGTTTGGCCCCCACTATGACACTGATTGTGTTTGGCCCCCATCGTGACACTGATTGTGTTTGTTTTACAGGGAAGAAGATTCTGGACGACTCGGAGGTGGATGGATGGGTGGTGGCTTCAGAGTCATGTGCGTTCGGCAGTATAGGAGCTCGCTACTACAGGGAAGTCCTCCCAGGCAAGACTCTTACATAATCAAATACATGTAATACACAGAAGGCAATGCTACTGTTATTAAATGCGAGAAGCATTTCAACTCACTTCAAGCTAGTTTTAGAGGTTGGTCGGTTCGCTGGTGTAAAACACACTCACCTTTCACTAAGGCAGTTGAGATTGGATTATCAATCAACTGTGAAACAGTATGGAGTAAGTCACCTGCCTGACCACGTGGGTTTTCTCTGGTTACTCCGGTTTCCTCGCACATTAACAACCTCCAGCGTGCTATCACCCAAGCCAACAACAGTGATTTTTATTACTGGTACCTAGTTGAATAACTTGTTTCATAATTATTGTAAAACAAAAATTCATCTTTATATTTTGAGAGAAAACAATATTGCTGCAATGTATTTGAATATTTTCATAAATTACTGCTAAAAATGTTTTCTTTTTCATATGCTGGTTTAATTTTTCAAATTCAATACTGCATTAAAGAATATATATCAACAAATTGTATCAGTAAATTAGATGTTACACCATATTTCATTATTAATAGAGAAATATTTTTTTCCTTTTAACAAATTGCAAAACCTATATATAGCTATTCATTATTTTTCAAAGGTTTCTTCTGAAAAATATTATCCCTTCATCGAATGCTGAAAAAGAAATACGTTATTTCCTTGCAATTTGTTCGTTTCTAAGTTTAAATTTCACCTATTTTAGGCGAGGTTGTGGAGCTCAGCAAGAAGGGAGTTCGATCAGTGTATATGGCTCCCAAACACAAACAGACTCCTCCCGCCTTGTGTATATTTGAGTACGTGTATTTTGCCAGATCTGACAGTGTGTTTGAAGGTAAGTCCTGATCAGAAATATTATGCTCATAATTTGTTTAACCTGTTTGGAATTCCAATTTGCAATTATCTAGTAATTAGAACATATCAGTTATGTTGACGTTATCTGGGCAGCAGAATAAGAAAACAGTATTTTGAAAACTATGTAGAACCCGGAGACAAAACAAAGTGTAATTTTAGTCCCGTATGGTAAAATCGGACTCTCTGACTTTCAGGACAGATGGTGTATATGGTGAGACAGAATTGTGGCAGACAGCTAGCCAAGGAGGCTCCTGTAGACGTAGATATGGTCAGTACCGTCCCCGAGTCGGCCACGCCTGCGGCCATGGCTTACGCTGCTGCTGTAAGTATACCATACAAACATGCTCACATTGTTGACCATGTACTTTTGAATTACGTCAGATTGACAGTGTCATTGATGTGATATTTTGTCCCTTTAAAAGGCTTGTAACTTGTATGTGTACCATTGAAGATAATTTGACATAATTTTATTGTTATGTATTTAAGAAAGTTTTTAGTATAGGAATTGCGGGGCTTCTTTCTTTCTAGTCACACAAGAGTTCAAAATTCAATTTAGATTGTAAATATTTTTCAAATATATCAGATACATTATGTAAGCTGGTATCTAAACGCAAATTCAACACAGGGGCAAGTGTATTTGGAAAGATGCACAGGCACTTAACAAAGTGAAACTATCATAGTTGATATTTGTGTAATTAAATGTCCTTGAGAATTAGAACAATCAACTAAATATGATCACATACATGACTGAGTAGTAGGATAATGGATTCCTTACATGAATGATTTTGACTCATTATGTTACTGGATCATGTTTTGTTTCAGATTTTCATTTAAAAATGACATGTATGTTATTTCTATCAGATAAACAGACCCTATGGAGAGGTTTTCACCAAGAATCGCTATGTCGGGCGGTCCTTCATCCAGCCTAACATGAGATTACGACAGCTAGCAGTCGCTAAGAAGTTTGGGGCCCTAACGCAGAACTTCATTGGCAAGCGAATTGTGCTGGTTGATGACTCTATTGTCCGAGGTGTTACGATGATCCCCATCGTCAAACTACTGAAGGCCGAGGGAGCCAAGGAGGTAAGTGACTGCTAATGTAATCAGAGTTATTGCTAATTGTTCAATGACTAAATATGTACTCCTTAGTCGGAAACTGCCCCAATATGGGACCGTTCTCACTTTTTGGGGGGATTTATCCCCTCAACATTAAATATCTATAACATTATGGTCATCATTTATTTGACGCTGAAGCTCTTGGCTATTCGTCAATACGTTTCATTAAATAAAGAATCGGCTAACCAATTGATTCACCTTCAAATGTGGTGAAGGTTGGGGTAAGAGAATCAGCTGGTTTATTTTCCCAAGAGGAAAGAATTTGCTAGCTACTTTATTCTCCAAGGGAAAGTTCAACTTAGGGGAATGATAGAATTGGCTGCTACGCTGACAAATATTATGTATGATTCGTACATATGTACATGTGTTGCACTCATTGTCATAGCTCTAGCAACTTCATTACTGAACAGAGTTTCATGTAACTTGTTTGGTATGGCAATGCCTTGAACAAGATCGCGTTTCAGGATTCTATGTTGAAGGTCAAGGTCACTTACTATTTTAAGAAAAAAAATTGTCATCCTTCTAACGACTTCATTCCTCAACGGAATTTCATAAAGCTTTATTCAAGTGTGGTATGACAATATCTTGGAACAAGTTTGTGTTTTGGGTTTTTGCATTAAAGGTCAAGGTCACTTTCACTATTTTTAGAAGAAAAAAATGTCATCCGTCTATGGACTTCATTCCTCTTTACTGTGTAAAAGGTCAAGGTCACATTTCCTTTTTTAGAAAAACTTGGTCATCTCTCTTTCGACTTCATTCCTCATCGGAATAAAAATCTATTATATAATTATCTATCGAAGAACTCAGTGGCTAGAGCCGATACTGTTAGATCATTGAATTTTCTTTTCATTTCCCCAGTCATACCTATTTCGCGCAATGTGTAAATGCGAAGGGGATTTGTATCACTTGTGATGCTTTTTTAAACTAGTCAAACATGCATCATTTTCTATACAGGTCCACATACGGATAGCGTCGCCTCCCATCAAATACCCCTGTTACATGGGAATCAATATTCCTACCCATCAGGAGCTTGTGGCCAACAAAGTTCCTATTGACCAGCTGGCCGACTACTTTGGTGAGTAGTCTATATTGATCACTGGTTTATACGAAATAGTTACACTAGAAGAAAAGGAAAAGCAACACATTTTTATTATGTCATAGCCTTAAAAGTAACCCTAGAATTTGGTTCAGCTCACCTAGCTGTACAATAGAGTACATGACTCCCTGGATACAATAAATGTTTTGAAAACAAATTGCCGAACACAGAGCCCATAGCTGTTGTCATGAACTTTTATGTTTTTTCCTGTAAAATAATATGTTGGCTTTGAAAGCATATGAAGAACTGTATTTTAGTGTCACTGTTGGCCTGAATTTCAGTTTTATTTCCTATGAGAAATTCCTTTGCACATAGCTCCCTCTGATATTGCTAGCCCCATAGTAATCAAACTTTTAAATAAATGCATCTTTAGGAGTACTAGGCCGTCATATGAAATGTAGGTAGCTGTAATCTATACGGGGCAGATATTTTACATTTTATAGTTTGGAAATGTTTTCAAATTGAAAAAATTGAAGAGAAATCTTTTTGGTTAAGGCGTATACAACTTGTAAATGCAAATAACCTTCAGTAACAAGTTAAATATGGTCTTCTGAAATGTGTTTAGGCAGCAGAAACACACTTTTGGAAAGACAAGTGAAATCCCAATGTTAGATGCCCCTGACATTTATATCCGGTACAAGACCCTATTTTGAAAAAGTCAAATAGTTAATTAATTGCAGGTGAGATAGAGAATGTATTCCCCATTATTTAATTGCCATGTACATGTCCTGTGTTTTGATTGGCAGGGGCAGACAGTCTTCAGTACCTGTCTGTAGAAGGACTGAAGGCAGCAGTGACTGAAGGGATAAAGACTGAAGCAGAGTCTGGTCACTGTGTTGCCTGTCTTACAGGAGATTATCCAGTGGAGCCAGACTGGTGATATCTTCTCAAAGGGGAGCCTAATCTAGAGTCCAACAAACACTTCTGTGGGGAAATGATTTCTCGTCAACGGACTTCTTGGAGGGGGGCCACAGGTACTGCACAATCCAAGAGAGATAATAGCAACCTTCTGCAGACATGTGGAAGGGGAGGTTACTGTGGAGTCCTGGAGATTTTTGGAGAAGTCTTCAAGAGGGAAAGTGGAAGTAATTGTGAAGTTCCAGGGAGATGACAGGGGACTTCTCAAAGGGGAGACAACTTGCAAGCAAATGGTTCACATAACTGTAGTGATTAATGGCTTATCCAAGGGAAGACAACCAAGCTGGGGCTATAAACATGGCTATTAACAAAGACCAGTGATATGTTACTAAGTCTCCTTTTAGGGGTTTTGATTCTTATGTGGAACTGAGACCTTTGTTTTTCAGACTGTTGATAACTAACTGAGACCTTTGTTTTTCAGACTGTTGATAACTTTACTCCAATGACATTACATTGTGCCAATATTTTTGTGTTAAAAATCAGATGTTAAATTTTTTAATTATGTCGGAAAATCATTTCAGAAGCATCAATTTTTTTTGCAAGAAAGAGAGAGATTAAAAGTTTAAATTTAGCAAAGAATTGCTGAAAATCAGGTCTCTAGATTATGGTTGGATGAATTGTATGCAAAAAGCAGTAGTTTACTGGGAAATTTGTCGCTGCAGTTTAACTTTCGCCTTTTTTCATGACTGTTGTGTAATATCAACTTACAATACACAGTAAATCCATGTATAGGGCAAAATCTACACTGGGCGAAGATAGACTTAATGAACTAATACAATAAAGAGGCACGGAAGTCTAGTGGTAGGACGCTGGGCTTGTGACCGAAGGGTTGCAGGTTCGAGTCACGGAACCTACTGTACTCCATCTTTGTTAACAGGCAGTCGTACATTAGCCAAGATGGCTGTATTCAACGAGAAGAATGTTTAATTAGATTCTACTGCCAACATTTCTATGTAAACTGAATTAGCTGTAATCCATAATCATCAGGAGGGAAGTTGTCATTGATCAAATTTTTATTGGGAAAGTGACATCAGGATTATGACTGTTGAATATGCGATGTAACGATATTATAAAACTGCAGCTTTCATGAATTCACTTTGAATTCAATTATAACTTAATAGTGTCAGGGTAAACAATGTGTTTTCGACAATCCAGATTTATGTAAATAATGTCAGAATTTGAGCTCTAGTCATTTGTTGTTGTGCAAAACTTCCAATACATACATTATTTTTTTAATGTTTGTTTTTGCAATTGTTTTTTTAGATGAATTTAACTTTGGATTTTTTAATGATATTTGTACATTACTTTTACAGTTCAAAATTTATATACATATTTTTTGTAGCAAATTATATTAAATAACAGGAAAAAACTACAAAAAAAAGTATGAGTTAAAAACTGTTAATTAATTTTTAAATTGCTAAATTTTCACTTGTAAAGCATGCATTGCATTTTCATTTCTTGTAGGATATTTATATATTTGTTTTTATTAACAAACAAATAATGTACATAATCTGTGTTTACTACAAGTGTAAATATATGTATTATATATTGTATAATAAAAGATTTACCGGCCTGTTGGATCTTGGCAGTTGTTCTTCATAGTGACCCACTGTTTAAATCACTATTATAACCGATAAACTTGCTTGGGTTTGAATAAAAGATGTTACAGTGTCATATGTCGCTGATCTTTGAATCATCAATACCCGGTAATCAAGGATATAAATAATTCACTGTGCAGATTTACTGCAGTTTTTCTCTCTCGGACGTTTTGTTATAACATATACATATACAGTGTATCAGAAGTATATCTTTTGTGGAACTAGTTTTGATTACATAACTTACTGTTTTTTAGGGAATTCTCATGAAATCTGTAATCATGTCGGATGAATTGTCTGTAACCTCAGTACCGTAAATCATCAATATGTTGTTCCTCTGAAACCTCGGTACCATAAATCATCAATATGTTGTTCCTCTGTAACCTTAGTACCGTAAATCATCAATATGTTGTTTCTCTGTAACCTCAGTACCATAAATCATCAATATGTTGTTCCTATGAAACCTCAGTACCATAAATCATCAATATGTTGTTCCTCTGTAACCTTAGTACCGTAAATCATCAATATGTTGTGCCTCTGTAACCTCAGTACGGTAAATCATCAATATGTTGTTCCTCTGTAACCTCAGTACCATAAACCATCAATATGTTGTTCCTCTGTAACCTCAGTACCGTAAATCATCAATATGTTGTTCCTCTGTAACCTCAGTACCGTAAATCATCAATATGTTGTTCTTCTGTAACCTCAGTACCATAAATCATCAATATGTTGTTCCTCTGAAACCTCAGTACCATAAATCATCAATATGTTGTTCCTCTGTAACCTCTGTACCGTAAATCATCAATATGTTGTTCCTCTGTATCCTCAGTACCGTAAATCATCAATATATTGTTCCTCTGTAACCTCAGTACCGTAAATCAGCAATATGTTGTTCCCCTGTAACCTAAGTACCGTAAATCATCAATATGTTGTTCCTCTGTATCCTCAGTACCGTAAATCATCAATATATTGTTCCTCTGTAACCTCAGTACCGTAAATCATCAAAATATTGTTCCTCTGTAACCTCAGTACCGTAAATCATCAAAATATTGTTCCTCTGTAACCTCAGTACCGTAAATCATCAAAATATTGTTCCTCTGTAACCTCAGTACCGTAAATCAGCAATATGTTGTTCCCCTGTAACCTAAGTACCGTAAATCATAAATATGTTGTTCCTCTGTAACCTCAGTACCGTAAATCATCAATACGTTGTTCCTCTGTAACCTCAGTACCGTAAATCATCAATATGATGTTCCTCTGTAACCTCAGTACCGTAAATCATCAAAATATTGTTCCTCTGTAACCTCAGTACCGTAAATCAGCAATATGTTGTTCCCCTGGAACCGAAGGACCGTAAATCATCAATATGTTGTTCCTCTGTAACCTTAGTACCGTAAATCATCAATATGTTGTTTCTCTGTAACCTCAGTACCATAAATCATCAATATGTTGTTCCTCTGAAACCTCAGTACCATAAATAATCAATATGTTGTTCCTCTGTAACCTTAGTACCGTAAATCATCAATATGTTGTTTCTCTGTAACCTCAGTACCATAAATCATCAATATGGTGTTCTTCTGTAACCTCAGTACCATAAATCATCCATATGTTGTTCCTCTGAAACCTCAGTACCATAAATAATCAATATGTTGTTCCTCTGTAACCTTAGTACCGTAAATCATCAATATGTTGTTTCTCTGTAACCTCAGTACCATAAATCATCAATATGTTGTTCCTCTGAAACATCAGTACCATAAATCATCAATATGTTGTTCCTCTGAAACCTCAGTACCATAAATAATCAATATGTTGTTCCTCTGTAACCTTAGTACCGTAAATCATCAATATGTTGTTCCTCTGTAACCTCAGTACCGTAAATCATCAATATGTTGTTCCTCTGTAACCTCAGTAATCACAAATCAGCAAAACAGTGAGCAATGCAGAGATTTGGGCATCTCTACACTAAGTTATGTTGACGATTTGCTGCAATTTGAAATTCACAGCAAGTAGGTATATTGTGCACGCATATTTTTATGCTCAATTAGTTCAGGCCTGGGTCATAGTAAAAATTAACATCTGTAAATTATAATCAGCACTTTGCATATAAATGTAGTCTATTTTATTTCACTAATTCAACTATTTCAATAGTTCAACAGGCTGTAACTGAAAAAAATGACAGGTACATATCCCAATAAAGGCTGACCTCTAGAATGTAGATCAAGAGGTCAAGTCGTTCTCCTATTTGAGTCACTGACCTTCACCTCTAAGTCAAAGAAGAGCAATGCAAATATGCATATTTGCTAATGGGAAGACACATGTTTTTTTGTTTAAGTTGTATATTTATTGACATATTTTGCACAGAAGGACAGCTTTTACTCTCATGACACATTCTATATAAAATGTATACTTTATTTATCTTACAACTCATATTAATCACTCATGTTGGCCCCGATGTTAGCGTGCAGAGAGGGATCGAGTCTAAGTGTAGGAGGAAACCGGAGTACCCGTAGAAAACCAACGGGGTCGGACAGGTGACCCCAACCTTTCACATCCGATTGGGGAATCGAACCCCGGCCGCCTTGGTGAAAGGTAAGTGCACTATACACTGCACCACCCGACACATCCTACAAACCAAGTTTGGGCTACTTTCCCATCATTAATTTACCTGACACCAAGACTCCTGAAATGAATCACTTTGGTTGGTTTTCCTGGCTTATTTCTCTGCAATTAATTAAATTCTATCAATGTTATCCCTTAACACAGTTTGCAGCTCTGGAGTTGGACAGATGTTATACTGTACTAGGGAAAGTGTATTCCACAGGGTCCTGTATCCTGTTGCAATTTGTAGTACCACAGATTATTTCCCACTGTTTCTGCAGATTACTGGTCCAGTGCTCTATACCAGTTCAACCAAAACAAATTAAACTCAATAGGAAGACCAAACCGTGATTCTTTTTTAGATATCGGCCTTTTTTATTATTAGGAATCGCATTAAAAATAAACAGTCAAATTTGTTTGTGATCATACAGCGTATTCTGTCTAATCTTGACTCCCCTGGAACCACATAATTTGGCCAGTTTGCAGAGAGTTCCAGATTGAAGTGTTTACTTGTAGAACCAAATCTGGTGATCCGTTTCATAGACATAAATCTGGAAATGGATAGATGTATCAGGAAACGAAAGATACCATGTCACCCTGGTAAAATACTAGCTGCTTCCTACAAACTCAGCTAGGGAGAATTTCCCTTAGCTCAGTTGATGGTGCATCAGACAGTTAATCAGAGGTCTTTTGGATCAACTCCTAGGAGAAACATTAAAAAAAATATTGACCTCAAGACCTTACATTGGCACGGAAAAATATAGATAAAAATACTAAGCCTTACTCCACAATTATTGATGTTACCCCTGTAAAAACTCAAAGACAAGTTCTTTCCTGTAGTTCTTTCAAGGTCCTTCCTGGTAAAATACAAACCACTTCCTAACAACTTTGTAAGGGAGAATTTCTCTTTCACTCATTTGGAAGAGTGTCAAGACTGTTGACCCCAGGAGGAGACATTACAAATTATTACCTCCGTACACAGAGTTTGTTACCTTACATAGTATGGCTTCACTTGAGGAATACACTGTTGCCATGCATATTTGCATACTTCTTGAGGATATTCAAATTTTCCATTCAAAAGTAAATTTCAGCTTAAATTCTCAGCACAAATTTTTGTCCTCTATATTTCTGGTTAAATTTTCTTATTTCAATATGTGGATGAAATCAATAGACAAATTCATTCTGGAAAACAATCCTAGTGGTTCAACACATGTCACATTTAAAATCTCTAACCAAAACCTTCAAACGGTACAAGAATGAATATCTTCATTCTTTGTTGTATGGATATTTGTTTCCATTGTCACCACAGTAACCTTGTTTGGAGGTATTCTCCTGTGGCTTACAAATTCAATTTGAAAGTGAGAACGAGACTCCATACAGCTGTCGCATCACTGACCATTCGAGTAACAATTACAAATTAAACAGTCCGACAGAGTTTCAGGATTTGGATGCCATGATCTCCTCAATGTGGTCGGGATCTTTCACACAGTTCGCAGACAAGACGATGGGCTCAGAGTCTGTGATGAGCAAATTATCCTCTATCCGTATGGCGATTCCTCGGTACTCCTCCGGCACAGTGGTGCGATCCTTAGGAATATAGACACCTGTACAGGTAGGTAGAATATGTACATAAAATGACACAATTACTGAAATACATTCAAAAGCTGATCTTCAAGAATATAACTAGACACCTGTATAGGTAGGTGAAATATGTACATAAAATGACACAATTACTGAAATACATCCACAATTTTCATATAAAGTATATAAAGAGAAATACAGTTTAAATACGTCCTCTGTTTATACTTTACAGTTTTACCCTAGAATATTTTTATCATAGAATAGTATTACTGACCAGAACATTAACCATCAAGTGATATATGCCGTATTTATCAGTGAAATGCCTGTGTCTGGCACTAAGCCAATCCCCCATTTCTCCTTACTATCTGTTCATAGCATGATTAGCTGTTAAGAATTGTTCACAGAGACTGTATCGATAAAGGATACTTTCAACCCAAACTTTAAATTCATCAGCATTTTCATTAAGGTACTAAGCTATACAATGTAAAATTCTACTATGACCTGTATAAACAAGTAGAATTTGTATGAGAATTTGACATAATCAAGCATACTAAGTATTGCTAAAGCAATACATGTCCCCTACCGGCTCTAAAAATAGTAACAGAGACCTTGACCTTGACCCGACAACCCTGAAACTCGAAAGTGTCTGAGATATTATGGTCTTTTGTAATTGTATGAAGTTTGATCAAAATCCCTCTAGGAATGAAGCCGCTAGAGCGGTGTCTAAAAATAGTAACGGTGACCTTGACCTTGACCCAATAACCCTGAAACTCAAACTTGTCCAAGATGTTATGGTCCTTTGTAATTGTATGAAGTTTGATCAAAATCCCTTAAGGAATGAAGCTGCTAGAGCGCTGACAAGGATTTTCTAAAAATAGTAACGGTGACCTTGACCCGACAAACCTGAAACTCAAAATTGTCTGAGATATTATGGTCCTTTGTAATTGTATGAAGTTTGATCAAAATCCCTCAAGGAATGAAGCCACTAGAGTGCTGACAAACATTGGTGTTACATATGTATGTATGTACACAGACGGATGGAGAGGAATACTATAGTCCCCCACCCGGATTCACCGGTAGGGGACTAAAAAGATCCGTCAATTGTCTCACACATTGTTTCTTTTCAGATTAAACCAAGTAAATTGTTTAATGGATTAAAGACTTCTTAATGGATTTTGTTTGCAAATAACATCACCATCCTGAGGATGTCACATTGCTTCCTTGGTACGTTTACATGTAATAACATTAGTATGGGAATAAGCTTGACAAACATGGAATGAATTGTTACTGTGACCTTGACATTGACTGACATGCATTTAAAGCAATGACATTGATTGACCTTGTATCAAAGTTTTACTTTCTACACCAACAAATGTATGTATTTAACGTGTCACAACGTTTCAAGACCGACTGGTCCCTTTGTCAAGCTATGACTGAGTGAGCGATATGTATTCTTTACTTGTGCAATTGTATGTTTTCATATCATTTGACCCAGGATGTTTCACCTATCTATTTGTTTGTGTCGAAAGTAAAACTTTGATATTACATATTTCAAAACTGATGAATCTTATTGAAGATATGGATTGACCTAAAATTATGAGGATGACCTATTAACTCAGCTACACATGACTGACCTTAACTGACCTTATGCTAAAACTTTGCTTATCTGTCACCTGAGTATTCTGACAAGCTGTGATATCTGACAACAGCTATATCCTCCCTTGTAATATAACAACCTGTAAATTATGACACCCTTGTCTAATCAAATCAGTTCATTGGATCTCACCGTATGTCAGATTAGACAAGTTTCACTGTACAACCTTGACTGACCTGGTTCGATGGCGATGATCATGCCCGGCTGGAGCTTGGTATATCTTGACATAGTAGGAGTATCATGTACATCCATCCCGAGGTAGTGGCCAACATGGTGAGGATAAAACGCTCGAAGTTCCTGGAAAAAACAACATTTGTTTGAAAAAATAAGTTCTCTACATGTTTTCTTTTGGACAGCTTAAACAACAAAATGTGTGAATACATTCCTGGAGTAAATAAACATAGGGGGGCCCTTAACAGTCACCAGAATGAAATCATTAATGATATACATATACCTGATGTTGTCGAGTAAATTTCACTGTGTGGGGCGTAGTAAGCAATGAATGATTTCAAAGAAGTTTGGTCTAAACACACCACCAACTTCAGCAAAATCTGACAGGTGGTTACTTATGACAAGTTTATATAGGACTGCTTATAAACGACCCATTGCGTTAAACAAAACAAAATTGTGATAGGTCACCTGATAGAAGGGGACGTAAAAATCATGTTTGTGAAATACCAAATGGGAATGATTAATACACACGGGCGAGTTCACTGCGGCTCACCTGAACCTACCTGGAAGAAATCTGTTGTCTTATCTTTGGGCTTCATTAGGCCGAGAGACACAAGTTCATCTCCTAATAAATGAAGCATGTATACATATATCTGCTCCAAACTGAATTGGGGTGTACAAAGGGAGATCACTTTCAGTTGGATGCGCAGAACCATCTCGTACAGACGTCGCTGAACAGGGCTGAATCGACCTGAAACATACATTACATACAGACATGAGGAGAAAATCTAGTAGTTCTATTAACCTTATGTAGACTTAGAAATCACACTGATTCTATAGTACCTGTAGAAGGGATATAACTGAAGTGTGCCAAGGTTACTACACAAGAGGCTGTAACTATTGCTGTCCCTATCTGAAGCCGTCTCGTTTTCCTTTTATTCATTTAACATGCATGATGATTTGTCAAAACAGAACAAACCAGTCCCAACAAGAGGCCAAGAGGGCCTGGATCATTCATATTTGAGCTTTCAAAGGAAAATATTCTCAATTAAAGTACTTTTGCAAATATTTCCATATATTGAGTCTCCTTGGCTTAAGAATATGTATGAAAATGGAACCTTTTATACAACTCTATTTCAGCATGCTACTGGTCAAATATCATCAACAAGGGCCTCCTGGTATTTTGGTAGAAGTATTCACATATTTAACTCCTGTGACCTTGAAAGTAGGTCAACGTAATTTATTTGGAGAAACTTTATAGCACTCTGTCCTATGTACCTACTAGCAAAATATCATTACTCTGGACCTTCTGGTTATTCTGACGAAGAAGTTGTTTAAAGGTTTTTATATATTTGACCCTTGTGACTTCGAAAGTAGGTCTAGGTAATTTATTTGAGAAAAACTGTCCCAGGTACCTACTGGCTAAATATCTTTGATCTAGGCCTCTTGGTTATTCAAAATGTTCTGTTTTAATTTTTTTTTTGATAATTTTGAACCCTGTGACCTTGAAAGTAAGTCAAGATCATTGATTTGAGGACAACTTATAGCACTCTGTCCCAGGTACCTACTGGTCAAATAGCATTACTCTTGGCCTCCTGATTATTCAGAAGATGTTTAAAGGGATTTTGAACACATTTGACCCCTATGACCTTGAAAGTAGGTCAAGGCCATTTATATGAGGTAATTTTATAGCACTCTGTCCAAGGTACCTACTGACCAAATATCATGGTCCTAGGCCCTCCAGTTCTTAAGAAGAAGACGTTTAAAGAAAAAGTTGATGGACAACAGACAACAGACAACATACCATACCATAAGCTCAACAGGCTAAAAATCATGAAGCAAACATTAGTACCAGTAAATCATTGATGTTCTATTATACCAGATGAAATTACTCTAACTTGACCTATCTAAGGCTGGCCATGTATCTTGGGCTACATTCGCGTATCCCAGTTGAAATCGTGCGTGTGGCGCAGAAATATTCCATGATAAACGAACACGCTTGGACCGTTCTATAAGCGGAACTACTAATGCACAGTTTCGGAGAATAAAAAACGGTGTATCAAGAATGTTATGACCTTCTTTCATCCGTCCACTGAATTACATGACGTATCTTAAAACTACATGTGACTTGACATTGTTTTAGAAAGAAATAATGCAAACTGGCAATAGTCAGCATTTTAGTTTCGGTCAGGTATGTCTGGACCCCTCAATCTACACGTGCCAAATTTTCCCGAGGTCAACCTCGGTCCAGATCTGTGCCTGTCATTTTCTTTACAGGTTCACCGGTTCAACCGTTTCAACCGGATACGCGAATGTACCCCTGGTGAGGTCACTGAAGTCTATTATAGAAGGGGAGGTTACTCTTACTTGTACCAACCTGAAATAAGCCATGTCCTTGTGAGGTCACTGGTATGGTCAGTGATGTCTATTATACAAGGGGAGATTACTCTTACACATACCAACCTGAAACTGGCCATATACATGTACTGGCATGGTCACTAGAACTAGTAGCTTCTATTATACAAGGGATATTATGCTTACTTATAACAGATTACTCTAACGTATACCAACCAACCGAAGACTGGCAATGTACATGTCCTGGTGAGTTCATTGGTACAGTCAACAAAGTTTATTTAACAAGGGGAGATTACTCTAATGTTTACCAACCTGGTCCTGATGAAGCCACTGGAACACTCACTGAAGTCATTATACAAGGAGAGTTTACTCTTTACCTGAGACAGGCCACGTCCTGGTGAGGTCGCTGCAAAAGCCATGGTATTCACACCCTGCATCCATCAGTACCATTTCCCCCTCTGACACTATTTGATTGTTCTTGGTATAATGTATGGTGTTCCCACGGTGACCACCTATAATCAAATAATAATTCTTAGTTCAAAAATAGAAACATCAAGCTAATATCAAAGTTTTACTTCATACACAAACAATGCACGTATTGTCAAGCTATGATTATGTGAAGAAAATGTATATTTTGATGTCACTTGACACGGGATTTAGCAATCTAGACAGAGATCAATACTTAAAAGTATTTTATTTTAGGACTACTTCAGATTATAAATCAGCATGTACTATAACCGACACAAACCTAACATGTTATGTTAACTTCGCTATTTTGACTGTTATTTACAATTTTTATCCATAAATGGTAGTTCTTCTTCATCATTGAATCAAAGGGTTCCACTCTTTATACTATCTTCTTAAAACCCTTGGAATATGTCATGATAAAATAGACAGCTCACAGTAACCTATTTGATTGGTTTAAGGTATATATATAAGAGATCCCAGAGGGATCTTGGTGCTCATTAGTTCTATTTAAGTTTTATTGTGTCTGGTTTTTTCCCTTTTGGATTGATAATCTTGTCAATAGTTTATGAATGTTGTGCTAACTTTTATTAAAAATTCATGCAAGTGTTTAACAGTTTCCTTTCCACTGCTGTTTGACCTTTTTATAAGGTCTGCTGTTTGACCTTTTTATAAGGTCTGCTGTTTGACCTTTTTATAAGATCTGCTGTTTGACCTTTTATAAGGTCTGCTGTTTGACCTTTTATAAGGTCTGCTGTTTGATCTACAATAGTAATGTGTGAAAAAAAAGCTTATACAAGATCTATTGGGAACTTCTTTATAGATATACATATTGAAAATAATTGTTAACAGGTTAAATTTAAGATTACTGCCTAAAGGCCAGTTTGCTCTTCCATTCAATATCAAAATGAAACATGCACAACACAGGACCAAGAGGAACCTATATATGAAATTTGAGAAAGGTCTGTCAATTAGAAAAAGAGAAATAGCTGTAACAAACTTAAAATGTCAAAACCCAAGATGGCTACATATATATAGCTAGTGAAACTTGTCTATTATGAAAATCGACATTATTTTACAAAATTTAGTACAGAACTACATGTAGGATTGGTCAAACAATATCAGTTTTCAGAATAGAATAAGGGTTTGTATCATACACTGTTTAACTTCTTTAATATAAACTTTTATTTATTTAACAACAATAATGTAACAAGTTACTTCAACTTATATTAATCACTCTTGTTGGCCCGGATGTTAGCGTGCCGGAGGAAACCGGAGTATCTGGAGAAAACCCACGTGGTCGGGCAGGCGACTCCATACCTGTCCACGTCCAATCAGGGAATCAATTTCACTTCTTTACTTTGACAAGGGGAAAATGGAGGACCAAATATCAAACCTAGTACACATTTGAATCCAGATTAGACAGGGGCTGCTTCAGACAGGTAAAATATTGTTAGAAGTTATAAGTGTGCCTATATCTCTACATATAACTGTTGCCATAGAATATATAGTTACCAGCTACAACAGGTGGATAGGCTAACATCTGAGCATCTCGGAGTTTACATTCATACTCCATCTTTGCATGGAGATACGATTCGTTCACCTGAAATAATGAATACATGTATACTGTGTAGATTATAACTATTTTTAGGAAAGTCCCTAGTTAAACAAGAGGCCTAGGAGTCTTTCTACCTTTCCTTTTGTCAATTTATAAAATGTCAAATATAATACATGTATATCAAATGAGTACAAATTAATAAATAAGTTAAAAGCAGGCAAAAATTTAGCATTGACAGTCTTAATACCCTATTGGACCTGGCCCTTCTGTCAAAATGTAGGCATGACCATATAACTTGTATTTGTATACAGTTGAATTCCCCATGGCTCAAAAATCCTATAAACCATATAAGGTAAACACTTGATTAGTAAAAAAGGGTTGTCTTTTCAACATTCGTGTTTGAATCCTCTGATGAACATCATGAGCTTTACCAATTATGAAGGAGCAGGCATTTACATATTCTACACACTATTAGTTCCTGTTCCGCAGGATGGCAAAGAGGGGGATGAAGCACACAACTTTTGTTAATTTATCTTTAGAGGGACTTGGTTGGGTAACTGATGATGACCAGACAACTCTATTGGTTAAAGTATCTGGCTAAAGTTTAGAGGTTCCAGGTCTAAAGTTTGGAAGATCCAGGTCTAAAGTTTGGAGGTTCCAGGTTCAAATCCTGATCTGGCCCCTCACATTTTCATGTCCTATTATTACACAACCTTAAGCTCCTTTTCCTGGTTGCTCAATGATAACTATATTTTTCCTACCCGGCTCCATCTCTCTGTCCTAATGGAGTCAAGCTCTTGGTAACATCCTCAACTTATAGAATCCTAAGTTCCTTTTGCCCAAAGGTGCTCCATACTAACTTTATTTAAAATATATATTAAAAATTTAGTATTAGCCAAACTTTCAGATTTTCCTTAATCTATTTCCCCCTTTGGGCTAGAGACAAAGACGATGGCAACTAACCAATAAAAGTTTAATGAATACTTCATACATGGAAAGGCAATATGCAAATTCTCCACAATCACTAAAAAACAAACTTCTGGAATTACAAAAACAACACATTATTGTGTGTGTATTATTTTTCGTACAATATTTCTTATTGAATACTAACCATGGGGTAGGAGAACCTCATGACCTCTTCCAGTGACTCGGAGGCAATATCTACACTTTTCAGCATGAGCTGAGCCTCTGCGGGAGACTTGATGACTCTGGTTTGGTGTATTTTCTGTGTAGTGGTCTCGACACACTTCTGTTTGCCCTGAAGGATGAAGTCCTCAATCCCCGCCCCATGCAGCTGTGGATGAACCTTACCTTCTGCATCATACCATATCACATAATCAGAGTGTTCCTTACTATAATCCTGTAAAAAGTGTCGCAAATCCTCTGTGTTGTAAGCCCCATCCACTCCCGTGATTTCCTCTGCCCCCTCTCGGCCAGATCGTTCCCCCTCCCAAAGCTCAGCATAGGGGTCCTTCCTAGGTACAAAAAGCACAGAAGTCATTCCACTGCGGGAGTTGGGGGTGCTGTTTGGGGTGCTATTTGAGACAGGGACATTTTGACTGTTGTGAAGGATCAGAACACTGTCTGCTTCCTGGAAGCCACTGAGGTAGAGGAAGTCTGTGTTCTGTCTGAAGGGGTATGGGATTGGAATGGTCATATAAAGTCTACTTGCTGATGGGAAGATCATGATGTGCTCCTTCACATTGTTACATCCTTCAAACTGATCCAGGGCAAGTTTAAACACATTGTGACGCCTATTACTGTATTCTTCCTTTGTCACAAATGGAGTGACCTCCCCTTGTTTGAGAAGATGAGGATGTGTTTGAGCCACAGGTTGTCCAAAGTTTCGATGTAGAATAGTCAACGGTTGATTTAACCTAAACAATCTTGAAAAGGTTCTCAAGGCATTACAGCAACCCACTGAAACAGACGGAAGAGGATCTTTAAGGTATTCCATGTATAATACACATTGTTTTGGAAGTAAACAAAAAATCATATTTTTATTTTACGCACACGCGTAACAAGTCTTTCCCAAAATTTCATAACCTTTTACCACATATTTTTTCCAGTTTTAATGCAATTTTTAAGTACAACCCATGGTTCAGAGTCCATTGAAATGACAAAAGCCTTCCATATGCAGACAGTTATGATTTTATTTCCTTTTTGTAAACCATATACTTTTATATACTGACAAGTAGACCAAACATTGTAGATAACAAGAATGGAAAAAATAATAATTCATTACAGAAATTCAAAAAAATGCATTTATTCATATACCATATAATATGGTATATGAATAAATGCATTTTTTTGAATTTTGATATTGCCATAAAATCTCAAATGTTTGTACTCCATTTTGGATGGTTAATGTTCGAAAAATAATTTGTAAAATCTCTTTACAATGCAAAAAACATAATAATCAAAATTTTACTGTCTGAATTTTGAAAAAAAGGTATATCTATTTGGAAATTATTTCATATTAACATCTCATCATGAAGGGAGGTAACTAATTCTCTAAGAGACATCACTCAAAGCAATGGATGTATTGTACTTGCAAACAAAAATAACCACCACCCTTGATAAACAATCATGTACACTTTGGACATCATTCCACAGCCCACTAGTGCATGGTATGTTTACATGTCAGGTACATACTGTATGTAACCAGAGGTTATTGCATGGTATGTCATTCTCACACGCACCCACACATCATTTTCATAGGGATTTTGATATTTTACAAAACACTATTTTCGCATAGTTAGTGCACTACATTTGTAAAAATAATTTTCCCGACAAAGCTTAACTTGCTCAAAAGCGAAAAATTGTAATGACCTGGAGCTTGTGAACTGGCATAGCACATTATATGAACATGTGAGTTCGGTACACAAAACACATCTGGCCGCATTCCATATAAAACCTTCTTGAAGTCTTTGTATGGGAAGCTTTCTTTCTTAAGTACGTGTGATTATACATTTCCCAGAAAAGAATCAATATCAGGTGATGAAATATCATCGTCTCACACGTGTACTATTGTTTACCTGGTGTAACTATAAATTATACTACGGTATTGAAATGCCCAATATGAAATACGGAAATAACAACACAAAAGTATGCCAAGAAAAAAAGTGTATTAGGAAGGGTTGGATGTCCTCGAGGAACCCTGTCGCACTGCATGCAAAACATTTAAGAACTGTTATATTTCACACAGACAGTAACCTTACTTTAGTTTCATTTTGAATATAACTGCATTGGTATCTCCTTTTTATCACGCCCCAGTTGCTCAAAGGTTGGTTAATGTTAACCAATGGTTCGTGAAAATAAATTGCTGCCACTAAAAAATAAAGGCTTTCATAACAGAATAAACCATCAAAACACATCAATCTGATATGTCTCAAGGAGTGAAATGACATCAGAGGGTCTGAATATTGTTGTCTCCATAATATTTGAGATTTGTCCCTAACCACTGTTTAATTTTGTAGTTGCGTGCACTGACTTTTGTCAGACGGTTGAAGTTCATCATCTTCTTAATAACAGCAAAAACAATGGCATCCACCATCATCATGATAGAAGAAATTGTAGTATCGAAAATGGTGGTCTTTATGTATATAATGCACATTTCAGCAGTTTTATCATTAAAATAAGTAAATATTGATACGTACTCGTCGTGTGTGTTTGACGGCACTGCCGCCGCAGAATATAACTTATCGCTTATTTCATTAAAAATTAAATTAAAATATAGGAAAATGTATAAACAAACTACAAAATTAAATCACTATTAAATTATCGTAAAATTCAAGTTTATAAATTTAACATGCACTGAATGCACCTTAGTTGTTTGAAAAAGTTAATTGGCAAAAACGAAACAAAGTTTTTTTAATTGTATAAGGGGCATACATCGGTCTTTCTTCTTCCGCTTCTGTAGGGAACGAGGCTAGGCCCTTAATAGTTGCTGGAAAATTCGGACGGCGTCTCTCACGTGCGTTGCTGTAAAGTGAAAGCAGAAGGTGACTTTGTCATTACTCTGGTGACAGTATATTTGTCTCGTTAGGAGATGTCAGATTTCGCATGTTACTTGTTTAAAAGGGGAGCACTATACGTTTCAAATGATAAAACATGCTTGTATTTTTGTAAATTTATGCTGCACGTAGCCAAGGGGAGATAATATTTGGTTCTATAAATTAGGGTATATACACTCTTATGATTGACCACAATTGAAAATCATAATGTTTTGTGTACACTGTTTAGAAAAGATGAGTCTACCAGCCAAGGAGGTGCAACTCCTGCGGGCATTTGTACAGATGTGCAGGGCCAACGCTAGTGTTCTCTACAGCCCCGACCTCCAGTTTTTCAAGGAATGGCTAGAAAGGTATGTAACGTTCTTCTTCTTCCATTTACTGCGGCAGATCTCATAAATATGAGTGCAGTTGCCTCAATTGTAGGTGTCCTTGGAGGTGGACACATAACGTTATGTGTACATTCTGTAAAACAAAATCAATTAAGATACAACAACTCAGATTTAAATATAGTTTAACCAGAAACATATAAACCCAGTACCCTGGTGTCATCGGTTTTCGACGGTGTAACAGCAAAATCGCTTTTTACCAACCATGTGAAATAAATTTATTCCAAGCCTTACCAGTTAAGTCATTTACTATTATTGCCCTAATTTTATAAAAGATTGATTATAATATTTGATAATACATTGCTAGAAAATGTCAACAAACATGGAAAAGTCATTTTAAACTGTTTAAAACAGTTCCAAGATTTTTCAATGTTAACACTTTTTTGTTTTCATAGCAAGGAAAAGTTACTGCTCAGCCCTCTCCCTGGTACGATCATGACAGAAGAAATTGTCAACAATTGTTTTTCCTCTTTGTTGACTTTTTACCTAAAATAAGGGAAAATATATTTTATTTATGTCTCCGAATAAAAGGAAATGAACTTATTCAACAAGATGTCGGTACGGAAGCAAACTACATTCTGTGAATCGCGCACGCAATGATAAGCTGACATCTCTTGGCTTACATACATTTTTTTTCCGAACTGAGTCTCCGCCCACATTTGTCACATGATTTTGAAGGAGCTGTATGACAGCAAAGCAGACGAGAAGTCACAAACACTTTCAGGCTAATTTCATGGGTTTTTAAGGGTGTTAAACTTGGTGTAATTTTGGAATTATGCAAAACGGGGTTTAAACACTACGTTGTGCTAAAAATAGAAGTTACATCCTCAAAAATTAAACTCAAAGAAAGTGTTGATAAAACTCTGCATGATGTAATTCAGGAAGAATTCCATGTGACGATTACCCCTGGTAAACCACAGTATTTATGTTTGACATGTGCATTATCGGTCCAATCCATGGCCAAATCGATCGAGGCAAAATCGGAGGCGTGCAAGAAACTAAAAACTAGTGCAGAGCCTTGTAGATACCTTGCCAAGAAATTGAGGAGCCCAGTTCCAACTCCACGCCAAATTTAAAGGCCAGACTGACCTCGCCGACAAAAATAACTGTTGTGATCTGTCACAATTAAAAGCTTTATTTTTACACTATGAAACTCAAGTTTTTACAAAATTTAATGTTGACACAGCTTTTTACTTAGTTCCATTGCAAATAAATTCATCATCCAGAAGTAGGGGTGGCAACGTGAAAGTCATAGAGTGTACATGTACTACTATATTTCTGGATTTCCAGACCCCCTCTTTTTGTTAATTAGTCACTCCCATGACCTACAAAAAAGGCATTCACTCATTGTGGGAAATTCGAAACGATTGAAAACCTAAAACTCTATTTACGGAATTTAGCAGCTGTTGGTGATTACAAGAGCGAATTTGGATCAATAAATAATCCATTTATCGATATATATGAGTTATGTGTTGTGTCATAGTAGATTTTTGTTGTCAGCACCTCATAACTCTCCGATACCAAACGGTGTCGGAGAATTCCACGTTTTCATATAGCAGTGTGCTCTTGCCCAACGCCAGGCATTTATCTGTCAAAATGTCCAAGTCTGGTGTCAGGGCCAGAGGAAACTTGTGCTAGCTGTCACTAATTAATTACTGCACTGGGATTAAAATCACTACGTGTGACAATTAATTAGAAGCTCACCATGTACATGGCCCAATTTCCTTGTGGTATTAACAGTCTGTGATGTTAACTTTTTTCCTCACTAGTCATTTGGACTAGTGAACCCAGAATTTTGATAGCATGACTGAATTTGATAGTCCAGCATTAAGTGTAAATTGTGATCTAAATTTGAAAATTATTAGAAATCAAAACAAAACTCTCAATAACTATAGAAAAGGAGCACAGAACGTGATCGCCAATGATCTCTAATACAGTAATACTGTTGTTTCCATCGTGTTAGAGAATCTTTTTTGTCTGTTCACGGACAGGCTTAGCTGGTTTTGAACCTTTCCTCCAGCTTAGCAAAATCACCATAGCTGGTTTCACGTGGTTATAAACCAGAAGTAAAGTTTGGTAACTACGAAATTCCGGAACCCAGTTTCACTCATCGAAACGCTTCAATTTTGAACGCTATGACGAGTACCATATTTTACGATAGGATTAAAACTTGTGACAAGCTTTATTATGCAAAATGTATACAATTAATAACATTTCCATTATTTTGGAGGAAAATTGCCACTAGTCCAGTCGGACTAGTTGAATAATTTCAATACTAGTCCAGACTTAAATTTACTAGTCGTGGGCATCGGACTGTATTAATAACTGTAAAAACATAAAAAACATTCAATCAGTGTACCAAATCGATAAATTTGTCTCGGGCGATACTGATGTTACTATTTTTACAAATACTGTGTTGGGAGCGTTCTTCTATTGTATCCAATGTCTGGGGAAAATGTTGATACATCTACTAACTTGCGATCAATTGTCATATTTTAAAATGTAAATATATTTGGTATATTTATTTATCTTTTCAGTATGAATGCTGATATACCAGAGAAACCAGAAAGTCCCCCACAGCCAGAGAAATCTGAGGTATTGAATTTGAATGTCACCCTCCCCTTAAAAATGCTGGCGTATAGTGTTAGCTTTGTCCGTCCCATACTAATGCTTTATACCCACCGTGATTCATTGTCATGGCTCTACCACTTTCCTTTTTGTGTCGCGTTTTGCAACGCGAGTAGCTGCAGGAACCGTAGCTTCTAGGCCCGATCTTATGGTCCGATAACAATTAAAAATAATAATAATAAAAAGATTGGTCCTAGAAGCTAAGGTTCCCGCAGCTACAACGTGAGGTGACATAAATGTAATTCTTTGTTGGTGTCATCGTTGTTGGTTGCGTTGTCCGAAACAAGGTTTCCATGCAATAGCTTGAGTTCCCTTGGATTTATTTAACTCAGACTTCACACAGTGCTTCCTTACCAATATTGCTTACTTGGGATGGCTTTTCAGGTCCGAAAGTCAAGGTCACCATTACTATAGATATAAAATCTGTTTCCGTGCAATACATTGAGTTTCTTTAGGTCGATCAAGCTCAGACTTCATGCAGTGCTTTCCTACCAATAGTGCTCACTTGGGATTGCTTTTTAGGTCCAAAGGTCAAGGTCACCCTTACTATAAATAGAAAATATGTTTCCGTACGTTAACTTGAGTTTCTTTTGGTTGATTGTATTCGCACTTCATACAGTGCTTTCTTACCAATAGTGCTTGCTTGGGATTGCTTTTCATGGCCAAAGGTCAATGTCGCCATTACTATAAATAGTAATACTATAAATTGGGCTGATAAACCTCAAAACTTCACACTGGCTGCAGGCTACACATCCACTCCTGTGGAATTCTTGTTTAACACATTTTTATTAAAGTTTAAACAAGGGCAAAGTATAAGAATACATAGATAAGTTCATATCTTAAAGCCTAAAGGTTAACATTAAGGTCACTGTTGCTATTTATAGGTCAACCATTGCTTTATTGTAAATAGATGCATTGTTATCAGCTTACTGACCTCAGGGGCAAGTGTGATTCATATCTTACAGACATTTTCTAATTTGTAAGTTAAGTTACTTTTAAAGGTTATACAGAAATTGGTAAAAGAGGTCAGCATGGTGAACTATGTTTCTGATTGAGAGTGTTACTGTTTTTTGGATCCTGCAGATTAGTGAAAACATTTTTGAATGAGGGGTGCATACTTACCAACTCTGTATTTTGAAATAAGACTCCTGATTTTGGACCTTGAAACTGAGCATTTTCAACCAATTAATTTGTTAAACTATTCCTATATTCTAAGATCAGATTATTTCATCTGAAAGAACAACTCAAAAAATGGCCTTCTAAAGTATTCTTTTTTCCCTGGAGTGTATAAACACACAGTTCATTTATAATATGAAAACAATTTGAAGTCATTGGTGCTTTTCAGTCCCCAGAGCCTGAAGAGATTCCGACAACCACACCAGAGCCTGCCCCGAAACCTGAGGAAGAAGCCGAGAGTGAGGAGAGTGACTTGGGTAGGTATAAAACCACAAGAGGGTAAAACAATTGAAGAACAATTGTTGAACAAACTTGTGATATAGGTGCAAATGTTGTATGTATCGAGAGGAATCCTGGTTTACAATGTAAAACATTTTATTTATATTTATGTTGAAATGATTAAAACACCATAATTAAGCGTTTCATTTGTCGATGAATTTGACCAAGTGAATATTGCCTGTGTGTATGAACTTGTGATTGATTTCACAATATAAAGTTGTTATTAGTATACAGCATCAGTAGAAAGTTTTAAGTATATTTCAGTATTCAAGTAAGTAATATTGACAGGTAAGTGACAATCAATATGTATACTTAAACAGGCTCCAGTACATCTATTACCCAAGGGTATGATATCACCAATTTATACGTAGACTTGAACAGGCTCCAATATATTTATTGCCCAAGTTATCACAACTTAATAGGTAAACTTAAACAAGCTCCAGTTTATATATTGCCCAAGAGAATTATATCACCAGTTAATACATAGACCTAAATAGACTCCAGTATATCTATTGCCTAAGTGTATGATATCACCAATTCATACATAGACTTAAACAGACTCCAGTATATTTATTGCCTAAGTGTATGACATCACCAATTTATAAATAAACTTAAACAGACTCCAGTATATCTATTGCCTAAGTGTATGATATCACCAATTTATACCTAGACTTAAACATACTCCAGTATATGTATTTCCCAAGGGTATGATATCACCAGTTAATACATAGACTTAAACAGGCTCCAGTATATCTATTTCCCAAGGGTATGATATAACCAGTTAATACATAGACTTAAACGGGCTCCTGTACATCTATTTCCCAAGGGTATGATATCACCAGTTAATACATAGACTTAAACAGACTCCTGTATATCTATTTCCCAAGGGTATGATTTAACCAGTTAATACATAGACTTAAACGGGCTCCAGTATATCTATTTCCCAAGGGTATGATATCACCAGTTTATACATAGAATTGGAGACCCATTTCACTCCTGAATGTCTCTTACAAAATTCTATCTACATGCTTGGCAAATAGAATGAAAAAAAATCTTGCTATTAAAGCTGATTCATGAAAATCAGAAGGGGTTCCTATCTGGTACTTCACCGTAGATATATAGGGGAAAATACCCGACTACTTTATGAGATCTTGTATTATACTGAAAAAAATCACACACCAGGAATTCTTTTACTGATCGATTTCAAGAAGGCATTCGATTCGGTGTCCTGGCAATTTATGTATAATGTTCTAGAGTTTTTAGCTCACCTGCCCGAAGGGCAAGTGAGCTTATGTCATGGTGCGGCGTCCGTCATCTGTCCATCTGTCCTCATCCGTCAACTTTTCCTTCAAACAACTTCTTCTGAAGAATGGACAGGCCTAGAGTCATGATATTGGCTGAAAGCTTTGTTGGTAGGAGCCCTACAAAGATTGAGAACGAAAATGACCTTGACCTACTTTCAAGGTCACAGGGGTCAAATATGTCAAAATCTTCAAATGACTTCTTCTGAAGAACTTAAAAGTATATAATCTTCATATTTGGCTGATGGCTTCCTGGGATGGAGCTTAACAAAATTTGAGAATGAAAATAACCTTGACTTACTTTCAAGGTCACAGGGTCAAATGTGTCAAACACTTCAAAGGACTTTTTCTGAAGAACTGAAAGGTATAGAATCTTTATATTTGGCTGGTGGCTTCCTGGGAAAGAGCCAATCAAAGTTTGAGAATGAAAATTAGTTTGACCGATGTTCAAGGTCACAGGGATCATATATGTCAAAAGCTTCAAATGACTTCTTCTGAAGAATTGAAAGGTATAGAATCTTTATATTTGACCGATGACTTCCTGGGATTGAGCCTGACAAAGTTTGAGGATAAAAATGACCTTGACCTTCTTTCAAGGTCACTGGGGTCAAATGTGTCAGAGACTTCAAACGACTTCTTCTGAAGAACTGAAAGACATAGAATCTTTATATTTGGCTTGTAGGTTCCTAGGAAAGAGCCCAACAAAGTTTGAGAATGAAAATGACCTTTAACTACTTTTAAGGTCACATGAAGCAGATATGTCAAACACTTCACAACTTTATCTGAAAAACTGGAAGTTATAGAACCTTAATATTTGGCTGGTGACTTCCTGGGATAGAGCTCACTAAAGTGTGCAAATTAAAATGACCTCAACCTACTTAAGAAGTCACAGAGGTCAACAACATTTTAATGGATTTGTTCTTAAGAACTAAAAGGAATGGATTCATAAGATTTGGCTGTTAGCTTTTTGGAATAGAGCTAACCAATTTGAGAAAGAAAATGACATTGACCTCCTTACAAGGTCACAGGGAAAAATATGTCAAGCAACTTCTGAAGAAGAATAACAAAGCATAGAATCTTATAATAATATTTTGCTGGTAGTTTCAACAGATGGATCCAACAAAGTTTGCGAGGGAAATATTTTTAGTGCAATATAATATTTAATGAGACTATTTTGCTATGACTGCTTAAATATTCAGGTGAGCGATACAGGCTCTCTTGGGCCTCTTGTTTAAGTTTGGTCCTGAATATATTAAATGGATAAGCGTTTTGTATAACGACGCTAAATTATGTGTACTCCATAAAGGGAAACAAAATAGTTTTCTCACTTACCGGTAATGATACCATAGCTTATTTACCAAGTCTTGTGTATTTATCAATATATGCACCTATAACTTGTACCTAATTTGATTGCTGCCCAAGATGTGTATTAACCAATTTCGAATAATTCATTCCAACTCCAGACCGCAATTTTACAGTCACAAATATACAGGTACTACTTGTGTAATGCACATCTCGGATGGGAAGTCAAAAATTCTCCTGAAATATCCATAGTACGAGAGCAAGAATGTATGGAAGGTGTTTTGTGCTGTCTTTTTTTTTTTTTAAACATGTAAAAAACAAATAAAGATGTTAGAGAAAAGATTATTTTTTTAATTCAATTCCAGACAAAAAATAACTTTAAAGTCCACAAATTGATTGTGAAACTAGATTGCCATTTTCCTGGTTCTGTATAAAACCTTTACAGAGACTTTCCTTGACCCTTGATTAAACCATGGTAGATATCCTCTATTTATAGAACTGGACTTGCAGGACGTAGTAGAGGACGATGACGAGGACATGCCAGAGTACGGAGACGAGACCATTGAGGTTACTGAGGAGATGATGGATGATGCCAATGACAAAAGGTCGGAAGCCATGGCTGCCATGTCTGATGGTAAGAAATAGTTTTATTTTTATGTTGTTATCAGGTTGTGATAAAAATCTGCACACAGTATATATTTTGCAGAAAGCCCATGGGAGGGGGTTGGGGGCAATACAAAATTTCTAACTCAGCTTATATGGATTTCTAAAAATCAATAAAATATCCATGTGTCTTCTTTTGATAAATATACCAATCAGAATGTGAGACTGGCTGAGCTGAGAGATATAAGAATATACTTGCTCCTTGCATTACTAAGTGGTTGGATGCATGTCCTTTCTATGACCCGTGGCCTGCAAAATTAAACAGAGGAGAGATCTTGTGGCAAGACCATCTAGTCCTAAACCCCACCCCCATATGGCCCTGTGAATTAATGTTTATGTTGATAGGGAACCTAGGGACCATACACATACATATGTATAGTGCCTTCTATAGTACATCTTCTCTGATAGATGTTATTATAATGAGATGCAGGCAGATCCCGTATATGCTGTGGAAACCTGTCTAATATTTTATATGAAACTTGAAGAAAAAAAGGAAGGGTAGATGAGGAAAAGTTTTAATTAGTTTTAGATTCTACCAAGGTTATAGAAAGACAACTGATTTTACTCATCCTTCCTTGGAAATGCCCTTAAAACTGCACAGTCAGCACAAAGTTACAGGTATATGTAGATCTAGCTGGACCACACGCATACAGTAGTTTATATTTTCATTGTCATATTTCAAATTATACAAAAATACCTGAACAAAGTTGCATTTCAAGGTTGTGAGCTCAAGGCTAAGGTCAAGTGTTGTATGACAGAAAATGTTGTCATTGTGCTGTCATCATCTTTAATCATCAGATTCCGATGCAAGTTCGCACAAGTGGTCAGTTATCAAAAATAAAATTCACAAAATTAGGAATGAGTTACCATATTTCCAGGTACTAATCCGAAGGTCAAGGTCACTATAAAAAAATGTATTCCCAATATGTTGCTTTACTTAACAGGTAAACTAGAAGAAGCTGTTAATATCTTTACCGAAGCTATCAAGTCCAACCCAATGTCTGCCCTACTTTATGCCAAGAGGGCCAGGTAAGTCGGTCACTAGTCTACCTTGCTACTTTCAATAATCAGATTTGTTTAATGACTTACAAATGCATCACTAGCTGTATCTCTTTGGAGCTGCGTTTGTTTCTCCGATAGTTGAACATGTGCGTGTACATATTGTAAATTATTGAATCAGTTCATATTCTTTTACAAGTACAATTTTACTGGAGTTTGATCATTTTTTTATTACATAATTTCAAAAGCTGTGATCATCTCCAGACTAGACTGCTAGGAAACCTTTGCCCATCTTTAGATCACTAAGTTTTGAAAACTGTGTTCATCTTTAGGTTACGCTTGAGTGAAACAGGTGGTCCCTTTAAATCACACTTCAAAATAGATTTTGGGTTTATCAACATGTTTCAGCTGTTATCCTAAATTTGTCTACATAGCAGTTCAATCGTTTCAATCACATATAATACAGAAGATGTTCCTAGGCATTGAGAATCCATTAAAGAATATAACAGTTGTGAAAGTTATCATTTTTGTCTCGCACAGTGATAAAATGATATAATAGTTGTGACAGTTATTTTTTTTGGCCCACACAGTGATGATAAGATATAATATTTGTGAAAGTTATCATTTTTGGCCCACAGTGATATTATAATATAATAGTTGTGACAATTATCATTTTTGGCTAACACAGTGATATTATAATATAATAATTGTGACAGTTATCATTTTTGGCTAACACAGTGATATTATAATATAATAGTTGTGACAGTTATCATTTTTGGCTAACACAGTGATATTATAATATAATAGTTGTGACAGTTATCATTTTTGGCTAACACAGTGATATTATAATATAATAGTTGTGACAGTTATCATTTTTGGCTAACACAGTGATATTATAATATAATAGTTGTGACAGTTATCATTTTTGGCTAACACAGTGATATTATAATATAATAGTTGTGACAGTTATCATTTTTGGCTAACACAGTGATATTATAATATAATAGTTGTGACAGTTATCATTTTTGGCTAACACAGTGATATTATAATATAATAGTTGTGACAGTTATCATTTTTGGCTAACACAGTGATATTATAATATAATAATTGTGACAGTTATCATTTTTGACTAACACAGTGATGATATAATAGTTGTGAACGTTATCATTTTTGGCTGACACATTGTTGATTCCTTTCTAATATTTTCAGTATTTACATCAAAATGAAGAAGCCAAAGAAAGCCATCCACGACTGTACTAAAGCCATATCTCTCAATCCTGACTCTGCCCAGCCCTACAAATGGAGAGGCAATGCCTACAAGTATGTATTATGTAAAACATGGGTATTTTGGTTATGGAAATATTTTGATGATGTCTTAAGAAATTGTCGAAATTTTTCACATTTATATACGATCTTACATGAGTTTCCATTTCATATGAGATTTATGAAACGAGTTTAAGAATTTTTCAATTTAGACGAGTTTCATAAATTTCATATGAAATGAAAACGAGTGTAAGATTCTTTTTATCACATAATCAATATTTGTGGCATTTATTCATGTAAAACGACAATTTGTATGCAACCTTAAAATGTAACAATTCGCCATTTTGACTCTAGTGCGTAAGTCTGTGACATCATGTACTTGTCCTAGAGTGACGTCACAATTGAAACTTACAACCAATCACAGGGCTGATAGGTCATATTACATGGGTTAATACATAAGAAAACATGACATGGGTATATTCACTGGATAACAACGTGCACTATGTGATAAAATAATGTTCCTTGTGTATAAAATTTTGCCATCACAATTCCTTGTTCTCATATTAATAGATTTCCAAATCTTTTTCAAAGTAATCCTTTATTTATGTTCGCTTGTTAGGACCTAAACTTGTATGCAATTTTGTGAATTGATTTCCCTATTAAAAGATCAACTAAATTTGATACATAACTATGTAAAGGGTTGCATGTTTTTATATGAATATTGACATTTTTTTTTCATCTTTTGTTTTTTTATGCGATACTGATTGTTGACAGGATGCTGGGGAAGTACGAAGACGCCTACCACGATCTCACTATGGCCTGTAAACTGGACTTTGATGACCTTGCCGATGAACTATTGCATGCTGTTAAACCCAATGTTAGTAAAACTGATATCTAAATATATCCAAAATATTTAAAGTTCTTGATCATTTTGTCATACAGAACTTTACATTTATGTATAGTTTTAAGAGCTTGTTGTTCGAAGACTGCCTCTTATTAATGATGGGACTTGTATCGTTAATAAAAATAGAGGTTGTAATGCCATCTTTTATACTGATGGGGTTAGTGTTGATTGTGCCTTGTTATTTTGTTGAGGAATGACTACTTCCTGAATTTGAAATATTGGTGAGAAATACAAGACAAGTAAAAACAATATTGAATTTTCAATATTTATTAAGAATTCAGATTTTTTTCTTTTTCAGGCAATGAAAATTATGGAACACAAAAGAAAGTATGAGAGAAAGAGAGAAGAAAGAGAAATCAAAGCTCGCAAGGAAAGACTACGCAAGGCAAAGGAAGAATATGAAAGACAAAAACAGGTATTATGTCCTTCTATAGTGTGTTTCTCTTTACACAAACTATCAATTTTTCTCGTCACAAGTTTTCCTATACACGATCCATAATACTTTCTCAGCAAATTTACCTTTACGCAAATTATCACATCTTCTGTATCACACCTTTCTCATCACGAGATATTCTTTATCACAAGTTTCTCTATACACAAAATATTGCATCTGTCTTTACACGAGTTTCTTTATGCGAAAAATCATCACATTTTTTTCATTATATGTTTCCCTTTATGCAAACTGTATTGATATTTCTTTGCAAGAGTTTCATTTTATGTAAAATATTGCATCTTTCCAGACATGGAAAGATGCATTATTTTTCATTTTTAGCTCACCTGCTCGAAGGGCTAGTGAGCTTATGCCATGGTGCAGCGTCTGTCAACTTTTCCTTTAAACAACTTCTTCTGAAGAATGGACTGGCCTACAGTCATGATATTTGGGTCATAGCTTTGTTGGTAAGAGCCCAAGAAAGTTCGAGAACGAAAATGACCTTGAGCTACTTTCAAGGTCACAGGGTTCAAAAGTATCAAATACTTAAAACAATTACTTCTGATGAACTGAAAGGTATAAAATCTTAATATGTGGCTGGTGGCTTCGTTGGTAAGAGCCATTCAAAGTTTGAGAACGAAAATGACCTTGACCTATTATCAAGGTCACAGGTCAAATATGAAGGTCACAGTGGTCAAATGTGTCAAATACCTAAAACAACTTCTTTTGAAGAACTGAAAGGTATACTATAGAATCTTACTATGTGGGTGGTAGCTTCGTTAGGAAGAGCCCAACAAAGTTTGAGAACGAAAATCACCTTGACCTACTATCAAGGTCTCAGGGGTCAAATATGTCAAACACTTCAAATGACTTCTTCTGAATAATCTAAATGCATAGAATTAAAATTTGTCCGGTAACTGTCACAGATGTAGCCCCAAAACGTTTGCTATTGAAAATTACCTCAAACTATAACTACTTTCAAAAAGGTCACAGGGGTCAAATAAAGCAAAAACTGCAAACAGCTTCTTTTGATGGAGTCCTGATATTTAAGAAGTAGTTTCCTTAGATGGAAACCAACAAAGTTAGCGAATGAAAATGACCTTTACCTACTTTATCCTATAGATTTATCTTAATCTAATTTGATATAGAGTACCCTTGGCCCAACATGATTCAATGTTGTAGAAACCATGCCCCATCCCAATGGGGACAGGAGATTGGGATCTAATAAGGTAATGGTGTTACTGAGAAACAGAGCCAATATTTGGAATGCTTATAGTACGTACAGTATAGTATTTATTTAATATTTTGCTATGACTGCTTAAATATCCAGGTGAGCGATACAGACCCCTGGGCCTCTTGTTTTACTCTACAAGAAGTACAGCTGTATCATAATTTTTTCTGCATGAATTTCCCTTCTACACAAGGTTTCCCATCTTTTGAGTTACATCCTATGAATATTTGGAATAAAGATAATCTTAATTAATTAATGGGAATTTGTTTTGATATTTAAATAGAGTTATACATCCATGATTGTCACTTTTGAATGGACTGAACAAGTTAAGTCTGATGCATTCTGTCAGTGTTAAATGTTTCTAAGAAAAAAAAGAGACAATATAAATGTGAATGGTTGTTATGTATCTTGATTAGAATGATGAATGAGAGTGGAATTTTAAGCTTGAATCATTCAAAGATCACAAACCTATTATTTCAAGTATGACATCTTTGTGGCTGTTTTTTAGTCTGATATTTTACCTCCTAGCAAAGCTCCGGATCTAATACTGGTTCTGCTGGAGGTTTCCCCGGTGGATTTCCTGGTTTCCCTGGAGCAGGAGGTGCAGGAGGATTCCCTGGGGCAGGTGCTGGTGGATTTCCTGGGGCAGGGGGTTTCCCAGGAGCCGGACAGTTTCCTGGCCCAGGAGCTGGAGGAGCGGGTGGATTTCCCGGAGGATTCCCCGGGGCTGGTATGTTTATAGTCACTACAGATGTCTGTCAGGTAGATGAACAGTAATACAGAGTGAAATTTTTGTTGCTTGTGACATAGTAATACATATATAGGATATTTTAATTTAATTTGTATTTAAATGGTTTGATCTTCAAAAATTCTTGCAGGGGTCAAAACTGGGTTTTTTTGCCACTTAGATAGTTTTTAAAGTTATGAAAAATTTCAATCACTAAATCAGAAACTCTCTTATAAGGACTTCTGGCATTATGCATCATTTTTGGCCATCAAAATGGCAAATTTTCAACCGTATATTGTGCAACAGACGATATTCAGGCATTTTGTTTCGAAATTGTGGGTTTATGTCTCCTATGTAATGCCATCTCCTTAACTAGTCGTCGAATGAATTTGCAATTTCATATTTATGTACTTCATTTATTCCAGATTACGAATATAACCTTTAGTTCTAAATACCCAATGACGTCATAAATGACCCTTAACGCCCTAGTCCTTTAACTCATTCACCACTGAAATTTCATAATGAACTATTCCAACCTTTGAATTGGAAGAGTTCAAATGTGTCTTCAGGGGTGAATGGGTTAATGTTATTTTCATCAAATATAACATGAGTGAACAACTGAACAAATAAATCTGAAAATAGATACTCTTCGTGAAAGACAAACCGTCAGTGATACATAAAGACTTTACACTTAGTTTTTGAACAACATCTTCATGAATATCAATATTAAACTTCACGGAAAGGCAAGCAAATCTACTTTTAAAGAAGAAAATATAAAATGTGGAAATATTGGCTTTGTGACTTTTCAAACTGATTGCAGTATAGATTTTTTTGTTTTGGCAAGGGGTCTGATATCTTGGTCCATCATGATATTCTGAAATCTTGGTCCATCATGATATTCTGAAATCTTGGTCCATCATGATATTCTTTACATGTTCAGGTTTGGATATTTTCACAGTAATTTTCTCAACATACAAAAACATGTTTATTTCCACACTGCAATAAGTTTCCACTTTTATAGTACTTTGCAAGAGAGCTGCATATGCATACTCCTAAAACTATCACACATTCTGCCAATAGGTATGTGTACAGGTTAACCCTGGCTTCAATGTACTGTGTTGTTCATATGTGAGAGGCAGTAATTTCACACAGACCCTGAAAAAGCATTAGTTACAAGGCTGACCGTCTCTAAAAATGTCTCACGTTTACATATATAGGTCAGTAGTTGGGTAATGGTTAGTTTTTAAACACTATTCAATCGAAATGTAATTTGTAGAAATTATATGGGTTTGTCTGGAATCAAATGAGGTAGGTCGGAGGCACCTATGGAATTGCCTTATTGTTAGTGGGTTAAAAACCAAATCTGCCCACCATTTTAAATCACTTAAAATTTGATGGGTGGTAGGGTTTGTGAACAAGTACCTCCCACCCTTCCCACACACTTGTTTCTGCAGCAACTACATGTATAATGATATCTTTGTGTATTTGTATTAAATAGGTGCTGGTGGTCCAGATCTTTCTAGCATACTCAATGATCCTGAAATCGTACAAGCTTTCTCAGTAAGTACCTATGTGTTGTAGATACATTTATGGATTTCAACAGTCTCACAAATCTAGAAATCACACGAGCTTTCTCAGTGAGGTTTGACAAAGTGTAGCGTGTATGTTATTGTGAGTGCAAATTGATTTTATGTGAATCATGGAAGTGCAGATCTGTAAAAAGCCTTTTGGTGTTTTGTAAATATACTCATGGATTTTGAAGATGAGATGTTGCTCAAACCATAATCCATGATTTCAAATTTCACCATTTCAATAGAACAAACAATGAAAATTTTATCCTAAAAAATCAATTGTGTATAACATTATGCGCACCTTATTTTCAAAATGATCAGCTCTGAAGTTCGAAAGTATGAATTTCCTCTTTGTATGTAAAAATAATTTTACAAAATTTTAGTTAAAATTATTTTTATAGGAAACAAAGGCTGGTGAATCTATCAGCAATAAAATTATGAACTTTGATCTTATATTTGGCATATTATGGGATGTCTATATCTGGAGATTGTTTTCGTGGTTACAGGACCCTGAGGTGGCAGCAGCATTCCAGGACATTAGTCAGCACCCAGAGAACCTAATCAAGTATCAGAACAACCCAAAGGTCCAGGCCCTCATCAACAAGATGAGCTCCAAGTTTGGTGGACCCAGAGGACAAGCAGGAGGACCGGGGGCGCCACCGATGGTTAGTCGGAGCAATATTTTATTAGATTATGTAGAGAAACTGACCAACCAGTCTTGACCTTCAAATGTTTTCAATGATCAGATCATTATAAACAGTTATTAAATATTCCATAAAATCAATTTGAAAGTGATTAAATTGAGAAAAAGATAGCAAAGTTTTGGGGAAAACATTGAAATTAAGGTATTTTATGTGCAAAAAGTCCTTTGATCAAACCTTGTGAAAGCCAAGAAAAAAGTGCCTTTGTTCCAGGGAAACATTGTTTGTGCTATCACTTTGACTAATGTGGTGTATCTTTGTGTTGTGTTTCAGTGAGGTGCGATTTCACAAGGTAGTGACTAAAAGTGACATTTTTGGATGTTCCGGAACTATGGACAGGCTTGGTGTCACAGACGTTTGGTATTATGTCGTCCAGAGTGGACATGTTTACATGAATTATGCATAGATGATTTAACATATGCACAAGAAGTGGAAACTGAAAGTGTTTCATACAGTGTTCCATATAATAAGGATGCATAAGTACCATGTTCACTTTCATTTCCAAGTTGTAATGTTTTGAATGTAAAAAGTTCAATACTTTCTCTCTGTAGATATTTTATTCTTGGGGGGACATGATAACAGCATATTTCCACAGATCATTATTAAGCAGAACTGTAGTGCATCATACCTATTTCATCAGTATTCCGTCTTCAAAATTCAAGGGTTCCGCTCTAAATACACTTAACAAACAACACCCTTGTAATATGTCATTACAAAATAAAAGGTTCTAAAAGAGAATGTCTGCACTGATTGAACTAATAAGGTTATATTCATAGGTAAATTCACCACTTTACAGAAGTTTAACATTTGCCGTCCTGGTGAAATTGAAGGGCAAACTGCGCTGGACATCTGTTAGTGCGACAACATTCCGTCGTTGCTGTGGTCCCATTTAGTTCATATGTTTATGACCTGGTTTCCACACTATGATCTTTAGCCAAGATTTTAGCAGAGTTCTCTTGCTCTTTGGGAATGCATTTTTGTTTAGTTAACTGAGGAAATACATCTATCACCTCAAAGCTATTTTATGGTTGGGTTAAACAAGAGAAGTAAAACGTTTATACAAACTTACAGTATTCATTTCTTTATAGCACAGGTAAATAGTTTTAGGATCATTTTGGCAACTTGGTGCTCCTAACAAGAGAAGAGTACATTTTATGTACAGCTAAAATAGAAGAAACAATATCACGGGAGAAATGGCTACTTGTATATTCTGTTCTTTTTTTGTTTCATAATTCTCATTAATGAATTCATACTTCAGCTTCAGATTTTGTTGTCATCTTGTTCTCGTGGCATAGCAGTTATTGTGTAACTGGGTTGGTCACAGTTATTGGAGGTAAAAGATGAAAACTGTAAAGCAGCATTTATTTTGTCTTTCACTTGAGACTTTTATTTTATTTAGTAATCCGTCTAGGGAATGTGCTCTGTTGTGTCATATGTAAAGGTATGTGAAGTTTTTGTCTACTGAAAAGTACTCAAATTAGAATTGAGGCATTTATTTTATCACTACTGTATCATGTATATACATTGTATCTATAACCTGAATTGTATTGATTTGTTTCTGATTTGTATCGGTTACCAATATTTTATTTTGTCCAATAGCATCAGTAGGATATAGCATCAGTAGGATAGTCATTTCATGTCTGGTTTATATGATTCAGACAATTTATCTCAGTTATGAGGTGCACAAATTAGGTGTTTATTCAACGATTCGAAAGAATAACAAGTGTACTAAAATTTCTGTTCAGGCAGAAATACATGTTATAAAGTAAAATGTAAGTCATATAGGTACAGACCTGGGATTTATTCTTGCTAAAATAAAAAATAATTTTAGTGTATCAATATCACCAAATTTGTCACTGTGTATGCTAGCAGACTTGTGAATTTTGTTAGTTTTGTACAAAAAGAGGACACATCAGTTTGGTCTACTGGTCATCAAGTAGTGGGTAACGGTACTGGATTGGTGTTTGAAACTCCAGGAGATATTGGTTGACATGAGGTATTATATCATTAATTGAAATATTGATATTAAAGATATGAGTGCTTGCTGCCATCATTTAGGATGTCAAGATTTAGCCAAAACAAGGTTATTTAGAATTGTTTTAACTACGTGTATGTAATTGATGACAATTCACTAATTTTTGTAATACATGCATGTCTCACTTTCTCATCTAAAATAAGAACTAAGAACTGTTTGGGATATGTTTCATCCTAATTTTCCGGTCTTTATTTACAACTTCCGGGTACTTTATAAACATCCATAGACAATAACATCCCTCTCAAGGTATAACAAGTTTTCAGTTTTTCTCAATAATTATCCCTCCTTCTGATACATTGTGTATTTCTGTCCCAGACACTGTCCAGTATATTAACTGACTGCTTTAGAAGTTACCTAGTAACACTCTTCTCCCTTCCTGTAGATGATGTAATTTCATTTTTTATTTGTGTGCCATTTTACACACTTGATAATTATTTCTTTTTTTAAGTATTGAATTATGAAAATTAAATCATTTTAAAAGGGTGTTGGATTTTTCTTAGTTTTGTACATGTGTCAGACATTTTAAGAAAGAGTTGATAATTAATAAAAATGTGGGCCTATTTCAGCCCTTCTTGAACGCCCATCAACACAATAGAGTTACACAGGGCCGGAATATATATATCTTATGGTCCATTTTAGACAATGTCATGCAGACCAACACAGTATATAGTAATCAGCAATCCATCATACAGGGTCACACGTGAGTTTTAACAACCCATCAACGCAATAAGATAATACAGGGTCACACGTGAGTTTTAACAACCCATCAACACAATAAGATAATACAGGGTCACACGTTAGTTTTAACAACCCATCAACACAGTAAGATAATACAGGGTCACATGTGAGTTTTAACAACCCATCAACACAGTAAGATAATACAGGGTCACACGTTAGTTTTAACAACCCATCGATGCAATAAGATACTACAGGGTCACACGTGAGTTTTAACAACCCATTAACACGTGAGTTTTAACAACCCATCAACGCAATAAGATAATACAGGGTCACACGTGAGTGTTAACAGCCCATCAACACAATAAGATAATACAGGGTCACACTTGAGTTTTAACAACCCATTAACACACGTGAGTTTTAACAACCAATGAAAACCGATAAGTCATGCAAGGCCATGCAGTAGTCGACACATTAAGTTATTCTTCGCCACAGTAGTGTTGACTGTCCACCAACACAAAGCCAAAACGATACAGGCAACACGTTGTCTGTGACTGATTGATATTGTCATCAGAATAGGATGATCACAGTACATGTATATAGATAAAGCAGTTACAGGTTATGCTAAGTCTGTCCATGGAGACTTACTTGCACACTTTCCATCTGTATTTGGGGTATTCAATGCATGTTCCATCGGTTAAAGACATGTCGTCTATAATGGCTGCAGCGTACACTTGCTTAATTTTTGGTCTACAGTCTATGAAAACATCGTTTTTGGTCTTCGTGTTAACGTTCACACGTGCGTGGAAGGTTATTGGTTCTGTCCCCTGACCGAGACAAAGCCATGTCTTTAAATCTGGAACTTGTCGGCCCGATGTCCGTGTAATGTGACTGGGTGTGCTCGTCTGCGTTACTGTGTCCAAAAACAGATTTCCGTTTGTGGTGACACTTATAAAGTAGAAATACGAGCCCCAACCTCGTGGGCACCGTCCTTAATTGACCTTACATGTAGCTGTGACTTTAACTAAACCCTATCAGATACAGTCTGTGTTAAATTTGAGTTCTATAGTGACTATTCTAGTAACGAGAACAGAAGAAACTTAACTATGAGCAGGATCATCCTCGATATCCAGGGGTTACGTTCACTTTCGCTCTCTACACCCCTGGAATATGTCATGGCAAAAATGAAGGCACGCGGCTAGCTATTTGATTAGTGTCGTGGTAAAAAAATATCGAAACGATCCTTAGCGCGAACGGGATTTAGGGCGAAACAACCCGTTAACGTTACCACCAATCACTAGACTGATACTTGTCCTTTGAAGATAACAGAGGAGTGAAGGCCGACTTCAAAGCCAGCATGTTTTACTGTTAAGCGACCGCGAGATTATTTTGATGTACATCAAAGGATCAAACTAGTCTTCTCGTCTCTCCCACAAGGATAAGCACACTGAGCCTTCGATTTTGCGATGACATATTCCAGGGATGTAGAGATCGAAATTGAGCGTAACCCCTGGATATCGAGGATGGAGCAGGATATGATAGCACATCTGAAATTGTTTTTCAGCCGGGAATACTACCCCGGGTTGTTTCCAGGAAGGTCAGTGAACCAGACGGTTCACAGTGTTATATCACCCAATGGGCGTTTTATCTACGATCTAAATCAGGAGTAATCTGTTACCATATAATTCAACCCACATAAATAGGACTCTTGCATTGGTAACCATCTACATTACTAAACCTCAATTTATCGATCATCTCTTTAGAATAATAGTTCGTGTTTCGCTTTTACTAACAGGTACCGCTACGACAGTTAACTGTTTTGTTTTTGTTCTATTGCAATATGAAATATTGCCATGACATATTGATGCCTTTATGTTACGTAAACAATTATGCGAGTGAATGCTTGAGAAACAAATGTTTCCTAATTAACGGCACGGGTGCATCGATATCAATACATCCACGCTTCATCTGTCCATCGTGGTTAAAATATTTGTAGTTCGTGATCCGTCACCGTGACCCAAAGTAACAGGATTGTGTGGAAACGGTACCTGTTGTTTACTCTTACTACACACGTAGTGACATGACGATGACATTTTCTGCTGAATCTCAATAGTTGAATCTTGAGTCAGTGTTACATTTCACCTAAAACGTCGTGTATTCTGGAGATAATTTGCGATAATATGTTGGTCGTACTTCGTCCTGTGGTTAACAGTAAATTACTGCTCCTTACAGTGCCACAAGAGGAACACGATTTGGTATGCAATGTCGATTTCGTCAGGATTTCATATGTTGGTCAAAAGAATCCAAGACAGTCGAACCCGAAGGATATACTTTAACAGAACCTCTTCCCCTACTATTTCAGAAGACGTTATACTGTAGCACCAGATCGGAGTATTTGGATCTGTAAATGTTAAACAAATTGTCTACCCTATTTGCACCACTTGCATTGATATTTGTATTTTAATGCTGGTGAGTGTTTTATGCATCCTCAATATGTAAATCACTTTCCTGGGTGATCGTGCTTAAGGCAGGTGTGGTACCTGGTACATGTTCCTTGCATTTCTTGTTAGTAGATGTCGGTGATACGCTCCTTTGCTTTGCAATTAGCAAGCACACAAATTCTATCAGCTCTACAATAGACAGAATGCTAGCTCCCAGGAACATTCCCATCTGCCCGCCAACATTTCCTACAAAAGAAAGGCAATATTTGATGCATTGAAGAAAGTATTCTTCAGCCGCATTTTCGAGACATCCCAGATCAAGAAGCAATATTGGCGTTAACGTTATGACAGATAAGATATGGGAACGTCGACTGATAACGGGTCTTTAGAGTTGTTTTTAGCATATGGTATTGATGTGTCCCTCTGTTAATATTCTATCTAGATTCCTTTCAAACTTTGTAGCACTTACGTGAAAATTAGTTCGCAGTCGCAGAAAGTGAGCATGTTCGTGTATTAGATACATTGTTTTGATTACTATTAAGTCATTGACCTTTCATAAGCGTTATAAAACTGTCCGAATTAACAGTTACTTAGATTCCATACAATTTCTGTAAATCTGATATTAAGGTTTACCAACGTATCGTTTGTAGTTGACCCAAACTACCAGGCGTATTGATATATAAACTTGATTTAATATTATTTTACAACAATTAGGAAACAAGTTATTTCAACTTATATTAATCACTCTTGTTGGCCAGGATGTAAGCGATCGTATCATCTTAATCAGGGGCGTTTCTAGGATATATGAAAGAGGGGGCGTAGAATAAAATCTGTCGCAGAGCGGAGCGAGGCGAAAAAACAATTTGGACCATTTTTTTTGCTAAAAAACATAAAATAATTGTGAAATGCACTAATGTAACGGTTCCTGACTAGGAGCATGTATATTTTATAGTTAAAGTGTCGGGTGTTTATGTGTTTAATTGATGAAAATGATAAATTGCCATATTCAATACAATATTAGCAGATTACGATAGGGGTTTTTTTGGGGG
>NW_018404940.1:1325059-1359315 GCF_002113885.1 Mizuhopecten yessoensis | reverse complement strand
GGGCTGTTAATGTGGAGGAAACCGGAGTACCCGAGGAAAACCCATGTGATCGGGCAGGTGACCCTATACCTTTTCACGTCCAACCGGGGTTCGATTTGAAAGGCGAGTGCGCTATCCACTGCACCACCCGACCACCCAGGCGTATTGATACGTGATCATTTACGTAGTATTGCTTTTGTGTAGTTGGAAAACAACTAAAAGCTTTTCTGATCATGTAGTGCGCCATTGTCCATACTATTGTTTAGAAAAAAATCTAGGATGTGACACTATCTATTACCCAATTAAACAGAAAAAACCCAATGACCGACGTATTAGCGGTGTTTTGTACTAGTGCGGTTTTATCAGGTTTGTATTATGAGGATGTCCTACTATTGATATTTATAGTTATACTTTACCGACGATGTCGTTGAACATCTTGGCAGGCACCTCCTCCACGACTGTCTCGGACAGCGAGTTATAGAACAACGTCAGGTCTACGTAGTTGGAGCTAGGAATATACAACACATTGTAGTTAGCCAGCAACAAACTCTTGGTCGGCATCCAAATATATGGTTTACAATTGCGGTCAATCTTATTACACACAACAGTTATACAAACATACGTTTAAAAATATTTAAAAAAAAGAGCCCGAAAAATTATAAACTTATATAAATCTGTTTCATTCTGGAAACTTTTTGGTTTTTACAATTGCATCTTTTTCAGGTTAACAAAACGAATTATACTGACTTAAATGTTGGTCAAAAGTATCGGAAGTAACAACATTTAAAGGTCCTAGAGACAGGGCCGGTATTCCAGAAACCGTTCTCAAGCTCAACATCAGATTTTGTGTTCAAGCTACATTTTTTTGTTTCCGCGTAAGACTGCAATATTTATTAATATTGCAGTCTTACGCTTTACTTTTCATGTTGTTATATGATTTACGCGAGTTAAAAAAATACTGGCTTGAGCTCAAAATTTATGCTTGAGCACGGTTTCGTGAATATGGATTTTTTTTCAGTTTAAAATAGTATATAACAAGGATACCTTAGATAGGATTTGTCAGGGAAAAAACTGACATTAACAAGTCTTTCGTTGACGAATTTGGAGCCAAAAGCAGCGTAGGATAATGACCAGTCGTATGTGTAAGTGGTGCAAACCTGGGGGCACGTCTGACATCCATTTCTAGCGGTCACCAGCTCAGTGAGGTTGTCTACATGTAAATCTAAACCATCATCACATTAATTATGTACGTGCTGAATCCGCTACAAATTCGATAATTATGAAATATTTATTTTCGCTGGTGCGTTTCATATATTCTAATTAGGAAAACGAGACATTTAACTTTGTCTAATCCAAATGCTCGAAGCTATATTTAGTTTGGTTTATAATTAAGATTAAAAAATAATCAACGTATGTGCGTGTGTTATGCTGGAATATATAACGAGGATGAGAAAATCGTGGAAAATAATTAACGAAGGCCGTTTGGGGCCTGAGTTGATATCTTTTCCAACATTTTCGAATCCAGAGTATATATATTCCACCATAATTAGCAAACATATGAATATTATATCTATTCCACCAAGTAAAGTGTATGCATGGTGACATATATATAATGTTATTATTTAATCTAGGCTGTTCTTTTGCGCGCGCGCTAACATTTGTCAATTGATGTCTATATGAATTAATTTTCAGATGTTAATTTCAATCTATCGACATTGCTTGTCAACACATGAAATCAGCATTTGATAGATTTACAAACACTATTCCAAATCATCTTCGCGGTAAGTTCAACGGAACATTCTTGACCAAGTGTTTAACCAATTTTAAATTAATCTAGAGGTAAAATACTTATTTTTGTTTGTTCGCTAGCAAATCTTCAAAAACATACAAAATAAAATGCGGGTACCCTCATTTGATAAATGAAACTAGTCCCGCGAATCTCTTGTTTACCGGTACATTTGCGAGGAAGTCTCTGGAAGAGTGTTGGTCTGAAAATATCACACACTCGCGCATGGTCTGTCGTCCAATAATCCATGGTTATAAACCAATGAAAAGAGTCGTTACATCGCAGATCTGGTAGAACGGGATTTTGAATACAGTGGATTTCATAGTGAAAGATAGAGTTAAAAATGCCATATGGCACGCCCATTCTTTGATATTTCTTTCTTTGTGCATATGAGCAGCTTGGCCTTTAAGAGTTAATCCAGAATAGAGATTTCAAGAATTTTATTGTTTATTGGCCCAATTTAATTTCAAAGAAGCTTAACGAATGTATCAACTCTCTGTGCAAAAATTGCAGAAGAATATATTGACATTATGTCTTTATATCTTAACGTTGCTGAACTTGCCTGTGATTGCCACGTAACAGTCGACCAGCTCGTCATGGTTACACAGTCTCTCGGGACCTGTGGAGGATGGATATTAAATACTACAATAAGATTTAATATTGTAAGTCAAGTGAACTTCTCGAACTTAAATTTTTACAAAGAGGGTATTACAAGGAATGCCTCTTGCACAAAAATGTGTATCAGAACAACACTGTCATTTAGTCACCGGAAAGCATCAGTCTATTGAATCAAACGTCCACAGTAAAGTCTCTACAAAATAAGTCTTCCCACAAGACGTTGGTCCGGATATATTTGCTGTGAAAGGGTGTTTAAAAACAAACTCTTGCAGCACCTTTCGGGTTACCTCCTGTGGCGGCGGCGATGGTTGTAGCTGCTGCGACGAATAAGCAAACAGACAAACCAATAAAGACGTCGAAATGTTCTTCGGGACTGAAATCGGTAAGCTTTTGTGGTATTTTAAAAATGTGCAATGATTTACGCGTTTCGATGTCATTCTAAACCAACAGCCAAGAAAATCATACACCGTGAAGAATAAGCTAAATAAAAATCGTATCCAGAAAACGTAACAAATAATGAAATATGAGGGGTTTTAATTTATACACGATTAATGCTTTTCATAAAAGACAGTAAGCATAATGCAATTCTAACATTGAACATACGGGCTCTTACCACTAATGTAGTAATGTCGGCACGAACAACGAGACAGGACTTCGTTCAGGAAACACTCCGTCCAGCATGCCAAACTGGAATACTTGTGGAACCTCGTGAGACGGTTGGCGTCACTCACGTGATCCACACAATTACCATACGGAGGGGGAAGAAATAATTTCTGGTGAGAGAAAATGACAATCCAATAATTATAAAGTGTTGAATAGGATTTGTTTTACTTAACCTTACTTCAATGATATACCAAAGTAGGCAACTCATCGTTGATATTGAACAAAGTTATATTGATTATCATATACTTGTACGTGATATGGGTTGCTTACATGTGTAATACTGGTAGGTGTGCATAGGTCATATCCATGCATGACCAACTCATATCTGCCCGGGACGCGCAATATGCTATTAACTTTCGGTTCAACGCTCTACATAAACATCACACCTCGAATTGGTAGTGAACACGCTGTGTATATATCTGTATGTGTTATGTATTCTATTCATTGTGTTTTGTTTAACGTAGAATATGATTACATTCATCAAGAAATATACATTTTCTGTGTGTATTAATTATTATGGCTGATAATTTTGATACTATAGAGCAGTATGCATTGTATCTTATAAAAGAGTCACCATATGACTTTTTCCATATCCAGCTCCGTATCAGCCCTCGACCAATATCAGACCTTGGGCCTCCGAACCTTCGAGCTGGTATGGGAGTCTCAGGCTTACTAACGGAGTAGGGTATGGAAATAGTAATAAGATAACTTATAAGTATATATTTTTCAAGTACCATTTGTACTTACAATCAGTAAGTACTCCGTAAGTAAGCCTGAGACTCCCATACCAGCATTGAAATATACGGAACAAAAACAAACTTCGAATGAACCGATTTCCCTCGAATTAATCCCTATTTGATCAATCAGATCAAATAGGGATTAATTCGAGGGAAATCGGTTCATTTCAATGGCAAATAATTTGGTAAAACTGTTATAGTAGATGGAATTCTTGTCTCGAATCAAAATGTCAGGCTTCTTGTCAGAATGTTTGTTCACACTGATTGAGGTATATAAGTGAAGGTGGTCGAGTTAGAACGGAAGGGCCAAGGAAGGGCCAAGGAAGGGGCCAAGGAAGGGGCCAAGGAAGGGCCAAGGAAGGGCCAAGGAAGAGCCAACATTGGGTCTGGGATAAGTGAGAGAAAGCTCCTAGACCTACACTATTTCAGAATATTATAACATCAACTTGACCGTCAGTGAAGTTTTCAAATTAACCAAATTAAAACTATTAATAATACATGTAGTATTTTGTCTAGTGTTTTAGTCGTATTATTCCTATTCTACTTCGTGGATTAATCTTTCTCCTATACTACTCTGTGAAGTTATCCTTCTACTATTCTACTTTGTGGATTAGTCTTCCTCCTATTCTACTTTGTGAATTCATCTTTCTCCTATTCTACTTCTTGGATTAATCTTTCTCCTATTCTACTCTGTGAAGTTATCCTTCTACTATTCTACTTTGTTGATTAATCTTCCTCCTAATCTAATAACTTGTTAATTTATCTTTCTCCTACATTACCTTGTGAGTTAATCATTCTCCTATTCTACTTTGTGTATTAATCTTTCTACTATTCTACTTTGTGGATATGTTTTTCTCCTATTCTACTTTGTTGATTAACCTTTCTAAGAAACACGGTCCTGAGCCGGGACATCCTGATCAGGAAATCAAATATTAAATATATCTGTTGTGAATCTTCTCCTTAGTAAAGCTCCTATTCTACTTTGTGGATAATTTTTTCTCCTATTCTACTTTGTGGATTAATCTTCCTTTTATTCTACTTTGTGAATCAATCATTCTCCTATTCTCCTTTGTGAATTAATCATTCTCCTATTCTAGTTTGTGGATTAATCTTTCTCCTAATCTACTTTGTGGACTTCTTTGTTGATTAACGTTTTTCCTATTCTATTTTGTGAGTTATTCTTTCTCCTATTCTACTTTTTGGTTTAATCTTTCTCCTATTCTACTTTTTGGTTTAATATTTCTCCTATTCTACTTTTTGGTTTAATTTTCTCCTATTCTACTTTTTGGTTTAATCTTTCTCCTATTCTACATTTTGGTTTTATCTTTCGCCTATGCTACTTTTTGGAATAATCTTTCTCCTATTCTACTTTGTGAATTCATCTTTCTCCTTTTCTTCTTTGTGAATGAAATCGATCTTTTTTTCTACTTTGTGGATTAATCTTTCTCCTATTCTATTTTCTGGACTACTTTGTTAATTAACGTTTCTCAAATTTGACTTTGTGCGTTAATCTTTCTCCTATTCTACTTTTTGGTTTAATCTTTCTCCTATTCAACTTTTAGGTTTAATTCTTCTCCTATTCTACTTTTTGGTTTAATCTTTCTCCTATTCTACATTTTGGTTTAATCTTTCGCCTATACTACTTTTTGGAATAATCTTTCTCCTATTCTACTTGGTGATTTCATCTTTCTCCTATTCTTCTTTGTGAATTAAATCTATCTTTTTTCTACTTTGTGGATTAATCTTTCTCCTATTCTACTTTTTGGATTAATCTTTCTCCTATTCTATTTTCTGGACTACTTTGTTAATTAACGTTTCTCAAATTAGACTTTGTGCATTTATCTTTCTTCTATTCTACTTTTTGGATTAATCTTTCTCCTATTCTACTTTTTGGATTATTCTTTCTCCTATTCTACGTTTTGGTTTAATCTTTCTCCTATTCTTCTTTGTGATTTCATCTTTCTCCTATTCTACTTTGTGCATTAATCTTTCGCCTATACTACTTTTTGGAATAATCTTTCTCCTATTCTACTTGGTGATTTCATCTTTCTCCTATTCTTCTTTGTGATTTCATCTTTCTCCTATTCTTCTTTGTGATTTCATCTTTCTCCTATTCTACTTTGTGATTTCATCTTTCTCCTATTCTTCTTTGTGAATGAAATCTATCTTTTTTTCTACTTTGTGATTAATCTTTCTCCTATTCTATTTTCTGGACTACTTTGTTAATTAACGTTTCTCAAATTAGACTTTGTTCGTTAATCTTTCTCCTATTCTACTTTTTGGTTTTATCTGTCTCCTATTCTTTTTTTTTATTACTCTTTCTCCTATTCTACTTTTTGGTTTAATCTTTCGCCTATACTACTTTTTGGAATAATCTTCCCCCTATTCTACTTGGTGATTTCATCTTTCTCCTATTATTCTTTGTGAATGAAATCTATCTTTTTTTCTACTTTGTGATTAATCTTTCTCCTATTCTATTTTGTGGACTACTTTGCTGATTAACGTTTGTCAAATTAGACTTTGTGCATTAATCTTTCTCCTATTCTACTTTGTGAACTAATCTTTCTCCTATTCTACTTTGTGGATTAATCTTCCTTTTATTCTACTTTGTGAATCAATCATTCTCCTATTCTCCTTTGTGAATTAAATCTATCTTTTTTTCTACTTCGTGGATGAATCTTTCTCCTATTTCAACTTTTAGGTTTAATTCTTCTTCTACTTTGTGGATTAATCTTCCTTTTATTCTACTTTGTGAATCAATCATTCTCCTATTCTCCTTTGTGAATTAAATCTATCTTTTTTTCTACTTCGTGGATGAATCTTTCTCCTATTTCAACTTTTAGGTTTAATTCTTCTCCTATTCTACTTTTTGGTTTAATCTTTCGCCTATACTACTTTTTGGAATAATCTTTCTCCTATTCTACTTGGTGATTTCATCTTTCTCCTATTATTCTTTGTGAATGAAATCTATCTTTTTTTCTACTTTGTGATTAATCTTTCTCCTATTCTATTTTGTGGACTACTTTGCTGATTAACGTTTGTCAAATTAGACTTTGTGCATTAATCTTTCTCCTATTCTACTTTTTGGTTTAATCTTTCGCCTATACTACTTTTTGGAATAATCTTTCTCCTATTCTACTTGGTGATTTCATCTTTCTCCTATTCTTCTTTGTGAATGAAATCTATCTTTTTTTCTACTTTGTGGATTAATCTTTATTCTACTTTGTGGATTAATCTTCCTTTTATTCTACTTTGTGAATCAATCATTCTCCTATTCTCCTTTGTGAATTAAATCTATCTTTTTTCTACTTCGTGGATGAATCTTTCTCCTATTTCAACTTTTAGGTTTAATTCTTCTTCTACTTTGTGGATTAATCTTCCTTTTATTCTACTTTGTGAATCAATCATTCTCCTATTCTCCTTTGTGAATTAAATCTATCTTTTTTCTACTTTGTGGATTAATCTTTATTCTACTTTGTGGATTAATCTTCCTTTTATTCTACTTTGTGAATCAATCATTCTCCTATTCTCCTTTGTGAATTAAATCTATCTTTTTTTTCTACTTCGTGGATGAATCTTTCTCCTATTCTGATTTGTGAAATTATCTTTTTCCTTCTCTTATTTGTGGATTAATCTTTTTCCTCTTCTACTTTGTGAGTTAATCTTTCTCCTATTCTACTTTGTGATTTCATCTTTCTCCTATTCTTCTTTGTGAATGAAATCTATCTTTTTTTCTACTTTGTGATTAATCTTTCTCCTATTCTATTTTCTGGACTACTTTGTTAATTAACGTTTCTCAAATTAGACTTTGTTCGTTAATCTTTCTCCTATTCTACTTTGTGCATTAATCTTTCGCCTATACTACTTTTTGGAATAATCTTCCCCCTATTCTACTTGGTGATTTCATCTTTCTCCTATTATTCTTTGTGAATGAAATCTATCTTTTTTTCTACTTTGTGATTAATCTTTCTCCTATTCTATTTTGTGGATTAATCTTTCTCCTATTCTACTTTGTGGATTAATCTTCCTTTTATTCTACTTTGTGAATCAATCATTCTCCTATTCTCCTTTGTGAATTAAATCTATCTTTTTTTTCTACTTCGTGGATGAATCTTTCTCCTATTTCAACTTTTAGGTTTAATTCTTCTTCTACTTTGTGGATTAATCTTCCTTTTATTCTACTTTGTGAATCAATCATTCTCCTATTCTCCTTTGTGAATTAAATCTATCTTTTTTCTACTTCGTGGATGAATCTTTCTCCTATTCTGATTTGTGAATTAATCTTTTTCCTTCTCTTATTGGTGGATTAATCTTTCTCCTCTTCTACTTTTTGGATTAATCTTTCTCCTATTCTACTTTGTGCATTCATCTTTCTCCTATTCTACTTTGTGAATTAAATCTATTATTCTACTTTTTGGTTTAATCTTTCTCCTATTCAACTTTTAGGTTTAATTCTTCTCCTATTCTACTTTTTGTATTAATCTTTCTCCTATTCTCCTTTTTGGTTTAATCTTTCTCCTATTCTTTTTTTTTATTAATCTTTCTCCTATTCTATTTTCTGGACTACTTTGTTAATCTTTCTCCTATTCTGCTTTGAGAAATAATCTTTTTCCTTCTCTTCTTTGTGGATTAATCTCTTTCCTCTTCTACTTTGTGGGTTAATCTTTCTTCTATTCTACGTTTTAATCAATCTTTCTACTATTCTACTTTGGGAATAAATCTTTCTGCCATTCTACTTTGTGGATTAATATTTTTCCTATTCTACTTTTTGGTTTAATCTTTCTCCTATTCAACTTTTAGGTTTAATTCTTCTCCTATTCTACTTTTTGTATTAATCTTTCTCCTATTCTGCTTTGTGAATTCATCTTTCACCAATACTACTTTGTGAATTCATCTCTCTCCTATTCTTCCTTGTCAATTAAATCTATCTTTTTTCTACTTCGTGGATGAATCTTTCTCCTATTCTGATTTGTGAATTAATCTTTTTTCCTTCTCTTATTGGTGGATTAATCTTTCTCCTCTTCTACTTTTTGGATAAATCTTTCTCCTATTCTACTTTGTGGATTAATCTTTCTGCTATTCTACTTTGTGCATTCATCTTTCTCCTATTCTCCTTTTTGGTTTAATCTTTCTCCTATTCTTCTTTGAGAATGAAATCAATCTTTTTTTCTACTTTGTGGATTAATATTTTTCCTATTCTACTTTTTGGTTTAATCTGTCTCCTATTCTTTTTTTTTATTAATCTTTCTCCTATTCTCCTTTGTGAATTAAATCTATTATTCTACTTTTTGGTTTAATCTGTCTCCTATTCTACTTTTTGTATTAATCTTTCTCCTATTCTTCTTTGAGAATGAAATCAATCTTTTTTTCTACTTTGTGGATTAATATTTTTCCTATTCTACTTTTTGGTTTAATCTTTCTCCTATTCAACTTTTAGGTTTAATTCTTCTCCTATTCTACTTTTTGGATTAATCTTTCTCCTATCCTACTTTGTGAATTCATCTTTCACCAATACTACTTTGTGAATTCATCTCTCTCCTATTCTTCCTTGTCAATTAAATCTATCTTTTTTCTACTTTGTGGATTAATCTGTCTCCTATTCTTTTTTTTTATTAATCTTTCTCCTATTCTGCTTTGTGAATTCATCTTTCACCAATACTACTTTGTGAATTCATCTCTCTCCTATTCTTCCTTGTCAATTAAATCTATCTTTTTTTCTACTTCGTGGATGAATCTTTCTCCTATTCTGATTTGTGAATTAATCTTTTTTCCTTCTCTTATTGGTGTATTAATCTTTCTCCTCTTCTACTTTTTGGATAAATCTTTCTCCTATTCTACCTTTTGGATTAATCTTTCTCCTATTCTATTTTCTGGACTACTTTGTTAATTAACGTTACTCAAATTAGACTTTGTGTGTTAATCTTTTTCCTATTCTACTTTTTGGTTTCATCTTTCTCCTAATCTTCTTCGTGTATTAATTCTTCTAATCTACTTTTTAATCAATCTTTCTTCTATTCTTTTTTGTGAATAAATCTTTCTCCCATTCTACTTGGTGGATTAATCTTTCTCCTTCCTATTCTTCTTTGTGAATTAATCTTTCTCCTATTCTTTTTTTTTATTAATCTTTCTCCTATTCTTTTTTTTTATTAATCTTTCTCCTATTCTTTTTTTTTATTAATCTTTCTCCTATTCTTCTTTGAGAATGAAATCAATCTTTTTTTCTACTTTGTGGATTAATCTGTCTCCTATTCTACTTTGTGAATTAAATCTATCTTTTTTCTACTTTGTGGATTAATCTGTCTCCTATTCTTTTTTTTTATTAATCTTTCTCCTATTCTCCTTTGTGAATTAAATCTATTATTCTACTTTTTGGTTTAATCTGTCTCCTATTCTTTTTTTTTATTAATCTTTCTCCTATTCTACCTTTTGGATTAATCTTTCTCCTATTCTTCTTTTTGGATTAATCTTTCCCCTATTCTACTTTGTGAATTCATCGTTCTCCTATTCTTCTTTGTCAATTAAATCTATCTTTTTTTCTACTTCGTGGATGCATCTTTCTCCTATTCTGATTTGTGAATTTATCTTTTTCCTTCTCTTATTGGTGTATTAATCTTTCTCCTATTCTGCTTTGAGAAATAATCTTTTTCCTTCTCTTCTTTGTGGATTAATCTCTTTCCTCTTCTACTTTGTGGGTTAATCTTTCTTCTATTCTACGTTTTAATCAATCTTTCTACTATTCTACTTTGGGAATAAATCTTTCTGCCATTCTACTTTGTGGATTAATATTTTTCCTATTCTACTTTTTGGTTTCATCTTTCTCCTAATCTATTTTGTGGACTACTTTTCTGATTAACGTTTCTCAAATTAGACTTTGTGCAGTTATCTTTCTCCTATTCTACTTCGTCCATTCATCTTTCTCCTATTCTGCTTTGTGAATTCATCTTTCACCAATACTACTTTGTGAATTCATCTCTCTCCTATTCTTCCTTGTCAATTAAATCTATCTTTTTTCTACTTTGTGAATTCATCGTTCTCCTATTCTTCTTTGTCAATTAAATCTATCTTTTTTTCTACTTTGTGGATTAATATTTTTCCTATTCTACTTTTTGGTTTAATCTGTCTCCTATTCTTTTTTTTTATTAATCTTTCTCCTATTCTAATTTGTGGATTAATCTTTCTCCTTCCTATTCTTCTTTGTGAATTAATCTTTCTCCTTTTCTACTTTGTAAATTAATCTTTCTGCTATTCTACTTTGTGCATTAATCTTTCTCCTCTTCTACTTTTTGGATAAATCTTTCTCCTATTCTACCTTTTGGATTAATCTTTCTCCTATCCTACTTTGTGAATTCATCTCTCTCCTATTCTTCCTTGTCAATTAAATCTATCTTTTTTTCTACTTTGTGGGTTAATCTTTCTTCTATTCTACGTTTTAATCAATCTTTCTACTATTCTACTTTGGGAATAAATCTTTCTCCCATTCTACTTTGTGGATTAATCTTTCTCCTATTCTACTTTGTGAATTAATCTTTCTCCTTTTCTACTTTGTAAATTAATCTTTCTGCTATTCTACTTTGTGAATTCATCTTTCTCCTATTCTAATTGGTGATTTCATCTTTCTCCTATTCTTCTTTGTGAATTAAATCTATCTTTTTTCTACTTTGTGGATTAATCTTTCTCCTATTCTATTTTGTGGACTACTTTGCTGATTACATTTCTCAAATTAGACTTTGTGCATTAATCTTTCTCCTATTCTACTTTTTGGATTAATCTTTCTCCTATTCTACTTTTTGGTTTAATCTTTCTCCTATTCTACTGTTTGGTTTAATCTGTCTCCTATTCTACTTTTTGGTTTAATCTTTCTCCTAATCTTCTTCGTGTATTAATTCTTCTAATCTACTTTTTAATATATCTTTCTCCTATTCTGCTTTGAGAAATAATCTTTTTCCTTCTCTTATTTGTGGATTAATCTTTCTCCTATTCTACTTTTTGGACTACATTGTGAATTACTCTTTCTTCTAATCTACTTTTTAATCAATCTTTCTTCTATTCTATTTTGTGAATAAATCTTTCTCCCATTCTACTTTATGGATTAATCTTCTTCCTATTCTACTTTGTGAATTAATCTTTTTCCTTCTCTTATTTGGGGAATAATCTTTCTTCTATTCTACGTTTTAATCAATCTTTCTCCTATTCTACTTTGGGAATAAATCTTTCTCCCATTCTACTTTGTGGATTAATCTTTCTCCTATTCTACTTTGTGAATTAATCTTTCTTCTTTTCTACTTTGTAAATTAATCTTTCTGCTATTCTACTTTGTGGATTAATCTTTCTCTTTTCTCCTTTTTTAAATTAATCTTTTTTCAGATCTTTATGTGTTCGAGCCTTAATATTTTCGTAACGGTTGCTGCCTATGCATATATATTTAACTTTTTGGAAATCGAGGCCATCGAGGTCTCTTACGTATCGATTTACCTTATTTCTGGAAAGAACGGCTTCTGCTGACAAACCAGGACCCACCAGGAAACTGCGCATGAGCGGGAGCGGTGTCTCCGTCGGCTCATGCAAAAGTACCTGTTTAAAAGATAAAAAGATCGAAATAATACCATCGGCTAGCCGTACGTGTGCATGTCAACTATCGAAATAATGCCATCGGCTAGCCGTACGTGTGCATGTCAACTATCGAAATAATACCATCGGCTAGCCGTACGTGTGCATGTGAACTATCGTCTACAACGATTTTATCCCATTATTTTTTCTAAACCGCAGTAAGGATGAACTGGACTTTCGTGCTAGGTAATCCGTTCCGATACTTGTTTCAATCAGAGCTGGAGTTGGACCAGAAATATCCCTGACATACCCAGTTGAGACCCCCACCCCGCCCTCGCGCAAATTGTGCGTGTGTAAATCTCCTTGTGATAGACACATTCCTACCCTTCCATTTTTAAATGTTTTGGTGAAAAAACCCCATCATAGATCATAGCACTGTTTACTAATTACCCTACGAGGCATTTTGTCTTGTGGTATTTCCTTGATTATTCAAGTGACTTTTATAAGTTTTTGGCAAATGACTTGCATAACGTCGAAGCCTTAATATTGTATATCCGTAAAAATATTTACCTTCATGTGGCCTCCGTTTTGTCCTACTGACCTTAATACCTGATTGCAGTGTTCCAGGGAAGAAGTAAAGGTGCTGTTCAATGTCAATGACAACCCGCAGACCCCCTACAGGACCATGCATCCGGGATTTCTTTTGAGGCAACACACCATTAAATGTGAAACACATTCCCATGGGAGTTATGCTGGCTTCGAAAATATGGCTGCAATTCACTTGACGTCCCTCCCAGAAACATAACCGGAACATTTCCCAATCATGCGAATGCGCGCGTATACATTTGGCGATGTCGTCACCGGAAATAGACGTGCCGTTGTTTGGACGGTGGATCGGTAGTTGGACGTAGTGACTTAACTCGCTTTCGTGAAACATCAGGTATTCCAAGTCTGCACAATCAACAACACTGTTTTTCACTTGGTTTACATTGCATAGAGTGACAGCAGGAAACTCGACATTTTTTCTCTTAGAAACATGAGTGTTCGTATGCGTCTCATACCGGAAGTACATACTCAGTTCCAGATAGGTAAATATTGATAGACCTGTAATCATCCCCATAAGCAGAATAATCCACACGCATCTGAAAAATGATAAAGTAATTGACAGCTTTAGTTTAAAGCAATAAAAGTAGTGTTACCATATTTCATTTTGTAATATTGAAGATTTGCAACTAAGATTCATTTAGATATGTATAATTAGTATGGTAAAATGAAGACATGTCAACCAGATGAGTAATCATGGTTGCAGAAATATACTCATATGAATACCTTCGAATAAGACTTCCGTTGGCGCCTGCCTTGTGTAACCCATGGATTGTTGCAGACGAAAGGAAGTCTTGGACCACAACATCTGTGGAGGGCTTCCTTGATGTCTTCTCGTCGCTATGAGAGGTACCATTATCGGTTTCTTCCATGTTGAATATTAGACCTGAGGTCACTATGTAATGTACTGTAGTAATACGTCTTCAGTAATGGACGAACAAAGAAAATTACAGAGATACAATACAAACACGCTTCGCACATCGATTCAACGATGTCGATTGCAATTACAAACCTCACTTTTATTTTTTAAATAATTGATGAACGTCAGCGTAAACGTATGAGATCATTACTCATATCTATGTCAGCCTATCTTACATGTGTCACTCGATTATCGCAATCATCAGTTACACCCACTCAACTAATTGATTGTTAAACTACTATCATACATTAATCCATTCTCTAAATACCTTTCTTTGTCTAACCGTGTGATTTCAAAACCGACCTGCTTATCAGCAAATACATCGAATTTAACATGCTTTCACCATTGATAGGAAAATCAACTATTCTAGCTTTTCGTCAACATGATGTGTTTACATCATTTCATTTGTATTACATCATGGATACAAACAATTACTTGGGGATCAAATTGCGCGTTAATTCCCTAAATAAGAGGATCAAACGATCTGTATCGCTAACTTGTCCATGCGCAAAGCCTTTAGAAGAGCAAGATAATAAAATATGTCAACGTTGCGTTTTTAATTTATTGGATCAATAACATATAAAATTGACGTGATGTGACTTATAATTTGCCAAAACTGATCCAGCTCAAATATTTACGGTTGCAAAACCTTTTGATTTCCCCAGAACATATTGGAAACTGAAAGGCTTGAGGAGTGTTAGGGTCAACTGCTGTTACAGAAAGTAGTTCTCACACGAGGCATTGCTATGTTCACAAAGTTTGTTTGGCTCCATCCAAGGAATCTTCCAACCAAATCTAATGGGATGAGGGGTTTGGGGTTTGGGGGAGAAAATTTGTCATAGAAAGCATAATAGAAAGCAATACACTTTTCTAATACCTAATTGAAAAGGCAAAACTATCATTTTTTACTCTTTTTTCTTAAAACTAATGTTTCAATAACATCGCATGATATGCTCATCTGACTAAGTGTAACCCTGATAAAGCCCAGTTTTGGAAACAGTCGGGAAACATGTTATTTTTGGTTCACCAGCTCAGTAGTTCAGTAGTTGTAAACGCTAACCATTAAATAGTATTAACTCCTCTTCAAACGCCCTCATTTGATTGCTAGCTGGGCTGGTAAACGCTAACCATTAAATAGTATTAACTCCTCTTAGAGCGCCCTCATTTGATTGCTAGCTGGGCTGGTTACACAGCACAACCATCATCCATACCTCTCACTTCATTTCTTGGAACCATTTAGTCTAGGCTACCGTTGTATAGTGACACTGTATACTCCAGACGTTTTAAGGGTATCCACGTAGTTTTGTTGTTCACGTTTTGACCTGAAGTTGGAAAATTACGCAAAGCATACAAATAGTTCAGTGAATTACGAAAGCTTTGTACCCACCTTGTGACACCCAGTTTTTCTTCGATTTCTAAAGCCCCCTGTCGACAGCAAAAAAATACGTATGCATGCATCGCAAAATTAATATCATGGCTATTGTGATCTTACCTGTGGTAGCAGGAGACTCAATAAGAAGTAGCTCAAAAAGATTAATATCAACTTATAGTAGGACAAGAATCGTTCCAGATCTTATCCTGAGGTATTCCTTTTCAAAGACACAGTTTATTTCCTGTATGTTACTTATTTTTTCTGCTCTGGCCAATTCAATAATATTCTGAGATAAAAGGAAACCAACGTTGGGATTATAGTATGGGACGATACAATATTAGCTGGTACTGATATGATTATGACTTCCCATATATGTTGTACAGGAGGATATTTTATACTATTATGTAGCAGCAGAAAATAAAATAAAGTCAAAACAGATGAATGGGAATACCTTATCCTTATATACTAACATTAAGTCACTTCCTTGATAACAATAGTTCAAGACAGCCGTTTTATAAAAGCATTGTCAGTGGTAAAATTAATCAACTGATTTAATATGGACACCAATTAATTCATAAAAGATTACACATAGATCGAAAGTCTTTAAATCACCTCCAACACCAAACAACCTCCACGAGCATGGTGAATATTTTGGATCAAATATTTTCGAATTTTTTGTTGGTATTTTAAGTTACATGCAAGGCCCCTTGCTACCTTCAGCTTTTCTGGGAAAGATCTTGCTTGTATCATACAAATACAATGATGGGTTTGTCCATAATTGCACTGTAATTTGGATATTTGACAATTTCAAGACTGGTAGATTTTTAGGCCAATGCTATTCTTATCGATATACTGCTTTGCCTTGCATTCATATATTGGATTAAAAAGATAGCGTTATGAGGGTATTGTTTATTATATTTTTCTTAGTTGCTTTAGCCCTACAGTGATAAAAAGCTTTTCAAAATATTTATAAAACCTTTTGCAAAATCAAAGTTATCAAAAAATTCAGAATTTTCAGAATCCACTAATTAGTTCTACGTTTTAGCTGAATATTTTGGTCACATATACAACCATTGTTTGACGAAAATATGTTGGAGATATAGTCGGCCAGGAAATTATACCACTTTAATCCTATTTCTTGGATCTTACAGTTAGTCGCATAGTTTCGCTATTTTCTGAGGTTTTTTTAATCACGCCATCTTTTTGTCAGTTTTGTATTCATGACATTTTCCGAACAAGTCCTTTAATATTTATTGCATTTCCGAATTTCATTATTGAAAGTAGCCTGAATTTTCTTTTAGAATTCCTGTTTTATAAGAATATATATGTTTATTTATTATTTAGTGCGCATTTTTCGTGAGTCCAAAATATGTCATCCACGTAATCGAATATATGGGCAACATAGAACAGTGTGGCAAGCGGTTCTTGCATGACTCAACTTTCGTCGTCAGGTTTTCTGAAACACCGGTATGCGAGTTTCTTTCTTTCAAATTTAGGTAGACTATCTCTCATAACTGTGATAGTGAGGAGATGACAATCACTTAGTTCAGTGGAAACAGCTCTTCTGTTGAAGACGGAACTTGGTTTACTGATTAAAGAAATATCTACTAAATATGGCCTGTGGTCTGTCATCAGATAACGCATAAAGTTTTCAATGTAAAACAATTCACAAACACCACTAAAAGATTGCCTTTTCGTGTATCTTCCATATATATCTAATTTACATCTGCAGTGGGGTGATGTGGTCATTCAGTGTTAACGTTTTGTCCAGCTTGTGCAGGCAGATCATTTAAAAGCGTTCTGATGGTCACCTGAGGGAGAGGGAGATACACATATTTAACCAATCGTAAACCAACCATGTATTCAATTATAACCTAACAACTATTTTCCTTGTTTAGTAAAGGCGTTGTTGATATATCATGGAGATAAGACACTTGCTGCATAAGCAAATAACAGATGAGGTAGTTCGTTTTTTTACTAATATATCATCTTTAGCCGCAGTTATTGGAGTTACAGAGGTACGGTACAGTGTCTATGATATGGTCACTTTTGTAACGCTGGGGAAACTGGGAAGACCCACACACTCCATCCCTTTGCCCTCCTCACTTTGTCAGCGAGGCTGACATACCTGTCTTTCTTGTGCTCACGAACAAGCTCGCATCGCTCCTCCCGGGGACTGATCAACTCCACCATAACAAGTATGTTTCCCTGATGTTACCAGAGTGGAGTTTCCGGGTGTAGATAGGTTTGGATGATCTCTGTGTAAATCAGTCTCTGTCTAAAGTTCACCCGCATCTCCAAACTCTGAGCTCCATCAAGTATCCCTTCTTGTAATGTTTTGTTCTTGCTCTTGTCTATCAGAATTTATCAGCGTGTCCGTTATCTCCCGTAAACGTGTGGTAACTCATCAAGTATTTTCAAAAAAGATCTCCTTTTGTATATATAGATTATGTGCACATTCAGTAGCCCACCAATTAGACTGAGTCTTAGAAACTTCACACTATGGCTTAAAGACATCACTACTTACTTGTATATGACTCGAGCATACGTTCTCCTTAAATTCAGAAAATGCATTGCTTGTTTGTCAATTTTCCATATTAATTAATGATACATTGGACTTTTTTTTGAAGAATGCCAATTAAAACGATGTCTTTCCATGAACTGATGGTCGCCATACCGATTTTAAAAAGATAACATAATAAAGGCGGAGTTATCTCCCTTCCTACGTCCATTAGTGTACAGACACTTTGCTAGAGACTTCAGATTTTGTTTTCACTTTTTTTTTTACAGATCTTTAGCGCTCCATATATAATATAGAGCGCTCGAGATAATATGTCGAGCTATTTTATCGAGTGCTCGAGATAATATGACGGGCACTCAAGATCTTCAAAACGTAAAAAATATGTTTGTGTCTCAAACATACAGGTCGCCGTAAAACACAAATCTAAGTAAGTGGAGGATAACTTAGGTTATGTGTTTATTAATTCTTCGGCATACCCTTTGAATTATACATATATATATATAATTATGTCTCGAATTAAATTTTGTCAAAATGAGCAGAAAGAACTTTAATTAATTAAAAACACATCATAATTCCAGTCGCATTTTTATGCACATCCTTTTGATTTTGTGCTTTAAAATTAGGTCCACATACTGCAGGCATTTTTGTTTAAATAATTTTTCACCGTGACTTCGTCTGCATGGGTTATGCATTTATAAAACTCAAATTATCAAATAAATTATTGGGTTGTAAGACTGAAGCTAACTCTCACCTTAAGGTCAGTGGCTCTGCTCTTATGATATTGTGGTGTTGGGATTATTCAGGGATGTGTAGTCCACTGCACATCCCTGGGATTATTTTACAAAAAAATGACGAGTACCAAATGCCTTCATTCAGTGGATAATTCATTTCCATGTAAAAACACACACTTCTTCTTCCTTTACAAATTGTTTTTAACATTTTAATGCCACCTCCCAGGATCAAGTGCACTCAAACCTTTGAGTCTGACCTTGTAAAGGAAGAAGAAGAAGAGGTGTCAATGGTCAGTTTGTCACCGGTCAGACAGGTATATAATAACATACACAATTACGTCACACTCACATACATACATGTACATTCCAATAAAAACGAACACACGAGACTAGGCGACAGCAGAGCACAAATTACGGATTAAAATCGACGACACAATATTATACAAAGTGATACTAATTAGACTCGATATGTTTTAACTGAGTCTTATGAATATCAAGTATTAAAATAAATTGACATCTAACAGGGTGCCACGTAATCACAATCAACATGCTTATGATGCTTTTTATATCATTTCAATGCAATCCAATATTTTATCACGGACTTAGATAGCAATCTAATTCCGTGATTTTATTGTTCTTTTATAGTTAAATAATAAACTTGAAGAGAAACAATACCTACTTTCACGAGGCCTTGTGACAGTTACATGTACGCACAAGAAAACACACGAATTTATACAGACAATGTCACTCCCTCCACAGTCTAAATGGCTGTTTAATTGATACACAAAAATACACAGAATCCAGATTGGTCGGAATAATTGAAATAAGGAAACAATATAATATTTTTCGATGATATTTTTTTTATTGTTTTATTCTGTTTTGTTTTGTTTTTGTGCATCCTTATTTTCTAAAGCAAGTAGCCAAAGTAGCCATTGGCAACTTTTATTTTTCATTGGCTACTAAAAATTCGATGTGGCTACTGAATTGACTACTAATGTGTGTCTTGGAGTCATCGAGTGTTGTGCATTGTACTGCTGCTATGGGAAGGAGATTCCATTGTGTTATTGTGTGTGGGAATAATAATATTTGTAGGTGTCTTTTATAGCAGATATGTGTTTGTATGCGTAAGGGTGAGCATGTCTGGTTCGATGGTCTACGGGTGTGAGTATAGATGTTGGATTTATTGTTACGAGTTGATGAACTATTTTATATAAAAAAATCTTGTGTGAAGGAGTCGTGTTTGTAGTGTTGGGCATTGTAGTTTGTGGATCATGTCTGTTACTGAGCTGGTGTTGTGATATGTGTTGTTTACGTAGCGTGCTGCTCTTCGTTGTGTTTTTTCTATTTGTTGTATTTGGTTTGTGTTGTGTGTGTCCCAAATAGAAGAGCAGTAGTCAAGTTTGCTTTGTATGCATGTTCTTATATATGTGGTGAGTTTATTTTTAGGTTGCGTTTGAAAAAAACCCATTAATCTCCATACAATGCAAACATTACGTTAGATATCATTATATATTTTTCTGTCAGTATTGATTCGATGAGACACTTTTCAATTTGTTTGTCATATTGTAAGCGTTATCTCCCTTTATCCTTCGTCACTTTTTGCGAGCACCTGCTCCCGGAAGCTGTGTAATACACTAACGGTGTTACGCATGCTCGACAACAATATCAATATGGCGACTTAACACTGAAGTCTTACTCATGTTGTGTGCATTTCGGCGTTGTTTATGGTATTTTCAGCGCGATGGATTCAACCGATTCATTAATCGACCCTCAAACAGAAGTTCATAAGTTGCAAGATCTTGTAAAGAAGCTTGAGAAACAGAATGAAGTGTTACGAGGTCGACAAAAACTTCAACTGGAGTCGTTGCAAAATGGGGAAATAGAACCAGTGAAGTTTGTGCCAAACCATAACAATAACATCTCAGACAAATATAATATTGACAAAGCAAGAACGAAATCGGATTCTAGTGATACTTTTGAAGATGAAGTAATAGACCTGGAGAAACTTTCTTTTAAGGATGACGAAGACAGTTGGTAAGTCAGATGAACGACACAACACAGGATTGTCGAGACTAGCCTTACTAGCTCGAACACAAATGTCAAACCCGGCATTGTGTTAGACTAGCATTGTGTATTCTAAATATGTTGCGAAAATATGTGATTTTGACCGATTCTTTATATTGACTTATCTCTGGTTTGCCTCATATATGTTTATTATACATGATAGAAAAAATACAGTGTTCAGTTTCTTAAATGCTTGCATTTAAACAGATTAGGCTTATTATGAAAAGTTAATTTAATTATTAAATTTTGATCGAATTATTTTGATTGGCAATACCATTGAGCAGTAACATTATATTTTCTCATTGTATAATATGTTTATCAAAAGAAAACCCCCACAGTATCTCAATATTATATATTGTGATATAAACTAATACTGTATGGAGATAATAAAACAAAAATGAAACAAAGTAATTTAGGGAAAAATAACTTTAATTTTTTTACCTACATGTAACTCATTAAAGTTGCTTATCCTAAGGTTTATACTGAGTATCCTGTATTTTCTACGTTTCAGTGCTCTCTCATTCGTGTGATCATGAAATGAATTTCTAAGATGAACCTTGATAGTCATTATTGCCTTTAATTTGCTGATGCTCTGGAACAATTAAAAAATAAAGGCTTTGAACAGGTTGGGCACAGTGGCGCATATGGTTAATAATCCTACATTTTGGGTAACAATTTTATGACTGAAATGGGGACTAATGTGAAACAAACAAACACACAGAATTCTTTAAAATAAATATGAACAAAACGGGGTGTTATTCTTTCAACATAATCCAATTAAAAATACAATGAGGTACATTTGTGCAAACAAAATGAAAATTCAGTTATCTGAATCTTAGTGAAAATGACAAATTGTATCGCCTCCATTGCTTATATTGTGTTGTAGAGTAGCTATATTAAAATAGCACACACACAAAATAATGCTCACCTGTCACATTTGCACTGGATGATCCATACTTTCAAATGTTTTGAAATTTCCATGGGGGAGATTATGCATGCCCAAAATAAATATATAAATAAAATGTGTGTATATACCCCCTGGAGACAAAATAACCATTTAAATTACATATTTTGAGTTGTTCTTTCAGATGAATTCATTAGATTTTAGAATATAGGAAGAGTTAAGCAAATTCAATGGTTGAAAGTACTGAATTTTAGGCTCCAAAATCGAGAGTCTCCATCCTAAATAGGGAGAATTGTAAAGTATGGATGATCCAATTGACTACACACTGAAGTCAATGGAGAACAAATTTAGTGAAATGTTTTGTCATTTTCACAAAAAGTTAGAAATCAGAATTCATAACGTTTTGTGTACAAATGTACTTCATTATCTTATTTATTGGATTTGGTTAAAAGAGCAACACCATTTTTCGTTCCAAATGTTTAAAAGAACTTTGTTCATATTTCACTTTATTCCCCATTTCAGTAATAAACTTGTTACTCAAATGGATAACTGTTACCCATTTGCGCGGTTGAGCCCAACCTGTTGAAATCCAGTGGTCTGAACCGTTAACAACAACAGCAAACAGACATGTAATAATGCTACCAAAACAAGTTTCAAATCTTTTGTCAATCTGTCCAATTTTTATTGAGTTGAAATTCTTTATTGTGTTAATTATATATTTGCATATCCTCGTGATCATGAACAACAGCAGATGTTGACAATTTATTCAGTATTTCACAATAAATTTACATTACAAGTAAAATGTCCAAAACTGACTATAGTAAAAAAAAAAAAGCAGCATCACAGTCATGACCAACAAGTCTTTTATTGTGCATTTGGCCAAAGATCAAAGCTGTGGGTCTGGGCTATCAATGATGGTACATGTGGATGCTTGAATTGTGAAACAAGGGGTCAAGGTTTGAAAATCCTGAATTCAGAGTATTAAAATCAGACATTTTTGTAATACATTGTAATACAACCTACTTATTTATTATTGGTACTCTGGGAAGCTTTCATCCCTGAAATCCCAAAAGTAATATTTCCCAAATGGAGATAGAAATGTAACTCTTGAATTTAACAGCTCTCCAATATCAAATTGAACTGGTCCACTGTCACAGATCAAGTGATTTGTGACTATATACTGTAGCTAAAGGGACTCTTTAAGTCAATGTAAGTGAAATATGAATTTTTATATAAATTTTGTATAAACAGGTTGCTGTGTGTTGCTTGTGTAAAAATATGAACTTATCAGTTAAAGCTCTTAACACCAAAGCACTTGTCGTAGATGATTAGGCTTTGAAAGAGATAAAGGTTTATTGGGTATACTTAGTGGATAGATAGGCTTATAGCTGGTTGTGTAATAGGAAGAATAATTTAAGATAGGATGCATACCACACATGTATCTGTAGACATTTTTTTTTATAACTTTACTAAATGTTTCATCAGTGCATGTGGTGATTATAGAGGTTACACGATATCTCACAGTTGTTGTGAAATTGTTAAGAAGACCTTCTGTTAATGAGGGTGCCAGATTAGCTGTTCTTAATTGTGCCTGTTATTTGCTAAATGTAGATCTAGATCTATCTATTCAGATCACCAGATGAATTTTGATTAACATACATTACAATTGTTAAGGTGTTGCAAAATGATTCCACCTTCATGTACATTTTATGTTTTCAGCATTTGTAAATCTGCATGTAAAAGTGTAGGATTGAAATGATTATTGCATATATTGGTACATTTGTATATGAAACCCTGTATTTACACATATATTTGTATTCTGGTTGAGCATCTTGGATAATATAATGAGTTTGTAAGCTTCAGGTAATGAGTGCTATTCAGAAACCTTTTTCATAGTGTGCACACAGGGCATATAGTTATACAATGTAGGTTTTAATTACTGTAGCATTAGATTGTCTGCGTTACTAATTGGTTAAGTTTTTGGGTTCATATGTCAGTTATGTGGACTATGTATATATACGTACATCTTTATGTATATGTATATGTACAGCAGCTACATGCAATTGTGGGATCTTTCAGTTCAACATATCCTAATTAATGAATTATATATATGTACATGCCTTCATTAGTATACAGGTCATATGCAGCATGCAACATATTTTGTAACCTTGACCCCATTGACCATGCATATTTGACTTTTTTCTGTTTTAGTTTAGGTAAGTCATGGACATATGTTTAACGTGAACTGATGCTCGGTACTGTTCACATGTACATATCTATAGTGTAGACTTGGACTCATACAAATGTAGTCATGGATAGTTACCAAAGTTCTACAAAGTAGTGGAATTGTGTCTGAATTTTGTAGACTGAGATAACATTACTGTTAAAGCTGTGTAGAATAAACAGTACATGTAAAATGCCTGGGTCTCCCACCGCCTTCTGGCTGTGTGGAGGCGGTGGTGATTAACAGGTGCTGTGTTTCTGGTGATTACTGACAAATTGAGTCTGACCACATCTGTATAGATGATCATGTTGTAAATACCTACAGTGTACAGAGAAAGCCTTAAATTACTCCCACTGTATGGGAGGATCTTCTCGGTCTGCCCTCAATTGATTAAGATAGAAACAATACTAGTGTATCCTTCAGCATACAGTGATCATACATTGTCCTTCATGAGTTTTTGTCACAGATATTGTGATGCTTTATTGGTTTAGCTGGTCCATTATTATTTTAATGACCATGACACTGTTGTATCCCGGTGATACTTCATTTAAATATCTACATCAACTGAATAATATTCCACACAATTAGATAACAGGTGATGAGATTCACTGACCCTGACATTTTGTATTCCACTAAAATTTCATGGAAAGTTTTAACAGAATTTGTGATAAACAACACAGCTGTATAAAATTATATTCTTAAGTGTACCGGTATCTGGTGGTTGAAAGCTTAAAATTCAGACTTAAATGTTGGATGAGGTCTCCTGATGATGGTTTATTTTTTCACAGTTGACCTGGTACCCCAATTATTAGCATTGCTACACACTGTAGTATGTATATTGTTACACCTGTATAGAATCGGGAGGTGATCAGCCACTCTAGCTCAGTAACAATATACCTGTACGTTTTTGTTTGTACACTTTTAAGCTTATTGTTCACCACAACCATCACCAAAGAAACCAATGGTAAAGTGTAATCATATGTAGAAAGGATCACTAAAAAGTATTGAAGATATATAGCATTTAAGTTACAGCTGTCTTATGATAGTGATAAATGTACATGGATATGTATACACTACAAGTTTTCTTAAACTATTGTGCCAGTTCAGTTGTTCTTTCATCCCCGAAATATTAATTATAGATACATGAATATATGTACTTGTACATGGCTTACGTTCTATCCTTCATATTTTTTCTAAACAATAATGAAAGCAAAATCATGGACAAACTTTGTCAAATAGAATTGACGGATCACCAAACAAAATCACTCCAGACATTCAATTAAAATAAACTAGTTTTGTTACAGGTGTACTTATATGCACGTATAATGTTCATAATTAATTTGTTATATTAATTACATTTACATAACTCCTTTTTATAGAAAGTACATTGTATCAATTCAACTTTATTTTCAACAATGAAATGTGTTGAGAATATCTGGTGGTCTATGTAACCGTAGAGTGTGATAATAATAAGTCATGAACCATTAGATACATAAATATTTATATCATAATGGAGAATAGTATAATTGTGATACAAGTTGCAATTGGTTCATGCCTAGCTCTCAACTGTGTTTAAAAAGCATATATATCAGCTTTGTCAGTGCAGACCTATGACATTTAAGCCAGCAATACTTGAAGAGTAAATTATATATAAATTAAACAGTTTTCAATAAAACAAAAATGACATGAACTTATTATTTAAGTATGTGTAGTTTACCTTAATATGTATATAATTGTCTATAAAAATGATATATGTTCATACAGGTACAGGTACTCATGTATATAATAATAATAATAATAATAATATACATGAGCATTTGATATAGCGCCCTATCTAGCTTACATAAGCCACTCTAAAGCGCTTTACAGTACATAGATATACAATTTTATACAGTCAATACAATTAACATATATATTAATCAATACAATATTGAGGATTTCGCAGGAGCTGCCTTATCAGGCACTAACTACTAGTCCTATGCCACCTGGCTAATATCTCCATATGTGTGTATGCCTGCATGTGTGCTGGAGATGTATTGTGTTCTGTTTGTAGTGGGACCGTGCTTCCAACAGTATCATTTATGGTGCCACCTCACTTGAATGCTACAGCACAGATACCGCAACACACACCCCAGACCATTTTATACTCCACCTGGGTTGTTGGAGTTGTTAGGGCAGGAGAAACACTTTCTTTAATATTCCATGCGTACGGCGACTTCGGGGATCGAACCCCGGCCGCCTGCTTGAAAGGCCGGAGTTTTAACAACTCGACCAATCCGCCCACAATATATATATATATATATAGCTACATACTAATTATAATCATGTATGTCAGAGACTGATGGCATCACAATTACTTACAGATCCCAGAAAGTAATTGTTTGCATCATGTCCAAATTGACACGATAAGTTGTTGTGATTATTAGGTCTGGAATAATCAAATCTCAAAATCACCCTATACATGTAGGTGGCAAAGCTTAAGATATTTCAAAATACACTGCAAGTGTTTTTTCTCCTCCTGCCCTGCATTAAATCCAGTACACAAGATGGACCATAAAATGGTCTTGTGGGGAGGGGGGGGGGGGGGGGGNGTGCTGATGTGTCACTCAGTGTCCAAAAATAAAATCATATGGGATTTACTTCTAATATCAACCATCCTTTGAGCTATGATTTGATGGCTTCCCCTTGCCAGCAGTTTGAATATCTATATATGCCCATGGGTATTACCTAATCAAGGAGTCCACTACTCTAAACCATAGGGGGTTAATCCTCCTTTGTCTATATTTTGGTAGGGTCTCCAGTCAGGTCGGTGGTCAAGGCTCACCGGATTGGCTCTACCTAATCTTATTGTTCTAATGTCACGGTGTGGTGATCACCCTGTCCGTTGATCTGAGAGGACTATAGGGTGTTGACATATCATCAATGACAATGACATTTGTTTTATCCTCATAAACAATACAGTGTAGAGAATACATATATACAAAAGGGTGACAATAATACATGGTGGAACAGGATGGACATTAGTATTTTAAATTAATTATGTCATTAATATCGGTAATAAATTTAGCCAATGATGTCAATTCATGTTGTGTTACATAATTGAATAATGTATGATATTTAAATGTGTTTTGTCTTTCATAATTAACTGGACATATGTTTTCGCCTACTATTGAGAATCGGTTGATGTGTACATGTAAACAGATAATGAAATTTGTTGCCAATTTCTCTTAAATAACATAAACTAAATAATCTATTTTCACATGGTATATTGAACCACCTACCACTTTCAATTGGTGACTTAGTATTACATGTTCTAAACCTACAATACGCTTTGGCTAGTTTCGGAGGGAGTTCTAGTAGGAACTTTTCTAAACAAAGTTCGTACTTATATATTCTATAATTGATTCCTTTCGGTGAAGTATACATTTCATTTCTCAAGTTAGATATAAATTTTCCTTTTAGTTTATAAAATATGGTACTCTTTAGCCAATGTATACTTGGAAACTCTTGACTATTAAATATATGTATCAGACTGCATTCTTCACAAATAATATATATACCATCTGTTGGAATTAGGTATAGGTAAAGTGGTATTTTAAAGGTCTATTTCATGATAGATAAACCTGTATTTTCACCTGTGGTTTCAAGTACACATTGTCACCATGAGTGATTTATTATACCAATTGAATAATATAAATTTCAAAAATTTCAAAGACAATGAGGCACCCTCCTTAGCATCACTTTATCAGGTGAATAAAAACCAATGTTAGCATAAAAGCCAGGTGTGTGCATCCTTTTAATTAGGTGTTGCCCTCGCACATACATGTATGTAGGCGTAGAAATTCACAATAAAAGACAAACAGTTCAATCATAATTCATATTTATGACAAAATAAATCAATATTTAATTGCCAAAATACTCACCTAAACTACATGTAGATTCGTGTGCATAATCAGCTGAATCTACTACAGAAAAGCCACCCCCCCCTAAACTTTGACATGTGACCATTTTAAGGGCCTGACATAAACATCAACATTTAACCAAAAATCTACATTTTTACCATTTTTTTTACAGATTTGTTAACACTCGCTCTGCTCGGCCATCACAAAATATAAATACTCTACGTTATAAAATGTAACCTGGAATAATACCGCAAACTCAGAAAACTATTCTATGCCTCACTTGATCTGTTTGTCAATAGAAATAATGTCTGATAAATTGTTGCTTTCTATGCTCGACAGTTCTTGAAATAGTTTAGTATTGTCTTCAGAAAGAAAAAAAATGCAGAAAGAAAAAAAATGCATCGCTCTGCTCGGCTGGCAAATTATAAGTCCCAATCTCATAAAAAAAAGAAGTTCTATATATTTTTTTGGTGGCAGAAAGTAGTACACATGTAAAACCGACATGACAATTCTAATTTATTATTTCTAGATCAGTGCAAAAAAGGTCTTTTTTTGAGTTAAAAATTTATGGGCAACACCCAAAATTAATTCCTGGGTCCCCCCTTGGACACTTGCCATGGAAAAATTATGCTGCTAAAAACAAGATAACACCAAGTACACCCCAAAAGGACAGTAGTCTCACGATTCAATTACACTCATTTGGAGATGGTTTAGGGATATCCACCCTTTGTAATGCACATGTTTTCTTGTAGCATTTTTGTGTTGTCATTTTATATGGTGATTCAGGCGTTTTATTGATGTTGCCTAATAAGGCAGACCAGGCAGCTTGTAATGTTAAGGTCCTCATATTGAATCAATAACAATTGATTGTATGAACTATATAGAGGATATTTGATGGTGTCTTCAGTAATAACAAATATATTTCACGAGTGTGGCTAATATTTTGATATTTTTGTTATTACTAAAGACACCATCAAATTTTCTATTTATTACCTTTTTAAAGCATAAAACATGAAAAATATAATGCATTAAAAAAGGGCGGGAATCAGGAACGAAATAATTAGCGCCATATCCTAATGACGTCACACTTGACAACAAGGCTGGGCGCCATTTTGAATGGGATACTCAACACAATTCCGACGTCTTCTGCTTTTTCCTGGTATTATTTGCTTATACAAATGTTATCAATTGGATATTTATGTAAATACTTAAGTGTGTGTACTAAACATTTACCATAACAACCCCTTATTCTACCGTCGCTTCATTTGAATCTGAACAAAAAACGCTGCCTTTGAATGCAACGAATAGAAGATACCGTTATGATTGGTCAATATCAAAAAGTGATATTTTCACTTTTGATATTTGTCACAGTGTGAAAGATATCAGTTTTATCAAGTTGATAGAATCCGATATTTCACTGGCAAAAATGTAATAAATACTATATCTTTGTATTGTATTAAAGATGCTTTAATTACCAGGTATATACAATAGTAACTTATTTTATCTTATAAAGATACATATATGTCTTATATAGGGCACTAATTCAAATGTTCTATACTTCATGTACATGTAATGATAAAAAGAAAAGATTAAAAAGGCAAATATTCTTAATTTAATGATGTCTAAAGGGAGGTAATATAGCAGTGTGGAAAACAGTTATAGGTGTTGGCAAATATTCTTAATTTAATGATGTCTAAAGGGAGGTAATATAGTAGTGTGGAACACAGTTATAGGTGTTGGCAAATATTCTTAATTTAATGATGTCTAATGGGAGGCAATATAGTAGTGGGGAATACAGTTATAGGTGTTGGCAAATATTCTTAATTTAATGATGTCTAAAGGGAGGTAATATAGTAGTGGGGAACACAGTTATAGGTTTAGGCAAATATTCTTAATTTAATGATGTCTAAAGGGAGGTAATATAATTGTGTGGAACACAGTTATAGGTGTGAAATTGTATGATAAATAAGTATGTAGTGACCAGTGTAATGTACAACAATTATAACTTAACAAAACAATGTTTAAACCATTCTGTTATCTCAATAGTAAGTCAGTATAATGGTTAATTGTTAAGAACAATTAATAAAGATATAGAGGCAACGAGTGGTTGTTAAATATGGTATTTATTCCACTCGAGTAAGTTAATTTTCAAAAGTTACTAAAGACACAAGCTTTTAAGCGAGCGTCTTTCTGTAACTTTTGAAAATTAACTAACGGGAGTGAAATAAATACCATACTCACCAACCACTCGTTGACATTACACCGGTCACTACACACACTACCACAATCTCATGATCAATCAGTCGGAAATAATATGCACACGTTTTTGTTGACAAGGCTGGCGTAGTGATATGACCCATATGTAAAAAGTCACTCATTAATATGCAAAAATGACTTTAATTTTTTTACAAATTTAATTTTTGTCATAATTAATGATTCGGCAACAACTTTGTTTAAAAATGAAATAGAGGAATGACTTTAAATATTGAGAGTAGCAGTATTGCATTAATTTATATAAGTTAACCACAGACTATATGCGCGTAAGCATATCGTACGAAGTCTGCCTCCCGCCAAGTGATGAACAGTTGTAGACGAACTTATCGCTGTCAATATCCAAAACCATAGGCCTACGTTTCTAGGCCTATGTTTCTTAGTGATGGTTTTATGGTTGATGTTTATAGTGAAAGTTCAGCCATAGTCAGACTGTCTAAATAACGATAACGGGACGTTGGCAGAATGAAATATTTCCCGACACTGTGACAGATCTTGTTTTGGTTTCAAAACCTAGACAGGCGACGGTATGACGTCGAAACGATATCGAGTGTCTGTAGCAAGTTTGCCTGAAACTAGCGATCATATCTTTAAGTGTCATCTTTTAATATTGCCTTAATAACCCCCTTTCCGCATAACCTCACAAAGTCACCAACATTTGTGGGATGTTGACAGCCGACGACGTAAACAAAACAGCAGGTGGCAAAAAGCATGTGGAAAAAGTCTTCCCGATCAAAGTTCATCTTCTCGACCATCAAAACTCTTGAAGGTCATATACTATGTGTGGTATATAACTCATATTTATCTAACAGTCTGTGTGTTTATACAATGATCTGAGAGTGGAATAATACAGCGTATTGTGGTAGAATCTGCTTTTGTAAATATGTATGAACAAATGTCATAAAAAATGTATAACATATATAACGTACTGTACATATATTGAAAGCTATTTTTCATGGGTTTAATCTGATTATAATATTTGGAGGGTCATGATCAACATCTAGATCATCAACATCTAAATCACTATGGGTGGTTGGGTGGTGCAGTGGATAGCACACTTGCCTTCCACCAAGGTGGCCGGGGTTCGATTCCCCAATCGGACGTGAAAAGGATGGGGTCACCTGCCCAACCACATGGGTTTCCTCCCACACTAAGACCCCCTACACGTTAGCATCCCGGCTAACAAGAGTGATTAACTTAAGTTGAAATAACTTGTTTCAAAATTGTTGTAAAATAAGTCAAGTTTATACTTATACTAAATCACTATGAGTTTCAATGTAATAAAATACATTTAAGTTTTTCAACTTTGACCAACTTCTGTTTGATCACATCATATAGTGGATATACAAATGTATAGTAGACCCACCTAAACACAGTTCTGAAGAGATCATAACTGCTATCTATTATCGTACTGGATTTACCTATTGAACTGCTCAATATCAGTGTTGTGTGATAAATTGATACAAAAATTGTGTACATTGATGGACTGTATGTCAGATTTGATCTTTCCTGCAAGATATATAGATAAAGTGATGACAGTTCAATGTTCTTGTTTCTTATATTATGTAAAATCATGCACAACTGTCAACACACTAAATAAAGTGCATGCGTACTGAATAAATAATGTATTTAAAACCTTTTGGCTGATTTGAGACAAGGTAGTTTGTGTAATAGAATTTGCAGTATAATTAATAATTAAATGTGATTTCTTCCTCAGGTTGTACTCGTCGCCAACACCCCTTACACCCCTACAGTCACGAGTCAGTCCCTACAAATGGGTGCGGCAGGAGTTCGACCATCCAAGTCCAGAGGTGGAGTCAGTCCGCAAATCCCTTATTCACAGACTCGATGAGGCTGCCCGCAGTATGTATACCCATGCTAGACAAGCTACAATGTTGTGTTTTTATACAGAGGAACCTGCTTGTTACACTTAAACATCTTCATTATAACACACTAGGATATCTTTGTTATTTATTACACATGTACAGATATCTTCATTATAACACACTGAGATATCTTTGTTATTTATTACACACATATAGATATCTTCATTATAACACACTGGGATATCTTTGTTATTTATTACACACATATAGTTATATATATCTATATAATAACACATGGGGGTAGTTTTGAAATATCTAATTGTAAAACAGATTTAAACTTTGATAATTCAATAACTCTGTTATCTCAAACAAAATTGTGATCTAACAGTGATATATGGTAATTAGATGTTTGAGTTCTGGACTTCAGCTTCAGATGATTTTACACTTATTGATCAAATATATACTACGCATATCATATCCTGTATACAAGGCTGTATCACTGTTCAGTTATTTATACGAGCAGGAACAGGTTGTCAGTCTGTAAATCTGTCTGTCTAGATCTGTAGACAGAAATTTGTCTGTATATCTCCTAAACTGTGCATTAATCATAAATATATAAACAAAAACTTAATGAAACTTTGCACACATTACCTATACACCATGACTTGTGTAATTGCTTTCAAATTTGAGTTCCTGTTTCTTTTAAGAGATTTATGGACTTATATTGTAAAGAAAAAAAATGGTCACCACAAAACTAGGAGGTTAATATCCTAGCTGTTAAAGAGAGTTATGTCCCTTTATTTATAGAAATAGTTGTTACAACAACTTTGACAAAACTTCAATGGTAAAATGGTAACTTCAATGAAACCATGTTTTATAGAAATTACTGTACAGTATTAAACCATGACCAGATGCCCTGTTTGTACATATATGATAGTACTGGTATTTATAATCACACCCTGTAATTTCTACCACAAATGTCCCAGTTTATCAAATCCCCGTCCATCCGTTATAGAGGTGTTGGTTATAGTACACATTAGTATTAATCAAGCAGTTCACTACAACATCACCAGTTTTTTTAAATCCTAAACTAAGAAATGTTGTTTGAATATTTGTATCATATTCTTCTATTATGGACCTTACTACCTTAATTATTAAATACTACACTTTACGAATGATTCAGTTTTACTATCACTCAGAATTGATCAATACTAAAATCAAACATTTACAACACATTTCAAGTATTTTAAAAGGAAAGTGAAGGACAGAACTGTAAACACCACTTCCATGGTGTCATAACTTTTGCATATATGCAGTATAAGCAAACTTATTTCCTCAACAAATTCTGCAGTCTGCCTGCCGCTTACCTGACGATGTCATAGTACATCTAGATAATTATGATAGAAATATACGCCACAATTACTGAGACTTTTATTAATTGACTGAAATTTTTAACGAAAAAATTAAAGCTCGCAATATTTTCAAATTTCAAAATTGACCAACTCAACATAGTTAAACATGATAAAGGAACAGGCACTGTTGTGGCACACTGTGTTGTATAATCTATACTTTAATCATCAAAAGCTGCTATATACTGTATTACATGGACCTTGTATGATAAATACAGCTGATGGGTATGTCCTTACACTGGAGATAGCTTATAGTATATATATATTTATATATAAAAGTGATGATCGATGAGCGGCTGGACATCAAGCAGAACATTCCCTCTGCTAGGCCGATAATATGGTGATAAATTTATTACAGAAATTATGACAATTGTCTTTACCCATTATAGTGTATATATGGTAATGCCCTGTGGGGTTCAGCATGGGTCTATCCTATATATGCTGGACTATTCAGTGGGTTGTTAATCCATCAACTATCATCAGTAACGTACAAGGCTAAATGTTTATATGTAGGGGTAAACTCTAGGTACACATGGCGTATACCAAATACGTTAGCCAGAAATTGCCAACATTGGTATATTTTGGACTTTTAGGTGATCTGAAGAATACAATCTTGCATGACTCTGATATAGCAAATGCTGTCAAATCCTAGCTTATTATAACCAGTTGTCCCAATTGGTTGTGTACACTGTATATGTACAAACGTAAATATATTTGGTATCGAAAAGTTGCATGGTTGCATTTTTTGCTGTAACAAGATTTTTAAGAGGAAAAATTGACAGCCTTGTTAAAAAAAAACACCAATTGGTGGATGAAATATTTCCTGGCAAGCTCTCGAGCTGTCTGCTCTTCATCTGCCAATTACCAACATTATTAGCTCACCTGGCACGAAGTGCCAAGTGAGCTTATGCCGTGGTGCGTCGTCGTCGTCCGTCCGTCCGTCCGTCCGTCCGTCCGTCCGTCCGTCGTCCATCCGTCGTCCGGCGTCAATATTTTACTTTAAACGACTTCTTCTTAATAACCGAAAGGCCTAGGGTGATGATATTTGGCCAGAAGCAAACTGGGATGAAGGGCTACCAAGTTTGTTCAAATAAATGACCTTCATCTATTTTCAAGGTCACAGGGGTCAAATATGTTAAAAACTTTAAACAACTTCTTCTCAATAACCAAACTGCCCAGG
>NW_018404940.1:1299411-1322748 GCF_002113885.1 Mizuhopecten yessoensis | reverse complement strand
TTATATTCAAGGTCACAGGGGTCAAATTTGTTTAAAATCTTTAAACAACCTCTTATGAATAACCATGGGTCCCAGGATGTTTATACTTTGCAAGTTGCATCCTGAGATGAAAGCCTATACAATGTGTTCAACATAATGACTTTGTTCGACTTTCAATCACAGGGGTGAAATGTTTAAAAAAAAAATAACAGGGTCTTTTGAACGAATTTTAATCATAAATACTGATATTTTGCCTGTAGCTTTATTTTAGATCACTTTTAAGGTTACAAGTGTGAGTTTTATACCAGGTGAGCGATGCAGGCCCATTGGGCCTCTTGTATTGAGTACAGATTGGCTGATCGACTTTTGTTCAATTTTGAGATGATTGATCAAAATAATGACGGAAGTTTTCCAGGATGCATAAGGCCGAAAATTAAAAAAAATATTGTAATTTTATTTACTGATTTTATCACAAAACTCATTTATTCTTATCTGTCTTCATCATGTGACTAGAACTGTTTGTTTTATCTGAGTTGAGTTTGTTACATAATATACATACTGGTAAATGAAGACATATTTACTTCAATGATAAGACACAGCAGTGTGAGGAGTGATATGCTGATAGTCCAGGCAACATAATCATCCAATCTGCCTGATGCCTTCATCATCTGGTCCTGTTTTATAGTGGGAGGGACGTGATGTAATCCTACAGTCATGTTTAGTGGACAAAAACCTGACTACACATATATTGGTTTACGTTGTTCGTTATCAGTTCTAGTTTAGCAAACATATATGTAACGGAGGATAAAAGGATATAGAATATATATGTATACAACTGCATACTGTATCGTTGTTCAATTTCATGGGACTATTGTTTTGTTGTTGTCCCAATCAGAACAGATATTTTCAAAGAGCGATGTTCTAAGACAAAAGTTCCGAAAGCTTATTGAGCGTCATATCTATTTCTTTCAATATTGTGTGTCCCTGCAATGATGTCCTGATCAATCAACAAACACAGGGGTTGAGGTTGAGTACTACCTCCCCCACCTCTTACCTGTTTAGGCCTATACTCAGTCCATGTGATAACATGCATATGTAAAGGAGTGGGGCAATTGCATTTTGCATTTGATCTCTGCATTATGTTTTAGTTCATTTAGTATGATGGGGATATAGTCCTAAAACTATAGTCTGGTAAAATGAGATAATGAATCTTTCATATAAAGCATCCATGTATCAGTCTCTTTAAGACAATAGCATTTATCGCCAAATCACTTTTATATATGGACATATATGCAAGTGTATAATGATTGGTAAAAGAAAATAATTGTATATCATATATTGATGTATGTGTAAATACCATGGTAACCACCAGTATATAAACATGTATACTGGTACATGCATACTATTCTGACTATAGTACGGTACATCTATACATTGCTATACTATACGTTTCATTGAACAAGTCTTAATTACAGTATTGCAGGGTTAATTACTTCCTAACAACACTAATTGAGTATCTATAGCGACTTGAAAGTTTAACTATGCCTCCAGAAATGACAGGCATGCCCTATACTGTTTGTAAGGTATAGAGACAAAGTACCTGTAATGGGTAGCTGGTAATTATCAGGGGAAAAAACATGTATACTCTGTGTATGTGGAGTGGAACAGGTATAACGTAGAAAGCAAACAATTAGGAAACATATTGTTGTCTGCATTCAGTTAAACAGGATTACTGAAAGCTCTTTTACATACTTTATCTTCTATGTTTCTTGTTGTAAACAAATGTTTTTGAATTTCAGGAGCAAATGAGGAAGCCAGTAAGTGTATTGTGTGTGATATTGCCCTGTCCCTCCTCTCCACGTCTTTGTGGGGTACCCCTGAGTGCTGTTCTGTAGTCTGTAACCATCTAGTTTTCACTCACACAGGATATTACACCATACACACTCGGTCCTGCTTCTGTCTTACAACTGACAAACTTTTTTGGTGTAAATGCATATGTACAATCACTATAGCTGATGGTAGAAACTTGTGGAACATGGCCTTCACTTCTGTCTCTGCTAAGATTTTGTAGTTAAAAGTAGATGATGCTATTGTGTGTACATGTGTGATTAAACATTTTGTATGTCTGTGTTTTTATGCCCCATACAACATTGTTAGGGGGATAAATGAAACTAGCTTGTCTGTCTGTCTGTTTGTAGAAAATATTTGGCCATTTTCAACTAATTATTCTAAAATATTTTGGCAGAGTGGTTACCCTTGTTTATGCTTTATTGTCATTTGAGTCTACACACAATTGAAATTCTGAACATAGGATCACTTCATCATGCACTTGTTCACTTATATTGATTTTTGTTTCAATCATGTTTGACAGAGTTATTGCCCTTTACATACCTTTTCATCATTCTGATTATTTGGAAAATTACTGAACTGATGGATGCATTTGGATGAATCTTAAATTCATTCCAAAGTTATAGTCCCAAAAAACACTTATGGAGTAAGGATGAGATAAAGAGGACCCTCAGGACCTGCTCCCATTCCTTCTGACTTTAATGTAATTATAACAAGGTGCAGAAAGTTTAATGTCAAAGATGGAATAAGAGTAAATCTAAGCTTTTGTATATATCTCCCCCCGACACTGATGAGAATATTTTTATCATTTGCTCTTAAATTAAAGTCAAATGGAACCCCCGACAGTTTTACCTTAGTCGTGAATCGTGTGTCACAATGGGAGGTTCATGATTTACATATTATAGATATATAGACATTTGATTTGATGGTAGCTATATAGGTACATGCTATTGCACATACATGTATCAGCCTTGGTTGTACATGATAAAACTTGTTAATTACCTGAATTTTTTGCACACCTTAATTGAATCAAATTTTATACCAATTGAGATAATCACTGTACCAATTTTCTGCCGTCCAGAAAACTCTGAACATGAAAATGCATAAAGATTTTAATTATATCTTTTTACTACATATCAGTATGGTTGAATGAAGTTATCGTAGATTTTGATATGATAACCAGCTGGGTATCACCATGTATACCTACAACTTCCTACATCACACCTAAATACCTGTGCCAACACCTACATGTACACAGCTGCCTAGCTGCCTGATTGGCTTAGCATTGGTTCTAAACACTGTATGTACCTGCACAGGTGATCAGGAGCTTGGGGAACGTTTAGTTAGCAGATTCAACAAGGCTAGCTGTGTGCTGTCAGTAGATTTTATGCATTTTGCAGGCTGCTGTATGTCTAACTGTTTCAAGTTAAAACAAATTCTTTCTGACATTCTAAAGATTTGTACAGAAAGCACCAACCAGCTGATACTCTTTACAGTAATTCACCAAATGTCCCACTTTTTATCATTCATTGATAAAGTATCAAATTTACAATTAATTACATATTGTAATACAATTAATTACATAACAATAAATCTGTAATTTGCTCATACATAAAGTATATGTTGTATAATTATTGTTAACTGAAAATAAGAGGAAGCACTAGGTTAAAGAACTTAAAATGTTTGTGTCCGCATAGGGTGTTGGATATGTTTTGATAAAAACCAAATGTTTTGAAAGATATTGATGAATCTTTTATTTTATAGATGTACATGTAGAGTGCCTGTAGTTATAAACCTCTAATGATGATATATAACCTGTGTGTTTCAGTGTCGAGGAGTTGTAGTACGCCAGCCTTCCAGAGCCTGACCACACCCTCTCCAACACGGGGTTTCTCCCCTATGAGTCAGTCAGCTGACAGTACCCCCCTGTATAACCACAAGCCTGCGGTCAAGAAAACACATACAGGTGAGTAGTCAGGGGTTGACAGGTATCAGTTAGGCATGGGGCCATTAAATTGTGAATGTAAGTACTTAAATTAAACATTACATTGGAAAAGTAGCATTACCATTAAATTACAATTACATTGCCAATGTAATTAGTTACCAGATTCAGATTCTTTATAACACTCTTGACACACTTGTGCATGTAACAAGAGGTCAAAAATTCAAAACAACATACATGGCAGACAGGGTAATACAGTTACTAAGTTCATTGTAACATATGAATAATTATAGTAAATACGCATTAAAGTAACTCAAGAATAATAATGATTAATTGCAAATTATAAGCATATAAAGGTAATAAAGAACAAATTTATGCAATTTTAGAATAAACTGCAATTGTATGACAATAATCAGCTTGAAATACATAGGTTTCCTACATTTTTAAGAAAGTAGCTCACTCTGGATAATATGGGTCGATTATAAATTTCAAATATACCTCTCATTTAATCTAAACTTGGATTTATATAAAAGTAATGTGCGATGTATTTATGTCTATAATTAGTTATCGTAGCTTTATTACATTGAAATAGATAGTGGTATTCATCCCCAATACCATTATTACATAGCAAACAAGTATGATTATAACGTGGTATACCAACCCATCTACCAGTTTCAATGGGTAATTTTAAGTTCGACATTCAAAATTTGCTGATAATTATACATTAGCTGGAATTAAGCTTAACTTGATATGGTTCAAAATTAAACTGGCTTTTAAAGATAGAGTAGAACTGTCCACGAGACAAAGAGTCAATAGTAGAGAACCAACAGGTTCCACATTTAACAGTCAGCTGTTTTCAAATTGATTTATTTTGATTCAGGTGTTATTTTGTTCATTTGGAAAATATTACTTTAGGTTAACTAGGGTTTGTATTGTCATAAAACCTATGATTAGATAAATGTTCATTATTGATTTCCCAATCACCTCTCTAGATCCCCTCCATAAAGAGATTGACTATTTACAGGCAAAATCAGCCGCCTAGACACAGGAACATTTACACGCCCAAAGAAGAGTCGAGAGCCCCCCCCTCCCATTGTTAAACAGGGAAGCTGGAGTAGCCAAGATGATTCGCCACGGAGTGCTGACAGTTACCGTGACGACGACAAACAACATCCAGATGTGGCCGACATAGAAAACCTTGCAAAACAGCAGGAAGAAAGTATGTGTCAACCTAGACCAAATAAGATTATGTATGGGAATTAACTCATTCACCCCTAAAGACACATTTGAACTCCTCCAATTCAAAGATTGGAATAGTTCATTATGAAATTTCAGAAGTGAATGGGTCCAGTACATGTTTCAATTGTGAAGTTGTACTAGTGCAGTAACTAAGATTAAAAGTATTGTTTGAAAGTTGTTTGTGAAAAAAAATGATACTTTAGCCCATATTTGCACCAAAGGAAATTCCAAAGAATTCATTATAAAATGTGTCGCTGCTTTTTCCTTTTAGTACATAAAGTGTGCTAACTTTCAGCTCATAATGTTTTCTGAGTAGGATCTCAAGGTACTGATGTCCAAGGGTTTATGTTCATACTGAGTATGACTTATCTTTACCAGGTCTGCGACAGAGTTTGAGCCAGAACCAGTCTTCCCCAAGGAGAGGTAACACTTTCTATATACAATGTATATACTAACAGAGGTCACTGTGGGAGTTGTTGCAATTAAGTCATTTCATGTAGATTTCATGTAGATTTCATGTAGATCTGACCACCATAAAGAACTGCTTCAGCTTATTGGGACACATCTACATGTGGTATCTGAATGGGGTAACTCAGATATTGCATTTTCTTGGAATAACTCACAGACTGTTTATGCCATTTCTTATATTTTATTTACAAAATTTGCAGTAGGATCCAAGAGAAACAAACATTTAGAAATTGACAAAAAAGCACCTGGGCCAGATTCGTTTAACACGATCCAAACAGTTGAACTGGTTGGACCAGAGTTGGTCGTTTATTAAATAAGGTTGGACCTAATAATCTAATGCTGCTTTCAGGCAAGCCTTGACAAAGCCTTGCAATGCCTGCATAAACATTTGTTGGTCCGCCAGGAATTAAACCCGAAAATGTTACATTTAAAAACAGTCAAACTGGTTGAACCTGATATTGGAAAGGGGACCTGGAGGGTTTAACAATACAGGAGAGGTAACTCTTACATCAGAAAATGTATTTCTATGTAGTGTTGTTTTAAATTGCAAATAAAGTTGGAAAAAGCCCCATTTTGAATTAATTACTTTTAAAGTGTGATTATAATAATTAGAAGCTATCTCTCTTTACAGTGTGAAAGCTGCTTTAAGAAAAACTGACATTTATTTTTCTGTGATGAAAATTGAAAAAAATATATAAATCAAAAATGCTTTTGCCACATTCTGAGATTAAGTACATGTAGTTGATGTATAAGAATCGATCATAAATTCTGTGAATAATCCAAACACATGCATCATCTGAGTTACCACGTTCAGACAGTAGTGGGTTTTCAGTAACAGGTTTAATCTCTTTTGTCCACAGGTTTACATTCTATATCACAATCAATTTATAGACATTTTATCATAAAAAGTCATTTTATATTGTGTATATATCAACAGGACTGGTCTGTTCTGTCAGTTCAAATTTTAGACCAGGAGTATGTTTGACCTTTTTCTTTTGTATGATTTAAGACACTTTTCTTCCTCTTCGTCCTGCCATCACAGGTAAAAGGTCTCGGCAACCTGCTCAGTCTGTTGTCGGGGGTAACAATGATATAGATAACAGTGCCTCAAATATGGGTTCAAATCGCTCAAGTCCCTGTAGGCAAGATGGTAAGAGGTCACGGGGTCGTAAGGTCCCACGCATGATTAGATGCTTCAGTGGTTCGGTGTTAGTAGAGAATGACTTTATGTGACTATAAGCTTAAGGTCCCAAGCATGGGTAATAGTTTGGAAGTAACTGGTCTACATCAGAAACTAGGTACGGTGCCGGGTATATATTTTATACAGGATTTTAGGAGTTTTAATGCATGATTTACATATAACGTAGAAATGCTTTCACTGTGTTCAATTGTAGCTGTAGTGGCATGTAGTTATCATCATTTTGTATTTTTGAATGTTTTTTGTATGTTTTTGAGTAACTTATGATATGAAAGTACTTTTAATATCCCTTCACTTGTTGGAGGGGGTATAGTTATTGTGTTGTCAGTATACATAGTGCATCTCTATGTTTGTTTGTCTGTGTCAGTAGTAAAAAGTTTGTGCACAGGACTTATAAACCCCTAAAAAGGTTCAGCTCATATTTACACCATAGTGTATGGAAACATGACGTTCTACTCCTAATTAGATTTTGACTATCCAGGGCAAAGGTCACACTTGATCATGACCACTTTTTGAAGTTGAAAGCCAAAAGCTTGTGCACAAGATATTTCCCATCCCCTTTAACGTATTTAGTTTTTAGCCCACCATCATCTGATGGTGGGCTATTCAAATCACCCTGCCTCCGTGGTCCGTGGTCCGTCCGTCGCCCGTGGTCCGTCGTCCGTCCGTAAACAATTCTTGTTATCGCTATTTCTCAGGAAGTACCAGAGGGATCTTTCTCAAATTTTATATGAAGGTTCCCCTTGGTCCTGAGCTGTGCAGGGCAACTTTTGAGACTGATCGGAAAACAACATGGCCGACAGGCAGCCATCTTGGATTTTGATAGTGAAAGTTTGTTATCGCTATTTCTCAAGAAGTACGAGAAGGGATCTTTCTCAAATTTTATATGTAGGTTTCCCTTGGTCCTTAATTGTGCAGGGCAACTTTTGAGACTGATCGGATAAATAACATGGCCGACAGGCAGCCATCTTGGATTTTGATATTGAAAGTTTGTTATCGCTATTTCTCAAGAAGTACGAGAAGGGATCTTTCTCAAATTTTATATGTAGGTTCCCCTTGGTCCTTAGCTGTGCAGGGCAACTTTTGAGACTGATCGGATAAACAACATGGCCGACAGGCAGCCATCTTGGATTTTGATAGTGAAAGTTTGTTATCGCTATTTCTCAAGAAGTACCAGAGGGATCTTTCTCAAATTTTATATGTAGGTTCCCCTTGGTCCTTAGCTGTGCAGGGCAACTTTTGAGACTGATCGGATAAACAACATGGCCGACAGGCAGCCATCTTGGATTTTGATAGTGAAAGTTTGTTATCGCTATTTCTCAAGAAGTACCAGAGGGATCTTTCTCAAATTTTATATGTAGGTTCCCCTTGGTCCTTAGCTGTGCAGGGCAACTTTTGAGACTGATCGGATAAACAACATGGCCGACAGGCAGCCATCTTGGATTTTGATAGTGAAAGTTTGTTATCGCTATTTCTCAAGAAGTACCAGAGGGATCTTTCTCAAATTTTATATGTAGGTTCCCCTTGGTCCTTAGCTGTGCAGGGCAACTTTTGAGACTGATCGGATAAACAACATGGCCGACAGGCAGCCATCTTGGATTTTGATAGTGAAAGTTTGTTATCGCTATTTCTCAAGAAGTACCAGAGGGATCTTTCTCAAATTTTATATGTAGGTTCCCCTTGGTCCTTAGCTGTGCAGGGCAACTTTTGAGACTGATCGGATAAACAACATGGCCGACAGGCAGCCATCTTGGATTTTGATAGTGAAAGTTTGTTATCGCTATTTCTCAAGAAGTACCAGAGGGATCTTTCTCAAATTTTATATGTAGGTTCCCCTTGGTCCTTAGCTGTGCAGGGCAACTTTTGAGACTGATCGGATAAACAACATGGCCGACAGGCAGCCATCTTGGATTTTGATAGTGAAAGTTTGTTATCGCTATTTCTCAAGAAGTACCAGAGGGATCTTTCTCAAATTTTATATGTAGGTTCCCCTTGGTCCTTAGCTGTGCAGGGCAACTTTTGAGACTGATCGGATAAACAACATGGCCGACAGGCAGCCATCTTGGATTTTGATAGTGAAAGTTTGTTATCGCTATTTCTCAAGAAGTACCAGAGGGATCTTTCTCAAATTTTATATGTAGGTTCCCCTTGGTCCTTAGCTGTGCAGGGCAACTTTTGAGACTGATCGGATAAACAACATGGCCGACAGGCAGCCATCTTGGATTTTGATAGTGAAAGTTTGTTATCGCTATTTCTCAAGAAGTACCAGAGGGATCTTTCTCAAATTTTATATGTAGGTTCCCCTTGGTCCTTAGCTGTGCAGGGCAACTTTTGAGACTGATCGGATAAACAACATGGCCGACAGGCAGCCATCTTGGATTTTGATAGTGAAAGTTTGTTATCGCTATTTCTCAAGAAGTACCAGAGGGATCTTTCTCAAATTTTATATGTAGGTTCCCCTTGGTCCTTAGCTGTGCAGGGCAACTTTTGAGACTGATCGGATAAACAACATGGCCGACAGGCAGCCATCTTGGATTTTGATAGTGAAAGTTTGTTATCGCTATTTCTCAAGAAGTACCAGAGGGATCTTTCTCAAATTTTATATGTAGGTTCCCCTTGGTCCTTAGCTGTGCAGGGCAACTTTTGAGATTGATCGGATAAACAACATGGCCGACAGGTAGCCATCTTGGATTTTGATAGTGTAGGTTTGTTACCGCTATTTCTCCGGAAGAACTAGAGGGATCTTTCTTAAATTTTATATGTAGGTTCCCCTTGGTCCTAGCTGTGCAGGGCAATTTTAGAGACTGATCGGATAAACAACATGGCCGACAGGCAGCCATCTTGGATTTTGATAGTGAAAGTTTGTTATTGCTATTTCTCGGGAAGTACGGGAGGGATCTTTCTCAAATTTTAAATGTAGGTTCCCCTTGATCCCTCGTTGTGTATGTTATATTTTGAGACTGATCATAAAAACAAAATGGATTAAAAGAAGAACTAAACAGATCTTTCTCATATTGCAATGATCGATTCTATTTCTTTCACATTAAGTACTGTACTTGTAAATATGTGAAATGACAAACTCACTTTGAAGGTTGGCTTTCATACACATCAGTATTAAGTTTAGATCAAAAGTTACCCAAGGTGCATTTACTGTTAACATGACTCAATCAAACAGATTAGAGGAAAGAAGAGAAAAGATCGAACTGACAAGGAACTAATGAAGATGGTACAAAGGTGGGCGCCAAGAACCCTCTGGGATCTCTTGTATAGGTATACTAGAGTGTGTAGCATCAAAGTCTACACTTAGATTTTGGTGGTAATCGGTCAAGATCCAATATCAGGAAATCTTTCATACCTCCACTGTGATGAGTTTCATTGTGTCTAAACTCAACCCTACCGTATACATTTTAAACTAGCTATATGTATAGTGCATTAATGTCTGGATTCACTGTAAATTTAACTTGTGTAACATATAGGTATTACTTTGTCGGAGGCGTTTTTTGGCATATATCACACTTGACATAGCAATGCTGTTCATCGTTTTTGCTGTTAATTCTTGCTTGTTTATGCCATAACTCAAGCCAAAACACTTTTCTCACTAAAAGTGCTGAGCAGGCGACACATCCACTCCTGTGGAATCCTTGTAAAGACTAACCAGGTTTCATTATATTTCTAACAATATTGGTGCCCAGAGAGATGTCCATATAAGGGTATTGTGCATGTCTTCAAGACTGTGAGGGGGGGGGGGGGGGACGATTAGGGTATTTATAACATACTTCTCGGAACACAGATAATAGTTGTTTACTTTTAGTATATAACAGTAGAATTATATTTATATAACGTACACACTTGACATAGAGGTATGCCACAGTGATGGATTCGGTGGTGGTGTTGAATGTTGTGACTGTTCGTACAAGTCATTTACATGTATCAAATTGTTGTCATTGTGGTCTTTATTTTTCCTGAATTAACTGTACATAAGATGGAAAGAGAGTATATTGGATATTTAGATAATCTATTCTTCTATTATTCTACCTAATGTGTAACTTGATTCATTAATGGTGTCTTTGATATTTACAGCTAATTCAGGAACTGTCCTTTTTTATATACATTTAACATTACTGTAGAATTCACTAAATATACTATTTTGTGAATACCTACAGTAACACTGGTCACAAGTTTTGATTGTGAAACATTCTTCGTTACATTATTACACAAGTTTTGATTGTGAAATATTATTCATAACATTACAACACAAGTTGATAATGAGCCTTTACGCTGATAGATTATTGAAGAGTTGCATGGGTTTATTTGAATAACTGAATACACTTAAACAATTCATTTCTATTCTTTTTTCAATTTCATATAACTAGATTTCAGTATCTAGCTGATAATTTAGCCAGATATGGTAATGATAATTATGAAGCTTTTTATCATAGATTTGAATATAATATTGTGGCCATAACAGGTTATGTAGTGTTATATGTCAGGCTTAGTACTGTAACCTTGATCAACCCCTTCTGGAAAACCAGAATTGTAGGTAACCCCTTCTGGAAAACCAGAATTGTAGGAAACCCTTCTGTAAAACCAGAATTGTAGGTAACCCTTCTAGAAAACCGGAATTGTAGGTAACCCCTTCTGGAAAACCGGAATTGTAGGTAACCCCTTCTGGAAAACCGGAATTGTAGGTAACCCCTTCTGGAAAACCAGAAATGTAGGTAACCCCTTCTGGAAGACCAGAATTGTAGGTAACCCCTTCTGTAAGACCAGAATTGTAAGTAACCCCTTCTGTAAGACCAGAATTGTAGGTAACCCCTTCTGTAAAACCAGAATTGTAGGTAACCCCTTCTGTAAAACCAGAATTGTAGGTAACCCCTTCTGTAAAACCAGAATTGTAGGTAACCCCTTCTGTAAAACCAGAATTGTAGGTAACCCCTTCTGTAAAACCAGAATTGTAGGTAACCCCTTCTGTAAAACCAGAATTGTAGGTAACCCCTTCTGTAAAACCAGAATTGTAGGTAACCCCTTCTGTAAAACCAGAATTGTAGGTAACCCCTTCTGTAAAACCAGAATTGTAGGTAACCCCTTCTGTAAAACCAGAATTGTAGGTAACCCCTTCTGTAAAACCAGAATTGTAGGTAACCCCTTCTGTAAAACCAGAATTGTAGGTAACCCCTTCTGTAAAACCAGAATTGTAGGTAACCCCTTCTGTAAAACCAGAATTGTAGGTAACCCCTTCTGTAAAACCAGAATTGTAGGTAACCCCTTCTGTAAAACCAGAATTGTAGGTAACCCCTTCTGTAAAACCAGAATTGTAGGTAACCCCTTCTGTAAAACCAGAATTGTAGGTAACCCCTACTGTAAAACCGGAATTGTAGGTAACCCTTCTGTAAAACCAGAATTGTAGGTAGCCCCTTCTGTAAAACCAGAATTGTAGGTAACCCCTTCTGTAAAACCAGAATTGTAGGTAACCCCTTCTTTAAAACCAGAATTGTAGGTAACCCCTTCTGTAAGACCAGAATTGTAGGTAACCCCTTCTGGAAAACCAGAATTGTAGGTAACCCCTTCTGGAAAACCCGGACTATGCATGTTTGATACAAGTTACTATATATAGATTTGTTTGTGATCTGTGTATGTTGATTTACAGGTGAGCGTAGGAACAGTCAGAGTAATAGTATAGGGTCTGACATTAGTAGTCCTCCTGACAGTCCGTATGGAAGTCAGTATCTGAATCCTCCAAACCAAGGTATGTGTATCTGCTTATTCGGATTTAACATAGTTGTAAAGAAATCGTTCCTGTAAAAACTTACAACAATAGATTTAACTTGTAAATGAAATAAATATTGTGTAAATAAAATAACAAAGTTCTAATGTGCAATCAATTTTAATGAAAAGTAAATCAAACGTAAAATAGAGACCTTTCCTGTATGCTGTTACTATGATTCTTCAAAAAGTATATTTCACACAGTATGATTTTCATTGTATTTGACTGAAAAAGGGATGAATAAAATAATTCTGTTTGCATGATAATCACTTTACTTTTTATTATAACACAAAAAGTTTTCCTGACAAAGGAAGTCCGTTTTAAAAAGACATTACTGTATATTATATAGGAGAAACACCCGGGTTACGGAGGAGTTTACAAAATGTCTCTCGGATAAGTCAGCCACCTGGCTTCCACTCCAGCGATCCTTACTTAGATAATAACTCGTCTGGTGGTAGTGATGATTATGATCGTACGGCCCCAGAGCCCCGCCAGTTATCACGCCTACAACCACAGGTGCGACCTGCTTCTCCGAATGTCAGTGGGCTGCGGCAGCCTACCCAGGTGCGGCGAGGCCTGTCTCCACAGAGGACTGGGCTCCCGCAGCCAGCCCGCAGGTCCATACCACGCCCTGGGAGTGCAGGTGCGGGGGCAGGAAAGTCAGGGATAGCCACGCCCAGGAGGTCAGTAATAGAAAATGTCAAGGATATTACCACTTTCTCATTCATCAAAGTTTTAGTGAGGAATTTAGTTTGAAACATATATTAGGATTTATGACATTGTAATAATTGTAACATTGTAACAGTTTTGTCTGTAATCTCCATTGTTCTTTTTTGGGTCTATTGTACCCTACTACAACCTGGTGACAGAGCATGGTATAGGATCTGTCAATCTATCTGGATCTTGACTCAGATTATTTCTGAACCGCTGAAGATGATTTTATGAAATGAACACTGTACCAGGAGGACATATATAGTTTACTGGTGGGGGATGTTGGACAGGTGTTTTAATCCTGTCCCTGTACGTGTCTTTGTTGACGGAGATACATATATAACATTGAGGATGTGATATGTTTACAGGTCAGCTATACCCTCCCCACGACCAGCTGCAGGCTCCAGATCCTCGGACGAAAGCTGGAAGGATGGCTGTTTTTGATTGTATGGAGTTTTTCCTGGGTACTGTGAACGTATCTCTGGAACTGATTTCACTATACAAGACGCTCAAAGGATCTGACTAAATTGCATACAGATAGTAGTAGGCTTAAAGCTTGGACCATCTGGAAAGGACAAACTTTTGTGATGTCTTTCAAGACATGTTTTTATGAAGCTTTTATGTTTGAAAAATTGAATTATTGTTTGGAAGATTTGTTCTCATGGAATTAATCGTTAAGGCTGCACAGTTTTCAAAATTGATCCTGAATTTGACTGATGGTGTATGTAAGATTGCAATTTAGTCAGACCTGATCAGCAGAAAACCTTGCTGTTACCCAACAGCAGTAACATTGTCCCAAGTATTAGCAGAAGGTATAACCACAAGCTGGACATCTCCAGAGTGACCAATATCTGCAGTATAGAGAAAAGTGATGACAGACATACAAGGAATGATTCCATAAGGGATTTCATGCGGGAATAGGAAACAGAACAACATCGGATGAAGAAGTAGCAGAAATTCAAAGTTCTGTTTTTATCATTGTTTTACTAAATCTTAGTAGAAAGTGTATCATTACTAACGATGCTGACTGTGCAATACTTTTTCATCGCAACTTCAAACCAGAAATCCCATCTACTTCCTTCAAAAAATGACACGGACAACCCTGCATTACTGGCTGTTAACTTTGGGTGATATTGTAGGCCTGTGTCAAACGTAGAAAAAACTCAGACAAGGTGGATTAGGCTCTTGTGTTGTCCTAACTGAATATTACGGTCTGCCGTATGATTTACTATAGGCTTGCTACAATCAATTCCATGTTTAGGGAAGAGGTAAATCATCATGAAACCATTTTTCCCTGTAAATGTTATGTATATTGGCTTCAAAGTATTGTGATATATTTGGAGTGAACTTGATATTTTTCTTGTTTATGGGGTTGCTTCCTGATCAGAGTTTTCTTACACCTTAACCCTTTAATCACTGGAAACCATGATGGACTCATCCATTTCATTGCATGGTAGAGTCTACTAAAGTTACATAGGGGTGAAAAGGTTAGGAAACTATACATTTTATTTTCTCTTCATGTAGTAAGTATAACAAGGGGAGCTAAGTGTCGGCAGGTTTGTTTTCTTAATAAGTGGTGTGTTCATTATTTTGAAAGCCATATTGAATTTTAGTTTTTTAGCGCATTATAAATGGTTTGTTTTTTAGAATCGGATTCAATGCAAAAAAAATAGTAATATAAAATACAGAACTTTTAGAAAATTCAAATGAAAGGAAATGACACAGGCGGAATAGGTATACTATTCAACTAAATTAAAGGGAGACAATTGCAATCTATACAATGTATAGTACCTTAATGTGCCAGTTACTGAACCAGTGAAGAAAGTGTAAACTACACGGGTAATTATCTGTTAGGTGTTTAATGTGTATCTAAGTCCAGTTTGAGGGTATGTTGAATTTCAGACTTTCTCAATATCCATTAACTACCACAATAGTTTTATGTTTGGAATACCTAATCAGTTATCATTATGTAACAGTGTGTGCTATACTAATTGAAAGTCTGGACTGTAGATTTTAGTCTAAGTAATGTTATCTTATAACTGTTGTTGCATAGCATGGGCAGAAAGTCTCAAACCACCAAAAAATAAAGACATCAAAAACAAATTCAAATAGAGAAAGATAGCCCAAAAATGTTGAATCCTTAGAGTAAAGCATTTGGTTTAGTTAGATTAACAGCTATGGTCATTTAAAGATGAGTCAGGTGTTAGTGGTGGAGGAGACCTGGAGTACCCAGAGAAAAAACAATGGCCTGCAGACATCACCAGGCTTTGAACCTGTGACCCAATTGTGGAGGGCTAGTGATCGTAGACGGTCAGACACCTAAACCCTTTCACCACTGTAGACCATAATGGACTCATCCATATCAATGCATGGTAGAGTCTACTAAGGTTACATAGGGGTGAAAGGGTTAACCTCTCAGCCACTGCACCCCTCTTAAAAGTGAAACTTATGAAACTTGGTGACAAAACAAAAAAACCTTCAGATAAAACCTGGCTTAACTTTGGGACAAAATGAAGAACAACCCAGAGACAAAGCAGACAAAACCTACAGACAGTACAGATTTTGCTATAGTATCATATATTACTCATTTTAAAGTATGATTACCGGTTATTTGCTGTTCAAGTTTCCATTAATTAACTTTTAGTGTTGTAGATCCATATGTATTTAATATAAAGTACATTATGACAGGAACAAAGAGAAATAATTTTATAGTGCACTGTAAGACGGATGTGGCCATATATTTATATAATCAAAATTCTAGAGAAGTAAGTTATCTTTCAGATTTATGGTAGCAGTTGATTCATGGTTTGTTAATGATGTGTTCACTTCATAAGGATTTGATTCATTATCATCTCTCTGACTCCCTTATTTATTTAAACATAGGCCATCATTCATGTGTTGATTGTATTTTGTATATATGCAAACAATGAAAAATCAGTATGAGTTATAGAAATTTCAATGTTAAAACTAATATTGTTACATGTAGTGTTTTATTTTCTGAAGACAATTTCTAGGAGTTATAAGATACCACAACATGACATGGTCCCACTTGGCTGACTCACCTCAAGTCTCAAAGTTTCAACCATTGTGAGATTCTTTGTCGCTTTAGAATTGTTAGAAACTGTTCTTGACTGATATTTTTTGCAAGTGGGGCCTGATCTGACAGAGAAGTAATATAAAAAGGGTAACATAAATCAAGTGTGTAGAATTATATATACAATCACGTAATTACCAATAAAGTTTGCCTTTCATTGTTTAGCAATTTGTGATATTCATCTATTCATAGATCAAACAAATTCTTGTACTAACCCATTGTCTGGTCAGTTTACATACCGTAGAGTTTGTTGTAGGTGTCTACGTGGCATCTTTGTACAGGTGCTGCAACTCCATAATCCTTTGTCGTTAACTGAAAAAATGTTACTAATTATGCTAAGACATTTGTATCCCTCTGAAGGGCATGCATACACATGACAAAAAGGCATTTCATTTTCTAAGGCCATTGAATTATTTTCTGCAGAAGTTTAAAGAATCGCTCAGAACTTTTCCATATGCGCTTTTCAAAAAGACCTTGTGTATAAAGAATTTCCCAGTAAAAACCGTTTGATGAAACATGTGATATATATTATGTACTGCCGTGATACATTTGTATTACAAAGTCTCTCCAGTGTGTAGATATGTGTACTAGACACGCAACACTTTAACATTGCCGTATTGTTGTACATAGTCATTCATATGTGTGCAGGTAGAAAGGCGTTAAGCTCGTGTTTTATCAGATTTACTCCCGCAGTAAGGTAGAGCTCTGTGAGGTAAAGCTCCGTAAGCTTGTTTCTCAATGTGAAAGAATGTTGGAAAATTGTGACAGATGGTGAATGATCTAAGGGAGGTAACTATAAACACTGGTGTTAATAATCGTGTGTAAATTATTCAATGTTATGTACCAATATATTGTCTCAGTTTCCACATCCAGTGATTTGCTCCTGATACTTATATAACCGATTGGCGACATGTTTATTTGATGAATATCAAAACACAACATTCGTAATAACCAGTTAAGGAAGTTTGATCATGTTTATGTAAGTAAATTTGTATCTCGATTAGATTCTAACCTTATTTAGAACTGTAAGGAAATAAATAATCGCTATTCTAATCTGCTTAAGTTTCCGATACCTTATATACATTGTAGAAATATCAAACATGCACGATTTTTGTGTACTTTTATTCCTATGAATCCCTTTGATTTGTTGGTACATGTTTGAAATTATAATTATTTGATCACTATTTTAAATTTATAAAACATGAATTAAGATTTCTATTTGGTATTTTAAATTTTTGTAGAACAACCTACTCTACGCAGTGTAAGAAACTCAATGAAGATTTTACTTAATGTTCAATGATTAAAAACGCTTGAATTAAATTCTTTGCTCATCTTGCCATAAAAGAATTGTCACACCCATCATTGAAATGTTGGCTAGTGTAAATATGCTGTTGCAAGAAAGTGTTTAGATTTTATTATTTTTACTTTTTACTAACAAGGAAATAATGATATCATTGATACAAGGGTTAGAATTAATTGTGAATAAAAGATAGGTTTCCGGTGATTTTTGACATTGTTATATTAGATAAAGATATAAAGATTGTTTTTTTCTCAGCATCCGAGATATTTCAATGTTTCTTAAATACATGTAACTCAAGTGAACGGAGATAAATGCCAGAATGATAACTATGGTTTGGACTAGTTTCGGCCAATAGAAGATAGATGTAGATACAATTAATGTGCCACATTCTATTACCAATTGTATATACTGACTTAATACGTGATTGCAAGGTAGAATCCTAGAATCCTAAGATAAGATTTTCAAGCATATCTTAGGATAATAAGATTGGTCATCTTTGTATGCTATATACATGTATTCTTATTAATGAATTACAATAAATGTATGTCAATGATTCTTGGAAATATGGAAATATCACCGTAAACCTATCGAGTATATATACAAACACACTGAGGTGATCAAGAAATACTTGTAATTTGAGTTAAGAAATTATTATTGAAGCAATTTTTGCAGTTCATGTTAAATTTTAAAAGACAGGAATATAAATGTTAGGAACAGTAAGTATCTGAAGAGTGACTAAACTTAGGATATCATGAATGGTTTTAGTATTTATACGTTAATACATGTACGTTACATATCATTTGTGTTTTGTTGACTGCATTATAATTAGCATGCCCTATTGGAGAACCGTTAATCAATATCTAGTTTTCATTAGCATTGAACTTTAATAATTCGCTTGGATAAAGATAAATAATAAATCTGTTTACTTCCACGAAACAATACACTATTACAGTTATTTTGTGACTCTGGATACAAGTAGAGTAAAACATGTAAAGGTTAGGGACAGCTTCCCATGTCATGGCTGAAGGTCAGATCTAAAGATCATAGGTCTTTTATTATTTCAAAATTTAAGTTTCATGATTACATATTGTATGTTCATTGTAAACTCTTTTAAAGTGTTTCCATGTATATTTTATTATGAATTAGCTTTTAAAGCAGGGATAGTTCAGTTTCTATGGCCCTCCTCAAGTCATTGGTATGTATCATATTTGTTGGTGACCCCCATGGTTCAGCTTCTAACATTGTCAATTGATGTCAAGCAAATAAATGTATCAAGACGAGGAAGTTTTATCCATAGAAAAAGTGCTTTTATCTGGATCATGCACCTAGCCTTCATTTTCGAATGTTTTTAAATATGTATTCCATCATTTGTATGTTTAAGCTTTGGAAATATTTTTGTGGCTACATTACTTTTAAATACCTGCTTTCTGTGTTTCTCGTATGTCGCTCTAGGAAAATTATCTTATTTCAGCATTTTAATCACATGATCTCATTATTGTATGTAAATTTGACACATTTAAGGAGTCATGAAACTGTCTGTGATGAATCGACCATTTATAAATTTTGTATAATAAATGTTGAAAGGTCTTAATAAGACTTGTATCTAGGTTGTAACAAATTTGTTTCTATTATAGGTAGTTTAACAATGTAATAAAAACATTACGCAATATGCTATTGGAATGTTCCTGCTTTTCAAGGTATAACATAAAAGATGATATCAATCAAAATTGTGAAAGCACGAGTCGGAAGGTAGAGTACTCTAGCTGCTGTTTTTGAACACTTAAATGATTACTAGTGTTCGTGAATTCGTCAGATTTTCAGTTGGGTTCACCAATGGACAGTTTTATGGCTTCCTTTCTTTTACTTTACATGTTGGTATTGTTTTATATCAAACACTGGTCCAGACTCTTCATTGTCCCTATGTGTTGTGTTGTATGAAGCATCAGGAACAATAAGCATCTCAACCACACTGAATAACATTATGCAAGAGTTCAATATTTTTAAGATACAGCAGAAAACAGCAACAAAAATATCGCGAAAATTTTAGGGTTGTAAAACTGGTTGAATTTCAGTAATCAGTTGCTCGAAAATCTTCCGACCGAGTAACCGTTTAATGGACGGCTAACATTTGAAAATCCTTAAATTTATTTTGTCTTTGAAGTTTATCAGGTTGAACAGCTGGACACTTTTATTGGACATTAAAATCGGTGTTTACGGTTTATTGTTGTAAGATTTTTTCAAAAATTCCATCTCTATCAGTAAGGTCCTGTCGCTTCATAGCAAAGCTTTCAAGTCGGTAGAAGGACAGAAGGAACCAAAATGTTCAATGATAGATCAAAATGCCACTGACCGACCATCGATGACACTATGAAGAGTGGGACTGGTAGAAATGTGTTATCTGTATGTGTGTGTAGCCTGTTACTGCACAGTGTTGGTGATCTATACTTTAATCCTAGTATACAGTGGTGGAAGACGTATATAGTACATACCATTAGTAGAGACATACCGAGCAAACCTCTGCAAAAGAACAAATTGTATTATAAATATTGCAGTGACGAGGCTTCACGAGCTTTGTCATCAAGTCACATGTCCAATAAACATGTACTTTAAACCCTCAATGGACTTGTTTACTTGTTATTTCAATCAATTAGTCCAGTAGCAACATGTAATACGGTCTTAATTAACATTTTATTGATATGATCACATAATTAATAAGATCTTAGTAACTAAGAAAATTCAGACAGTGATGAATGATATCACCAATGCTAACAGTTGGGTTCATGGTTAAATCGTTGTATTTGGTCAGCCATAAATCAGATGATTAATGGAGAGAACAAAATTAAAAGGACTACTTAGCTCCATAGGCCTTTTTAGCTAAGGCGTTAGCCGCCAGGTATTGGTATTACTTTAGTTAATGAGCTCAAGATATTCATAAATGTCGTTTTCACACAGACGCTCCTAGCAGTACCCACTGGTACTAAATTGAATCATATACCGGACCTACTGTCTTTATTATGCGTAACTTTGGACTTAAATGCACTTGAATGGGTAGTAAATATCATTACTTTCCTTTGTAGAACATATGATCTTATCACAACGTCGTATTCTTATTGAAAATGCACCCTGTTTATCCCAATCGGGAACTGCCACTTGACAGTAGGTCATGCATGCTACACGCAACTTCCGGTAAAAATACTTCAGTTAATGAGCTCAGATATTCATAAACAAGACATCACGTCACCTACCAGTAATATCTGGTAATACTAAACAAACTGCAAATAAAATCCATTACCACGGACTCAAGTTCACTCACAAGTCATTGGATATAATCTTATTCTTAGTTAGAACTAAGTATCCTTCTAAAACTTCGTATTTACTCTTGGAACTGTCGCTGGATTAACCCTTTACACGGAAATATTGTCCTGTGATTGGCTAAAATTGATGACTTGCATTTACGTCCCTGTTTACATTTATATATTCCGTGGTCTGAACTATGAAGCAGTCCTGTTCCAACTAACTGAGGAAAATCAAAAGTTCTAATCTGTAATAATATATATGATTCACGCTTCATATGATTATAATGTTATCAAAATATTGCATATTCGTTCATCGTTGAAATAACAAATCCTTACTAAAAACTCTAAAAACAGAGACGACGGCCATGTTAGATCACGCGTGATGTTATCGCAATTACCCGTTTCCTTATATGGCCTTCACGGCCAAATATAGAAATTACTACTGATGCCGTCATGTTTACTACAATTTCCATATTTGGTCATGACACCCATATTTAGACGTCTGACCTGTATTGGAAGACAGACGAAGTTTCCAACATGGCAGTCAATTCAGATTTCGCTTGCACCTACTACGTAAACTTGATAATTTAACGACATATAAGGCAGAGTATAACTTACAATTATGTAGGAGATCAACATAAAAAGTTCATATTAGAAACCTATTAATGGATACGGATCCTATCAATTAATTCTAAAATCGCCTCCGTGTGATTCACACCAGGCTTGCTTAACTAAAATGGGATCGCCCGGCCGGGGCAGATGAGACCGGGAATCATATTAGTACTAGCCACTGTCTTCTCTAGTTCCATATTGGTATTCTAACCTGAAGGCTTTTTTTTACCTTCGCAGTATTATCATTTTGTTCTATTTTCATCATAAGATATTCTATTGCATTTTTATATTGCCTTCTCGCTAATTAGGCCTTCAGCTCAGCCAGAAACGAAAAATATGCGCCGATAGGCCTACATTTTATATGTCTGTTGGTGTGATTTGCGTATTTCGTTTATTGAAGTATTACCATATAACAGGACTCTTTTATTTCAATATACACAGAAATTCGGAATGATTTCAGACATATACTACGGGAAAACACGAGTGATCTACCTTACATTTAGACATGCGCACATTTTACTTTCGTTTTGTGTAAGCCTAGAAATCATTCGCAACGCGAAGCGGAAAAGACGAAAATGCAGGCCAGTGTTGACTTAATGTAAGGCATGTTGTTTAAGCAGCATTGACAATGAACAATATGCATACACTTCTGCAACGTTTACCTACTACTGATTCATAAATAAGGCTCTTTATCCCGATTTCGGTGACATGTGGCCAAGCATGCGGCCGAAGCCGCAGAGAATGGCGCATGTTGTCAGCGGCGATGACAAAAAGGAAGGTGCTTCTACGGTATGTATAGCAGTAATTATGCAAAAACAAACAAAGTAAATGGACTTTTTACACTAGTGAATTACAGCGTCACAAGGAACGTCTTTCCCCAGACGTGTTGCAAAATTTTCGAACTGCTAAGTTGCAAACTGATTTCACTTGAGCGTTGTTTGTGAGGATATTTGGCCTTACATTTCTTCTCATTCAGTTGAAAAAAAACCATGTTATAAACATTGTATTATTATATTCATTGTGATGTTGGCTGTCATTGAAGTTTCAATTGTTATACTACTTGATGTTTTGGAAACTTAAAAAAGTATAGTAGTTCTAAATATTATGAAATGACAGAAACATTAGGCCAAACAAATTACTTGTGTTTCTACGATCAGAAAAAAATAGGGTAGATATGTATTAGCTAGGCATTTTATTGTTAATTTGAAAAATATCTTTACTGCGCTAATATAGAGCAGGAGTTCTGACTTTAACAGTGCATATAAAAACTTAACGGTATTGTAGGAACACAAATCTGAGATAAGTCTAGTTAACCACACTGGTGTCGAACACACCAATAAGTATTGTGTGTATACTATATCATAGTTTATACACATCATATTACTATTTGTGTGTCCAGTATCTGTGGGGTTAGCATAAACACAATATTTGTTTTAAACTTTTAATTGGCCTTATTTAATGATAATTAATAGGTCAGACAGGGTTCGGTTTCCAATTCGGAAACTAGACCTGTTAAAACAGTTATCATTTATAACTTTAGAGATTAAATATTTCTTAGCAGAAAAAATTGAAATATAATTATATTTCAACCTTTTCTGAGTTGTACAATTTTAGAGTATCCTCTGTCTGAAATCTGAACATAACTTGTTTTATGACAAAATGTGTAAAAAAAATCCTCATACTGGGGTAAAGTTTTTCTATATATAGTCCCAAAAACTACAGATAAAATCCTTGAGCACTTACAAGATACACAAATATATATTTTACGTCCATTTTGCAAAACATACAACATAAGCTACAAAGAGCTTGTATTAAGACAAAACATGAGTATAATAACAGAGACCAAAATATTACAACATGGAAAAATAAAATAAAACCATGTATGT
>NW_018404940.1:1228987-1297029 GCF_002113885.1 Mizuhopecten yessoensis | reverse complement strand
TTTTATGCCAAGTAACTTTGTCAGATAAGGCAAGATTCTGAAGAAACTGGGTTGATATCTTATTCAACAACAAAGGCAAAGTTCAAAGATGTTCACAATCTCTGCATAATCTATTTAATGGTTTAAAATAATCAGGTATTGGTCAAAGGGGGTAAATGCCAGTTTCAGTTTTTAATGTTCTATGAAATACATTGTATGGACAAAGGGAAGCAGTTCCTAATTCTTATGCGAATTAATTATCCAAAGGTCTAAAATGATATATTTTAGAGGAAACTTGGTACCCCTCTTCTACAAACCTATAAAGATATACCGTACACACAAAAAGAATAACTTCACACTGGTACACTTTTACATAAAACTTTGATTCATAACAAATTAACAGTAAATCCTTCTGTACAATATGATGGGAACTTCGTCTTTATTTTGTTGTCCATTCCAAAAATAATATATATATATCTTTTGCCTTAGCTTTCAGTACTTTCAGTACTTTGATTATCAAGTCGTGTTCTTCATAATATGTTAAGGTGGGTTTAGATATTGCCTTGGACGTTGTAGATGTCACAGTTGACATTTCCCCTGATGTCTTTAACCGCTGGCCCATTTTGTGTCATTAATGATGCTACGTTTCAATTAGTTAATTAGGGAAATATCTTAAAATGTTCACCAAGAGTGAATACCGGCACCGTTATACTTATGATCTGACACGTTGACGATAGCCTTTATACGGTTTTACTTAATGAGAAATATGGTCTTGTATCCTTTATTGATACATTATCAATATTTCTCATGAGTAACGATGCATGATCTTATTGATGCTGGGTAATACGAAATAAATTACACTTGTATTAATTGTTCTATTACCTGTATACAACATAATTATAAAGTATTAATTATTCTATTACCTGTATACAACATAATTATATAGTATTAATTGTTCAATTATGGAACATAGTGTCAAATGTTCAATTAATTTATACGAACATACTACACTATTACATCATTATAATTATAACACTTAACACAACACAAAACATGCTATATCAATAAAGTTATCAAAACGTAGTGCAGTCTGTAGTTGAGTTTAAAAAGTTAGTAAGATGACTCCGTTAAGGACACCTAGAACAAAGTTGAACTAAGCTAAAACATTTTCCAAATACAACATTCGAAATGCTAACTTCTAATGCGTCTGTGTTATAATCTTTCTAAACACGATTGACGACGATATAGTATTAGGAAATGCAATTTGGCATTGGAACTGAAACTTCACAAGAATCCAACAACATTTATCGCTTACTCTGCTCAACCAACCCATTATACAATCTTCTTACCACCAGTTTTAGTTCCGTTAAATTCTCATACAGTATTGTAAGTATCTCGAAAAAATGGAATGCGATTTTGAAGAACTCAAATGATCTTAATCATATTAAACATATCTTCTCCAAAATGTTTCTTTTATCTAAACATTTGGCTTTTCTACTCTTTACACTACCAAACGTTATACCAAAAGGAAGGAACACTTTCGTTCTTTTATTACAAGGTACTTCGTTTCCTAGAACGGCTACGATTTCATTTTATGGTTGAAAACTATTTTGGAGCAGTGTTGTGTGTAAACAACCAAGGCTGAGATGATTATACTGAGCATGCTATGGGAGATTGCTCGAGTCTGTTTTCGGTGGCAATTTTTATCGACAATCAGTTGCCATTCCTATAGGAACAAACTGTGTCCCTCATTTGGCCGATTTGGTTTTGTTTTATATGAGCTGAATTTATTGAAGAGCTTATGAGGACCGGTAACGAAAATCTGGTCAAGTCCCTAAATTTCGCTTAAGATATATCGATGATCCGCTGGATAACACTTACAACATGACCAATAGGGACGGCTTACTACTGAGTTGTACGCAATGCGTGTCATTTTCGGTTTTCCGATCATTCACTTATCTGTTTCCTCAACTAACGATTCAAACGCTTGCTACGAATATCATGATTTCTGTAATAGACTGTTGCCAAAAAAATTTTCCAGCAGACTGTAGGCATTCCTATGGGAATAAACTGTGCCCTCTTCTGGCCGGTTTCATCTTCAATTTCAAATTCAGATATATCGTGTGCTGTCTTTGAATAACAAAGAGTTAACAACATCGATCGCATATACCCTCCCTGAGCTTGAAATCAAGAACACCGCAGTCTCTTCTTCTTCAGCTTCTTTCCTCGATCTTTAACTACGACATGACCGATAAGAATGGCTTGCTACTAAACTACAATAAGCGAAACGACTCTGACTACGATGTTGACATCTCGCAGTTGATTCGGTATTCGAGGGCTTGCTTCGAATATCATGACTTACGTGAAAGATGTCGACTACTGACAGAAAATCGTGCAACAAAAGGTTTCCAAACAAGAGGCCCAATGGGCCTGCATCGCTCACCTGTTATTTATCTAACACTTGTAATCTTAAGATTTCATAAGAACCTATTAAAAGATTTAAACATATGACGCCTCTGACCTGGATTGTCGAACAAGGGCATTAGGTTGAAAGTGGATCAAGGTCATTCATTTGAACTAACATGGTAGTCCTTCATCCCAGCATGCTACAGGCCCAATTTCAGTACCCTGCCCCTTTTGCTTATTGAAAAGAAGTCGCTTGAAGATTTTACGACATTTGACCCCTTCATCCCAGTATGCTACAGGCTGAATTTCAGTACCCTGGCCCTTTTGGTTATTGAGAAGAAGTCGTTTGAAGATTTTATGACATTTGCCCCCTGTGACCATGAAAGTTGGTCAAGGTCATTTATTTGAACAAACTTGGTAGCCCTTCATCCCAGCATGCTACAGGCCCAATATCAGTGCCCTGGGCATTTTGGTTATTGAGAAAAAGTCGTTTGAAGATTTTGTGACATTTAACCCCTTTGACCTTTGAAAATTGGTCAAGGTCATTCATCTGAACAAACTTGGTAGCCCTTTATCCCAGCATGCTACAGGCCCAATATCAGTACCCTGGGCATTTTGGTTATTGAGAAGAAGTTGTTTAAAGTTTTAAACATATTTGACCCCTGTGACCTTGAATATGGGTGAAGGTCATTCATTTGAACAAACTTTGTAGCCCTTCATCTCAGCATGCTACTGGCCAAATATCATTACCCTGGGCATTTTGGTTATTCATAAGAAGTTGTTTAAGGTTTTTAAACATATTTGACCCCTGTGACCTTGAATATGGGTGAAGGTCATTTATTTGAACAAACTTTGTAGCCCTTTATCTCAGCATGCTACTGGCCAAATATCATTACCCTGGGCATTTTGGTTATTCAGAAGAAGTTGTTTAAGGTTTTTAAACATATTTGACCCCTGTGACCTTGAATATGGGTAAAGGTCATTCATTTGAACAAACTTTGTAGCCCTTCATCTCAGCATGCTACTGGCCAAATATCATTACCCTGGGCATTTTGGTTATTCAGAAGAAGTTGTTTAAAGTTTTAAACATATTTGACCCCTGTGACCTTGAATATGGGTGAAGGTCATTTATTTGAACAAACTTTGTAGCCCTTTATCTCAGCATGCTACTGGCCAAATATCATTACCCTGGGCATTTTGGTTATTCAGAAGAAGTTGTTTAAAGTTTTAAACATATTTGACCCCTGTGACCTTGAATATGGGTGAAGGTCATTCATTTAAACAAACTTGGTAGCCCTTCATCCCAGCATGCTACAGGCCCAATATCAGTACCCTGGGCATTTTGGTTATTGAGAAAAAGTCGTTTGAAGATTTTGTGACATTTAACCCCTTTGACCTTTGAAAATTGGTCAAGGTCATTCATCTGAACAAACTTGGTAGCCCTTTATCCCAGCATGCTACAGGCCAAATATCAGTACCCTGGGCCATTTGGTTATTGAGAAGAAGTTGTTTGAAGATTTTAAAGACATCTGACACCAGTGACCTTGAATATAGATGAAGGTCATTTATTTGAACAAACTTTGTAGCCCTTCATCTCAGCTTGCTACTGGCCAAATATCATCACCCTGGGCATTTTGGTTATTCAGAAGAAGTTGTTTAAAGTTTTAAACATATTTGACCCCTGTGACCTTGAATATGGGTGAAGGTCATTCATTTGAACAAACTTTGTAGCCCTTCATCTCAGCTTGCTACTGGCCAAATATCATCACCCTGGGCATTTTGGTTATTCAGAAGAAGTTGTTTAAAGTTTTAAACATATTTGACCCCTGTGACCTTGAATATGGGTGAAGGTCATTCATTTGAACAAACTTTGTAGCACTTCATCTCAGCATGCTACTGGCTAAATATCATCACCCTGAGCATTTTGGTTATTCAGAAGAAGTTGTTTAAAGGTTTTTTAATACAATTGACCCCTGTGACCTTGAATATGGGTGAAGGTCATTAATTTTAACAAACTTGGTAGCCCTTCATCAAAGTTTGCTTCTTGCCAAATATTGACACCCTAGGCCTTTCGGTTATTAAGAAGAAGTCGTTTAAAGTAAAATATTGACGCCGGACGACGGACGGACGGACGACGGACGCCGCGCCACGGCATAAGCTCACTTGGCACTTCGTGCCAGGTGAGCTAAAAAAACAGGTTGATGAAGAATACGGACAAGTGTTATGGCCGCCATAATGATATATCTCATACGGAGTTAATAATATTGATATATCTCATACGGAGTTAATAATATTGATATATCTCATACGGAGTTAATACTATATCTCATATGGAGGTTGACGTTTTTAGTTATTCTCATATTTCTCTTCTTGATATTACGGTCTATGTTTTTATCATGCTCATAGGTGAGCCTTGTGGTTTTGTTTTCACTACCCTAGTTCTTGATATGAGGACGTGACATTGCTTGGATTTGACCTCGATTTACATGGCTGGAGGAGAAAGGAGCAGAAAGCACTTCGGTATTCTCTTCTATCAAATTGATGACGATTTTTAGCAACTTTCCGATTTTTAGCAACTTTCACAGTCGCTAATATGCTATTTCTCTTTCTGAAGGATGATGCTTTAGTTGTCCTCATAATATGCCTTGTAGTTTCTTTGTCACTACTTTGCCCATCGCTTTGAGTACGTGATAATATTTCGATTTGGTACTTAGGATCTACGGAGAGAGAAGACCTCATGGACCATCACGTAAACCTTGACATGAAAGAAAAACAAATTCAGTTGGATTTTAAACTCAATAGAAATCATTAGAATTCGGATGCGAATCCTGACAAAATTACTCGTCCGTCACAATGTTTCCTTTTACTCGCAGGTTGTCGATTCCTTTACGATGTCGTTGACGATCGAGGACTTGAAGATATAATTGATGTTGATTCTGAAATAATGTAGTTGTGATGACGACGATAAAATATGTCAGCATGGAATATTGGTCAACAGAGATTAAATTAATTGTATGTAACATAAAACCTATATATATAACAAATAAACTACTGCCATAACGTCTATTACATGAAGTAGATTTGTATACTAACGAAACAGCCATATACCTCTAGCACCAGGGCCTACACCACACCTTTTCCCGCCCTTTACAAATATATTCCTGATTTACCTGTACGTTATCTTTAAGATTAATCTATACATTCTTGTTTATGCTATTCTATAGGTGACGCATACCATCCGTTCTATAAAAACACTCATTGGTTTGATAATGAGTCACAACTGATAATCGCTGTTTATTTACCGAGTAGGAGATATGTCATATTGGAGATAAGGTTGATAATGATGAGATGAAGTACTCTATCAGACCAAATAGGATTGTCGAATAAGGTGAAAACGAATCATACTTGTCAATGTGTTTAGAACTTTTTAGCTTTAAACAAAAGAATAAATGGATGATTAAAATTATATGTAGCTGGATAAAATCAAACGTTTTACTCGAGATAACTTTAACGTATAGCTCCCCAATGACGATGTCAAATAAATATCTAATATTGATAAGTTTTTATCTACTTCCTCCAAGTATGAAAACTACACATGGAACACCTCTTAATGTTCACCTTACGACCTTTAGGAACTACATACATTTTATAAACCTTTAACGTTGATATACCACACCTTTTCTTGCTCTTTACAAATTAGTTATCAAAAAATTGTACATTATCTGGTATTCTATTATATTATATAGTATTCGCAATATCATTGTTGGGTACGAGGTGAGAGAATTAAGTCAACCATGATGAAATAATGGGGTATGAGAGTTCTACCAAAGGGTGTTAAATCTGGGCCTGTATTCATGAAACCGTTCTCATGCTCAGGCATGGATTTTGTGCTCAATCCAACATCCTTGTAACTCACTTAAATCATGTCAAACGATCAAAAAGGCAAATGTGAACATTATAAACAGTTTTCGGCTTTAAGTCTTCTCATTGGTTTTCCAAACCAGTGACAAAATAAGATCTTTGATTAATTTATAACGGAAACAAGAAATTTGGCTTGAGCACAAAAACAATTCTTGAGCATGAGAACGGTTTCTTGAATACGGGCCCTGGTTTCAAAACCTCCGGAAGCCACGTTTCCAACCCAAATGCTACACCGCGATTATGTCCTGTCTGTTTGCATATGAATGGCACACTATATCTGTGTAAGAAACCACACAACAACTGCTTACATATTTTCATGGAATATTATTATAAGTGACGAGCACCCACTTAAATGGGTACTCTTCTTTGCGTCGTCATACCTGGTGAGGGCTCCGTAGAGGTGATCAGTTATTCTATCATGTTTCCAGTAGATTTTTTCTTATATTCTAATAAGTGTGTTTGTTGTTGCGGTTGTTAGTTGTCTTGTCAAGGGCTTCCAGCTCAGAATGGTGTGAGTTTATGGATTATGTGACTGCACTGGTCTCAAGTTCATGTCTTACCGACTGCTGTATTTTTGCATTAATTATCACTGTATTTTTTATTGCCTATCCATGTAACTTGTGTTTTACTTTTATTTATTTTAAGACCACAAATGTTTGCAAATAAATTTAGTTCTTTTATTGATTCTTTTAATAATTGTTTTGTTCAATCTAAAAAAAAAAAAAGAGGTATCGTCTGCATATTGTGAGAGAAGTAGTGGACAGTTGTCTACATTATATATAATTTATATATAATTATTATGTCTATGTCTAATTGCAAGTATTTCTGAACACAAAATAAAAATGTATGAAGCTATCGGATCACCTTGACGGCAACCCCTCTTAATTTCAAAAAATATGAGAGATTACCACCTTGATTTATTGCAGTCATAGAATTATTATGTAATGCTTTTATCCAACTTTTAATATCCTCACCAAAATTAAAATATTTAAATGCATTATCAATAAACTCCCAGCTAACAGAATCATATGTCTTTTCAAAATCAACAATCAAAAGCATCCCATCTATATCATTGTCCTCTGTATACTGCATTATATCGTAAATGAATCGTGTATTTTCCCCAAACATCTGCCTGAAATAAATCCTGTCTGGTCAGTGTTAATTAATTTATCTGAAATAGTTTTTAATCTAGAAGCTATTGAGCCAGATGCAATTTTGTAAACAATATTCAAAAGACAAATAGGTCTCCAATTTTTAAGAAATTGCCTTGGTTTATCACCTTTTGGTATGCATGCAATAATTCCTTGTTTCTGAGTTATAGATAAGTTTCCATTTATATATGCATAATTAATTGCTTACAACAAACCTAGTTGTTTCCAACAACACTTACACAAATTCTACTGTAAATCCGTCCGACCCGGGGCTTTTATTATTTTTCATGTGTTTTAAAGTATGTTTCGCTTCAGTAAAAGTTATATTACCTTCTAAAGATAAAGATTCTACATTGTTTTATTTTGGAACATTACAATTGGATAGAAATTGATTTAAATCCACTTCTTCGATAATACTATTACTTGCATACAGTTGTTCATAAAATAATTTAACTTCATTTGAAATATCTTCTTGTTTTCTTATAACATCACCATTTTCTTTTTCTTTTTCTATCATCGGGATAATTTTTGAGCTAAAATGTTTGTTTTCAAGATTAAAAAAATAGTAAGTTACCAATACATTTTATATAAGGCTATATATTTCTGTTATAAAGATATGTACATGTATGTACTGCATATATTTAAAGAAGGAGGTTTTTATAGGCCTGTTGCCCAAATCCTTTTGTATGAAAAACCTTTTCAATAAAATTATATTTAAATTATACCTACAGTCCTAACCAATAGAAATAAGAAGAATTGAAGCAAATATTTTGAAAGATTGTTTGTAGATGAAAAAAGCCCTTAGAATGAAGCAAATGGAAATTTCATTTATTTAAGATTTAAGTGGTATTTAAGGTAAAAGAAAATAGAAAATCCATGTCTACAAAAACCTATAAAACCCATTATAACGTGACATGTCTTGCTATCACAGATAAATCATACTGAAACTAATATCTCATGTGAACCGTGCCAGAACAAATACCAGCTACGAGGCTACGGGCCACCTTGAAACTCACCAGCAGAGTCCACCGACAAATACCAGCTATGGGCATATACCATCTCGTGATAGTTACATACATAATACATAATAAGGAAAATGGTTTCAAAACATAAATTAAACACAAGTGAGAAGAAAAGAAAATAATGATTTTGTATTTCTTTATTGTAATACTTTCTTAATGATAATAATTCAAATACTTATCATAACGAATACCATTATAAAACATTTCAAAGATTATATCTATAACTTATACAAGCTACCACATTTAAAACAAAGTAATTCAACTGCAATATGTGTTCCCTCAGCACTTCAACAAAATGCGGTAAAAAAAACCCAAAAAAAACAATGATCGTAATTTCTTCATATGTGATAAATTGATGAAACCTGAGGAAATCTGCTAAGAGGGGATGGTACCAATTGTTTCATAGTCATGTGTCATGCTATCGGTATCTCAGCTTTATAGTCATTAAACCGTTACGACAGTGATGTCATCAAACGCAATCATTTGTTAGACATACATGGATGGAAGACATTTCTATTGATTAAGCAACTGTGCATCTTACAAAAGTTCTTTTTGAATGAGATGGGTCTTTTAAACCTGAAATTCCATATCTTTGATTTTGTTGAAGTAAAAACAAGGTTTGCAAAATATAATAATAATATAATAATAATATAATGATATAATAATATAATGATATAATAATATTTCAATAATATAATAATATAATATAATAATATAATACAGCAACTTTTGCAAACACACAAAAAAGGTACCAGCTGGCCGGAAAGCACACAATGTTGACGAAGGTAAAGACACGAACTATTAACGCGGAGACAATCATGAATGTAAATGCTATTTTCTCGCAAATTTGTTTCGTTATGTGAAAAACGGGATAAATGAATTTGTAATTTCGCCAGTTTCATATCAATAACATAACAAGAGGTCGTGTTCGTGAACATGTATTGATTCGTTTTAAGGATATAATAATGTTAGCTTTGGACAACAATTCAAAAGCAATGTTTATCAATTCAATGCATACCTATATATGATGCTCACTGTAACTTTACGGCATATGGTTGTATGATCCAACCACTACCCACGTGTCTATATCTATGGCATTGGTATAGTCCTTTGGAGTTCACATATACTATTGAAAGTCTACAGTTTGCCTTGCCAGTCTAATACATGTATTATTATTTTTTACTTCCGCGATAAATATTCAAAACAGAAACATTATCTATTTCTTGATAACTTCTCTCGAGATCGATCCTGTCTTGATATGGCTACTAAATTATCGATATTAATTATCTCGCCAATCAATAATATATCGATGATTTAAATACATCTTTGCCGATATGAAAATATATCTGGAACATGTGCATGGACTCCGGTTTATTTGTCAAGTTACAGGACATACAATAGTTTGCATTTTAAGGAAGTAAATGTTGTGTTAATATATATCTATGACTTGTCGATGGCACAGAGATAGTGACCCTGTTTACTAGATACGTCGATGACACGAGTCTCTCTCTCTATATATCTGTTATCACCTGCAAGTGTGTCACTTCTCAAACATTTCATATCAGTCCTGATTTTCAGGGCTCATCGGGTGGCTGTCATTTAAATGTCGTGAACGATCGTTTGGTAAACACCACATGTCCACCATTCAGTGGTCATTCCTAATTCCGCATAATACAGATATTTACAATGATTATATTCATATATGATATGATGATTATTGTATTAGCACTATTTTGTTTAAAAGGTGTTGAAAAACAGATCGCCCCTGCTACACATAACATATTGATATTAAGTAAGAGTTGACCATACTATTTGATTATCAATACATTGCAATATTTGTCAAGCAATATATATATTGCATTTTGATTTTGAAATGGCATGATATTGCAATATTGTTTTTTACGAAGCCATGAAATGATTTAACAGAAATACAATAGAGATTGAAACATTATTATCTTAGTTTTAAAATCTTTCTTGGTGTGAAACCTCTAAACCTATATAGAATAATTTTAAATTTATCATTACTGTTTACTTTCGGTATAATCCATTTAAAATAATTAAAAATGTACTTAATTTCAGGAAATAAAATATCCTAGGGATATATTGCAATATGAAAATGCTTGCAATAACCACCCCGTTATCTAACCAGTGGACTGCAATCATATAAACCTAGCAGTATTCCTTCGTACTTTTTTCGTTCTCTTTCATGGTCATAAAAGTTATGGTGCATTTTAACTTTTTCTATCGGGCAGGTATATTAGATAGCGTGTCGAACAATGGATTTGATTAGATGGATAGGTTCAATCGAGCCACCAGCTAACGGATAGCGAGCGAGGTTTCTAGTGTGTGGGTGTTTGCTGTAATGATTAAGTAGTATTACTGTTTGCAATGTTGAAGAGATAAATGCATTATCAGCATATAAGGGGTTTTGTTGTTTTGTGTGTGGGGTAGGGTAGATGATATTCGGTTTAAGACATATGGTTGACACAACGTATTGACAACACAAAGAATGCAATAACTAGTTATCTACAAAGGATGCAATAACTATAGTTATCTACAAAGAATGCAATAACTAGTTATTTACAAAGGATGCAAAGACTAACCTTCTTCTCCACCTTTCTACCTTTCTTCCCTTTTGCCCAACTTTCTATATACAAAGAATGTTTACTTGCTTCAAAGTTTTTGTAATGAGTCTTCTGCATATTGTCTCTCTGAGCATTCATGATCAAAGAAACAATCTCCATTTTCAGCCAAAATATACGAAATACCGGACTTAATTGATTGACTCACAGATATCTTTTAAAAACTGATATCGGCCCCTCCCTATTGCATACGGCGTGTTGTTTCGAAGACGAACAAATCCTACCTGGGTATCTGTATTAGCAAACAAGTGCCTGAGACTGAGATAAAGTTCGCGTCCGTCTACCTCGGTCACTCGTTATCTAGGGACCCACTACCTAGCCGGATACCGAGACATTCAAAATGGCGGCGTCCTCGGGGCAGTTGGAGTTCAAATGGATATTTCTTGGATGTTTATTAATGTTTGGCAAAGGTTCGTACTTTTTTTTATTACATTAACCTTACGATATTATAATGCTTTGGAGATGTACAAGCTACCAATTCGTGCATGTCTGCATTTGAACAATTTGTGTACGCAGAGGTGTGTGTGTAATCTGAAAGGTGTGTATATACTTACCTGTGATTATACCTGTACAATGGACATCACTGCACATATCATGCATGTCTCACACAATATTGCAGACAACAAACAAAGCCAAGTTATTACCTTTGTCTATTTATGTAACAGTTACAGTTAAGTGAATATGTATCACGCTGAGCGTTCGTCTAGCTAATTTGCGCGGGATTTCTTCTTTTACATGCCGTTGAAAATGTCAAAGTCAACAGAAAGAATACTATAACGACAATGGTACCCGTTCAGCAATTTTTAATTAATATATCTGAAGAATAATACATTTTGTATAAGTTGATAAAATGCTTTTCAATTTCATGGATTAATAATTTTGGCGGTAACGTCCCTTTGTACTAGCATGCGTTATCTCAAGAAGAGTTAATGCAAATCGGCTTATACCTATTGATTATACATAAAACACAAACCCCATATCTTACATACATGTATCGGTAATAGTGAGACCATATTATCAGCAGATGCATATACCAACTAAGTGCAATGCTTTGTGAACTTAGAAATGAGGCTTAAATACTTGTCACGTGACAAGATAACATATACGATAGTCCCGTAGTGTATACAAAATGATTAATATAATACACTTGCAAGTATTCCATTGATCCGTGTACTTTAAATACATATAATTCAAATGTCAAACATACTTATTTTCCTCACCCCCACGGGTAGCTGTGGAACCACTAACCGAGGACATTGACCTATTTTCCTTACCCCCACGGGTAGCTGTAGAATCACTAACAGAGGACATTGACTTATATTCCTCACCCCCGTTGTCGTTTTGTTGACAATCCAGCAACGCATTGCATCAAGTGTCCCGATAGGATCGCTGTCTGTCTGGTAACCCGAGAATTCTTACATCCTAGCATTATCAATTAACAGAAATATCAATATTATATTTCTCAATTTGACAAAAAGATTGAAACCACATCGTACGAAATTTTCAACATTCGAAACCATTTCAAAATACATACTCAACTTGCATGCATGCTTGCAAAAAAATAGTAAAGTCTTTATTACTTTTCGCAACTGAGCATTTTCACTAAAATACATATTTTATGGTTTTGGAACTAAACTTTTGCATAACATGCATGAAAGCATTCCAAATGATGATTTGAGCAAAAAACGCATTCACAGAATAATGTTATTCCTACAAAGAATAGTTGGTGTTTATAAAATGCGTTAATGAAAAACTATAAATTGTTCGACCAATATTCTATAACAGTACTACTATACATCGGCATATCATATTTTTTTTAAATTAAAAAGACAATAGTAAAGTTTTGAACAAAATAATGCAACTATACACCGGGTCACAAACGGTTTTGAATGTTACCAAAATATTACTAATCTAAATATTCATGATATGATGATATTTCTTTTTAAATCCAAAAATGGTATTTTGTGGTTAACGTTACCTATTTATCCGACTTTACAGTACTCTACCATTCATTTAGTGTTTAGTGTATTGAATGCTTCATTGGTGCCTTTTCTATTTTGATAAGATATTAATGTGCATTCATCTGCTACCTTACCTAATGTGTATAAAGACCTGGATAGTTATCTGAAACGTGTTTTGCAAATTGTCAAAAGGAAGATATTGTTTTAAACAAACACAATAAACTACAACAATAACCCAAGAATGATATGAATAAACACAACAACCCCAATCATTATTTTATGTGACGTTTCGATGACTAGTACGATATGTACACTGTCACCTTCATCAGACAAATGACCAGTGAAGCGTATGCACACAAAGGTATAAAATGTGTTCGAGTTGTCCACAAATTCGATGTCGATTTCGGCTACGCTGTAAGCGAATGTGCAATAGTTGTTATATATGTACCGAAATGACTCGATCCAGCTATGCAAAATCGGATGCAAAAACTGCGAAGCGTCGTATATTGGAGAGACTGGAAGGCGTTTTTGGGTCCGCCTTAGTGAACACCGGAAAGATACAGAAACCGAAGAAGGTAGGAAATTCACAAGATCAGAAAGGAAGCAGTCGGAGTCCCAGATAAATAAATCGGCAATCACAGACCATGCCACACAGAAATAGCATGTGATTGACCGGGATAACTCCAAAGTTTTGGACAGAGAGAGTAATCTGTTCAAGCGGCAGATGAAGGAAGCCAACTGGATACGCCGCAGTGGGGCAGTTCTATATCGAGACGAGGGGGTTCAAAGACTCTCGCACATCTATGACCAAGTATTTAACAAAGCGTAGCTGGATCGAGTCATTTCGGTACATATATAACAACTATTGTACAACTATTGTACACTTGCTTACAGCGACAACGATTTTGTGGACAACTCGTACACATTTTACACCTTTGTGTGCTTCACTGGTCAGGTGACAGTGTATATGTCGTACTAGTCATCGAAACGTCACATAGAAAATTGTATTGGTTGTATAAAAAAGAACTTCTCATAATCCATACTTACCAACCTGAAGATTAATATTGATAGATACAACAACACTATTGTAACATTAATACAACACAACGATACTGTGTAAAGCAAACAAACAACAACCATAGATTAATGCTGAAAGATGCACCAACAATATTGTAACATTAATACAAATCAACGATACTGTGTAAAGTAACCAAACAACCCTAGATTAATGTTAATAGTTACAACAACCCTGTTATAACGTTAATAACCACAACATTACTTAGGTAAAGTTGATAAACTATAACCCTAGATTACTGTTTTACACAACAGCCCTAATATAATGTTAATAATCACAACAATACTGAGGTCAAGTTGATAAACAATAACCCTTGATTACTGTTTATACACAACAACCCTAGTATAATGTTAATAACCACAACAATACTGAGGTAAAGTTAATAAACAACAACCCTAGATTACTGTTTATACACAACAGCACTATTATAACGTTAATAACCACAACATTACTGAGGTAAAGTTAATCAACAATAACCTTAGATTACTGTTTATACACAACAACCCTATTTTAATGTTGATAACCACAACATTACTGAGGTAAAGTTAATCAACAATAACCCTAGATTACTGTTTATACACAATAGCCCTAGTATAATGTTAATAACCACAACAATACTGAGGTAACGTTAATCAACAATAACCCTAGATTACTGTTTATACACAATAACCCTAGTATAATATTAATAACCACAGCAATACTGAGGTTAAATTAAAAAAAACCCTTAGATTACTGTTTATACACACAACAACCCTATTATAATATTAAAACCCACAAAAAACATATGGCTTTGTTTTAAAACTCACAACAATCCGATGGTAATTTCAATAAAATACAACAATTTAATTGTTGTATATTGATTAGGTGCGCTGGGATCGTCATTCTACGACAAGGGTCTCGTTAGCTTAGATTCCACCACCCATATGCAGCAAAGGATTGATCTACCTCATGGCAAGGCTCTCGCTTTCTACGGTGGTACCTACTCGAGTATATGGGTAAGAACGTTAACATTTCAGAGCGTATTCAACACTTTTCTCGTATAACAGTTTTAAAGACATTTAGATTTTTTCATTTATAGTAAAAAGCTGAATTATCTCGATTTTATTTTCTCTGTGTAAGCAGAGGTAATGTTAGGTTTGAGTATGTTGTGTCGTCATAGGTGAGTGTGTTGCAGCATATTAAGCGCGATCAGAGAGTGTGCTGTAGTATATAACAGTGATATGTCTCTAAGTGCAATACTATTTGAAGGTTTTAAGTGTTTAACGTTCTAAACGATTCCGTCCAAAGTAAAATGTCATCGTTGGTCACGTAAACAAACATACGCCTGAAACAAGTGATCAAACTCAATGTTTTATTTGACAGCTAACAACGGATGGTTTTTTATCCTTCGACGAGAGAGCGTCGTACGGTAATGTCAACTTCAGCACTGGGGATGTGGCCCCAAGCCTGGATTACCCCATCATTGCACCATTCTATCACGATGGGGAGGCACTTGATGTACATTCCGGAGCTGGGTCCATCTACTACAGGACTCTTAACACGAGTCACGACGGCCCAGAACTTAACATGTTTGGTACTAATATATCCAACGCTGTGGTAGGGATCCAGAACTTCCAGCCCATAGGCGGAATCATTGTCACGTGGGAAAACGTGGCGGCCGCCGTTGATATCACTAATGGATGTGGTGGTTCTGGTTCTGGTTCGCAGCCTTGCAAGGTACATTGTAACATGCTATTGATCAATACTTTATGTAGACATGATATCCTACAAGAGAAACATTAAATTACGCAGACTCAGTTTCCGACCATGTCCCCTAACGAGTTGTTAACGCAGTGGTTTTTTTTATTAGATAATAATATAAAAATATTAATGACTAATGCATGTATTTTGTTATTCTGAATTTTAATCTTATTTATTACGATTTTCCCGGTAAATATCGGGCTTTTGATAAATTGATCATTATCAATGTGTCTAAGACAGCTTTTACCACCAGAAATGGATTTCCTAGGATTAACAAAAAGATACCAGAAACACTTACTTTTCGAAAAACATGTATTCCTTTTTGCATTCTGGAGACAAAGTGAAGTTGTTCCTTTTTCTTTATGGTCTCTATGGTATAACTGGTATTTTTACGCTGATGGTAGTTAAATTAATTGTACTTACTTTTCTGTTAGTATAATGGGATTCTTGTGATAAAGTTATATTTAAAGAAACTACACATTGTCATCTTAATTTGTTTACAAGGTATTCAATATCGACGCAATCAATGTTTCAGACAAGCAGTTTTCAAGTCGCTATTCTTGCAGACGAGATAGGGTTTACTTTTGCTATCTTCAATTATGGACGTATGGATATTGATATCAGAAGGTTCTATCAGGTGAGTTGATGATACAAGTTAATGTACAGTACATTGCATTCTATAACTTAGCGCAACCTATCGACTAACAAAAATGTAGGAGTTCAGTCTGATAAAAAGTCGATTATATATCGGGACCAATAATATAATTACAACCTATTGATAATCCTGAAATATGCTCATGATCACAAAAAAAGTGATCTAGAAAATATCATGGAAGCATACAAATATGTATGAGATGTACAAAAAATACAGAGCTTATTACAATCTCTCTTGACAGAGTGGATTTAATGCAGGATACGGTGGAGGATGGACAACAGCCGTGCCACAATCAGAACTAAACCGCGCACAATCATTGAAAGGAAGTGACGTACAAGGAAGATACTACTTTCGAATTTGTGCCGACAGGATCATAAGAGGAGGATGCCGGGACCGATCTCTTCAACGTCAGTAGTATTTTGTTTATTTGATACGTGAAAAATGATTTTTTTACTGACGATATACTTGAAATCTCGTTTACCTATCCAAAAGAATCAACTATGTCGAAATCTATTTTTCTTAAAAGAAATTATATCTAATTGCTTCTTCTCAGGATTCATGTTGACAATACAGAAGGTTATTGTGACGTGTCATGAATGATGCCTAGCACATTGACCTAACCAATTTTCAAAACAAATATTTTATTCTTTTTAGTTAAAAGAAGACTGTGCTATAATCTTCAATTTCTCAATGAAAAAAATAATTTTAGGATATAGTTTGTATTTTGATTTATATCTTGAAAACTTGTACCTGACCGTTTATTTCACTCTATAGCTGCAAATGTACATCTGGAAATGTCGCCAAATTTTGGTGGGATGTTCGGCGGACAGACGATAGAGATGTCGGGTTCCTGTATACTTCCTAATGAGAATATAACGTGCTCGTTTGGAAATTCACAAGTGACGTCATACGGTATCTATATCAACTCAATGAAGACAAAATGTAGCGTGCCAAGACTTCTAGAGAGGGGGCGTGTCAAGGTCTCACTGAGGCACGGTAACGGCAGAGAGTATTCGGGAATAATAACAATAGGTAGGTATATATGTATATCTTAAAGTCATACCTCTAATCTACTCAAAGTCCCAAATGTAACAAATATTTCAGTTTACCAGACCCAAATCAATGATAAGGACGTTTAATGTACCCTGTCAAAATAAAAAAGTACGAATATTTCCGTAAACCAGACCCTAATAAATGAAGAGGATGTTTTTTATTGCCCTGTCCGAATAAATAAAGTACGAATATTTCAGTTAACCAGACCCAAATGAACGATGAGGACGTTCTGGTTGCCCTGTCCAAATAAATGAAGTACAAACATTTCAGTAATTAGGCCAAAACAATGATATCAATTTTTCATTTACACAGACTTCTAACAGTAATTTGAACATTTCATATACCCAGACTTCTAACAGTCATTTGAACATTTCATATACCCAGACTTCTAACAGTAATTTGAACATTTCATATACACGGATTCCCAATGGTGACTCAAAACAACAATGACTCTAACTTAGCAGTCTCTGAACAACTATACGTGTGCATGTATTTGAATTACTTTTGAGATACATCTTTCTAGGAAATCAATTTACTAGCCTGTCAACACCAATAGCCTTACCTATCGCATTTTAGTTACCCAGTCTTGTCCCATACACTGAGTGATCCAGCTGTCCCACCATAGTTACTCTCCGCCTTAATAGGAACAATGTATTACCCGAGACTCGTTTCGAAAACGTTGGTATCCAATTCAATATTTATCAAAATTCCTATGTGTTTGGTGTTTGATAGTGGCTCCAGGCAGAATGAAAGACACACTCCAATCTATTGACACACCTGGTTCAGGCTGGAATACCACGGACGCAGGCAAGCTGACGTTGACCTGGGACTCAAGATTACTTTCCACTCAGCGAAACGATCTGGTCACCATAAAACTTATTGGCTACAGGGAAATTGGTGACACGGTATGACTAATGTATATCTTGTTTATCTTGATGGTGCAAATTTATTTATTTACGTGATATAACTTGGATTTAACATTTATTTACACGAGTGGTGTTGTCGGAAAACGCTTACCCTTCCGAAACACCTGGTCTTATTCTCCTTGTAGTTTGTATATGGTCTCCGTGTAAACCCTATTTTTATCTAGAGTTCTAATTACGGATTTGCTAGTACTTCGGTATTCTCTTGTTGTTGGTTTGGGGTTTAAGGAAATTACCTCTGCAGTACATCCATGTATAAAGGCAAAGAGGGAAGGGAAATTGAGATAAAATATTAATGAGTTTCCTGGAACAATGCTTGGATTCGACATATCTACCATATTAAAGATACCTGTACCCTCAAAATATAATTTTTATTTATTTCACAACAATTATGAAACAAGTTATTTCAACTTATATTAATCACTCTTGTTGGCCCAGATGTTAGCGCGTGGGGGTCTTAGTGTGGGAGGAAACCGGAGTACCCGGAGAAAACCCACGTGATCGGGCAGGTGACCCCAAACTTTTCACGTTCGATCGGGGAATCAAACCCTGGCCGCCTTGGTGAAAGGCAAGTGCGCTATCCACTGCACCACCCGACCACCCCTGTACCCTTTGATGCATGGACACCAAACTCAATAACGGAAATTATAATATACACATAAAAGAACAATTTATCTTTCATTTATCATTTTTATATGCAATACACAATATTGAATTATCCTATGGACTTGAAAGTCGTTGTGTTTTGTCCATTTTGAATGCAAATAACTTTGACAATGCATATACATTCAGCTCTACATTTCAAATTTATTATGCACATTTCCAAAGGTTGTAGTAATTATTATCTTTTCAGACATTTACAAATTCTTCAGTTTATAGGATTTGATCAAAATTATGTCCCTTTTTGGTAATAACAACGTCAATATGGTGTTTGAATTTCCTGATTACTGCTGCTCATGTATCAGCAAAAATGTTCCTAATTTCTCTTTTAATTATGGATTTTATTTTCGTGTGTGTGTGTGTGTGTTAGACTTTCAGATAACCCCACAAAAAAGTCCAGGTGAGTCAAGTCTGGGGAATGAGAAGGCCATACATTCGCCGTCTTAGATAAAATAAAGTGTTCAACAGTTGTGTTATTTCTTGCTGCCCAAACTGTAGCCATTCCCCCTTGAAGCGGTTTCTCTAGATACACATTTGTTTTTCTTTTGCTACCCCAGTATCTACTGGGAAAAATACAGAAATGTTTATTATTATGATGTCATTGAAGAAGCCATAATGCTTTTGTTAACGTCAGTTTTGCCAAACACGATTTCATAAAAAATAATAATGAACTTACCTTTCATTACAGCAATAAGTCAAAAGAATTAGATGAAACATGATTAACTGACTAAAATGGACACATAGGTTTTTTGAGACATCCTTTTAAAAAGAAAATTGTTCAGACCTTTTGAGGATTAATTTTCGTATGATGGCGACAGTGAAAGTGCCAGCAATAAGGAAGTAGACGGCAGTGGTGATATACAATTTGATTTGATAGAATAAACAGGGATGGGTCTTACAATGGAAGTCGGTTCTTGAAATATAAGTAGGACTGTATGTTACTCAACTTATACGTTTAAGTCGACAAATACAATTTCATTACTTTATTAGAACTAGAATCAAGGAAAGATATTGGAACCCCTTGAACTTCCATATATAGTAACAAAAGCTTAACAGAAAGACAGGCACGCATTTAATGTTATGTACGTTGTTTACATGAGCAGGCAGAGTGGGTCGAGTTGCAGGTCCTGGGCGCAGGTCCAAACGTCATGAACAACGGGGTGTACACTTTCAACACACGTGACCACAGATGTTCGGGTGACCTATGTAACTTTGAGACGGGTCTGGTGGAGGTACGGCTGGCCGACACTTCGAGAGCAGCATCTCACCTGTATGTATCACCTGAATTGTCATCGTGTTTAACAATTAGTGTAACGAATAATTAAGTCATTTTAGTGCAATTTGATTAACTATCAAGATGTTCTATTATTATAACACGTACTCTTGTATCCGGGTTTTTATGTATTAAATTGTAACATGAATAACAACACTGACGAAAGATCGGAGACGGGTTTCTACTGCTTGGATATCTACTTTATTCAAAAGCATCAATTAGTTTGGAAAATATCATCTTATTAATAGTAATTGAAGAGACAAATACTTATAAACATAATCTGCTTCTTATCAAATACGAACAAAATGAAAAGCTGTAGAGATTTTACTTAAAATGCCAATCTATTTAATTCGTAATTTGTATTCTTACTTTTAAAGAAACAAACAGGAACTAGACCGACATGGCTCAGTTTGCATCTCAGAATAATAGTACAACATATTCATTATTTACAATCAAGTACCTGCTTATCAGCATTTCTTGGTCTTTCTTGCAGCTTCCTTGTGAGTCGCGAGCTGCCTTTAGGCTGGTATGTCAACAACGACATGATCCAGAGGTATGGCAGCCACTGGCCCCATGACAAGTGCGTGTTGTGGTATAATAAGGACCGGCAGGACATGGCCTGGCTTCAGAGTTTACCTTACTGCCCTTGTAACCTGGGCCAGGCTCTCGTAGACATCGGCCGCTTCCAGACTGATCCAGGATGTGACATGTTCAGTGGAAGTGTATGCACTTACCACATAGGGGCCGTCCATTGTGTAAGATCCGTGAAACCTACGTAAGTACACTTATAAATGTACCACATGGGCCGTCAATTGTGTGAGAGCGTTAAAACTTACGTAAATACACTTACCATGATCGGGCCCAATTGTGTGAGAGCCGTGAAACCAATCATCTCATTCGAATTGACATTTCCAAGCATGGGAAAGACGCTGTGAACAAACATAAGTAAATCATCATAGGTCACATCATAGGTCATAGGTCACATCATAGAAAGATTAGAAATTGAGAGTCTTTAAACATATGCTGAAGCCCTTTAAGAAAAGACAATATACAACATTTACAAAAAGGAGCAAATATATAGTTGCTTTATATGGGTAAAACCAGAATGTTTCTCTCTTTATCTACCGTGCGAGGTTATTTATTGGCTGTTTTGTTTTGTAGTTTTTTCCACCAGTTAAAAAACAAACCTAAAAACCTTGATACGGCAAATTCACTAATGCCTGCAGCTGCTTTTTCCACTTCCTCAGGAACGTCACATGATCACTTGACAACCAAAACTTAAATAACACATTAAACAAATGAACCTTTCATGTTATTTATGTCATACTTTTGTTTGTAGTCCACTGGGATCTGGGAACCAGTGTTGTTACGGGCCTGACGGTGCCCTGCGGTATGCAGCCGATTCGTTCCAAGGGAGCACGCCAGACAGGAGTCATGCATGGGGAGCTTTTCCGTACGGGCGTACAGACCTCGTGCCTAGCATGTCTCACTGGGTAAAGGACGTGGTCACATTCTACTACTGTTGCTTGTGGACGGAATATGCCGACTGTGATTACTACATGGACCAGCGGGCTACCAGGGACTGCAGTGGATACTCACCGCCAAGGGCAGGTAACACCACTCAACACACCATATATGCTTCCTACCAATTTACATGCGATTTGTCTCTTTGTAACTCCTAACAATTCACTACATAAAATATACTATTTTCAGCTACCATTTATGGACAAGGACACGTGGAAACTCTGGACAAAAATCAGTACCGCGTTTATGGTGCGGGTGACTTTAAACTCCTGGAAGTGGTGCCCATGGACATCACTATGCAGGGAAGATTCTCCAGGGATTATTTAGGTAGGTCTCTATGTGGGTAATATTTGTCTCTGATATATTCTGATCCTGAATTGTTACATCCTTAAATTGGTAAGTGTTATGCACCTGTCCCTGTATTCCAACAGTAGTTTGTACAATTTGGATTTCAAGCTTTTTACGCCCTTCGCATCATCGAAGTGTTCTAGAAGGATGATTGGTTGAGTATTGTTTAACCCTTTCAACCCTATGTAACTTTAGTAGACTCTGCCATGCATTGAGTTGGAGTCCATTATGGTCTACAGTGGTAAAAGGGTTAACGTCCTATCAACAGCGATGGTGAAACAGCAGTATGATGCAGCGTTATTCTTTTTTTCGGCATACCGTATCTATTACCATGCAAACACGTGTTTATGTTATGTTCGTCCGTCATGTAGTTATATGTAACTGGTCCTTGGTATTAAGGGTATCCTATTTGCTATGCTCATTGTGTTGTATAATAACCACTGGAAATACGAAAAAGGAAATAACTATTTCAGACAGTAATTTGTTAATACGGAAAGACAAAGCATATGGAATTCTACAAACCATATACAAATATGTTCCAAAACGAATGTAGAAGTGTGTTTCACAACATATGTAGAAATGTGTTCCAAAACATATGTAGAAATGTATTCCAAAACGAATGCAGAAATGTGTTCCAAAACATATGTAGAAATGCTGCGTTTGGGGAAAGGTAGCCACATTTTAGGATACTGACAATTTATATAATATATCTGGGTTTACCACCCATCACCGTTGTATGATACAAACCATTCCCTGATGTACCGTGTAACTCGGTTGTCAGTCTTTACCGTTGTATGATACAAACCATTCCTTGATGTACCGTGTAACTCGGTTGTCAGTCTTTACCGTTGTATGATACAAACCATTTTCTGATGAATCGTGTAACTCGGTTGTCGCTCTTTACCGTTGTATGATACAAACCATTCCCTGATGTACCGTGTAACTCGGTTGTCAGTCTTTACCGTTGTATGATACAAACCATTCCTTGATGTACCGTGTAACTCGGTTGTCAGTCTTCACCGTTGTATGATACAAACCATTTTCTGATGAATCGTGTAACTCGGTTTTCACTCTTTACCGTTGTATGATACAAACCATTCCCTGATGTACCGTGTAACTCGGTTGTCGTTCTTTACCGTTATATGATACAAACCATTCCCTGATGTACCGTGTAACTCGGTTGTCGCTCTTTACCGTTGTATGATACAAACCATTCCCTGATGTACCGTGTAACTCGGTTGTTGCTCTTTACCATTGTATGATACAAACCATTCCCTGATGTTTACCGTTGTATGATACAAACCATTCCCTGATGTTTACCGTTGTATGATACCAACCATTTTCTGATGAATCGTGTAACTCGGTTTTCACTCTTTACCGTTGTATGATACAAACCATTCCCTGATGTTTACCGTTGTATGACACAAACCATTTCATGATGTACCGTGTAACTCGGTTGCCACTCTTTACCGCTGTATTATTCAAACCATTCCCTGATGTTTACCGTTGTATGATACAAACCATTTCATGATGTACCGTGTAACTCGGTTGCCACTCTTTACCGCTGTATTATTCAAACCATTCCCTGATGTTTACCGTTGTATGATACCAACCATTTTCTGATGAATCGAGTAACTCGGTTTTCACTCTTTACCGTTGTATGATACAAACCATTCCCTGATGTACCGTGTAACTCGGTTGTCAGTCTTTACCGTTGTATGAAACAAACCATTCCCTGATGTACCGTGTAACTCGGTTGTTGCTCTTTACCATTGTATGATACAAACCATTCCCTGATGTTTACCGTTGTATGATACCAACCATTTTCTGATGAATCGTGTAACTCGGTTTTCACTCTTTACCGTTGTATGATACAAACCATTCCCTGATGTACCGTGTAACTCGGTTGTCGCTCTTTACCGTTGTATGATACAAACCATTCCCTGATGTACCGTGTAACTCGGTTGTCGCTCTTTACCGTTGTATGATTCAAACCATTCCCTGATGTTTACCGTTGTATGATACAATCCATTTTATGATGTACCGTGTAACTCGGTTGTCACTCTTTACCGTTGAATGATACAAACCATTCCCTGATGTACCGTGTAACTCGGTTGTTGCTCTTTACCATTGTATGATACAAACCATTCCCTGATGTTTACCGTTGTATGATACAAACCATTCCCTGATGTACCGTGTAACTCGGTTGTTGCTCTTTACCATTGTATGATACAAACCATTCCCTGATGTTTACCGTTGTATGATACAATCCATTTTATGATGTACCGTGTAACTCGGTTGTCACTCTTTACCGTTGTATTATTCAAACCATTCCCTGATGTTTACCGTTGTATGATACAAACCATTTTATGATGTATCGTGTAACTCGGTTGTTACTCTTTACCGTTGTATGATACAAACTATTCCCTAATGTACCGTGTAACTCGGTTGTCACTCTTTACCGTTGTATGATACAAACCATTCCCTGATGTACCGTGTAACTCGATTGTCACTCCTTACCGTTGTATGATACAAACATTCCCTGATGTACAGTGTAACTTAGTTGTCACTCTTTACTATGTATGATGCAGCCAAATCCACTCGAGGTAAATCCACGACTCTCAACTCATCTGTAATCCTGTCTAGCATCGGAATAGAAGTGGGCCAGGAGAGAGTCGAAATCAAACTGGACCGGAACAGTCCCCAGCGCATGCTTAATGTCCTCGTCAACAACACGTTCCAGTTCTTTAATTCAGAACCTGAGTACATGCAGCAATTTTCACGTAAGTTTATACAAAATGTAGCATACACGACCTGTTTACCTGTACTAGTTACTAAATACATAGTCTAGGTACATGTACCCGTGTTGTACGTATATAGCGAGTAGATGTATGTATTTATGGATGCGTACGATTTACACATACGTATATATATCGTACATATACAATGAATTTCTTATCTTTAGTGGTTATAATGTATGTATATATATATTTCTAAAGCATTTTCGCTTTGCATTTAAAATATAATAAGCAATAATATTTTCATAAATTAATGAAAGCAAGTCACGTAAACATCCATCGAGATAGTTTTAAAGGAGATAAAGTTTAAACAGAGGATCGTGAAACCGCAATGAGATATATCCTGATGGTTTTTTTCTATCTTGTGACTTTCTGTCTACAGAGGTGACCATTGTAAACTCCCCTAGTAAAGCCGGAAATATCAACTCTAACTTCACCGTCATTCTGAGGAACGGCATGGGTGTCCAGGTGGTGGCCGCTAGCGGACTAATGAATGTTTTAGTGTTGGTCCCACACACTTTAAAGGTACTTTGGTGTAACACCTATAAAACACATGTTATACTAGATATAAAACGTTTCAATTGTCAGTGTTTACACCTAAACAGAAAAAGAATGATAAAGAAAAATTACTGATGATATAATAAGTTTGTAAATATATTGTAGCACCTGCCGTTATAATTCAGAAATTAATTCGTTGTTCATAATAATGATGATATAATAATATACAACATTCATAAAGCGTCCTATATAATTTGTAAAATTTATCTCAAGCGCTTTACAATATATGGATAATTGTATTAGTTATTATTGATAAACAGAAAAGACATACAAATCACTTTTATACAATAAGTAAGAAGATAAGTACAATATATCAATATGCATATTAATGAATATATAAAGGGCGGTGTGTAAATGACGTCTGTGCAAAGAGCCTAAATGCAGACGTGAAGAGGTGGGTCTTTATAAGTATAACGAGTTATGTTTGAAGTAATTTATCGCATACACATTTTCGAGATTAACATACTATGACATCAAACTTTATCTTTAACACCTATTCAATCGCTTACCTCACACAATTTATGAACAATAGTTAGCGAAAGACAAACATTGACTTAAAAAAAACTTTTGCGAAGCATGATACGCACCGAAATAAGGGCACGCTCTATTATATCGTTTTCCATGATATTAAATCATTAATATAATTGGGCTAGTGCCGAAATAAAAGGTCTTCATTTGATTCGGAAATATTTAATTAATAATTAGAAAGACTACTGCTTGACAGAATTAAGGAGTGGTAGGTGTTCAAAAGGATAAACTTGTGCTAACCTTCATTGTAGGGTCACGTGAGAGGGCTTCTTGGTACGTGGAATGACAACAAAACAGACGACTTCACCTCCGGGGACACTAATCAGGTCATAACAGCGACGGGCAACCAAGAATTCTACAACCAGTTTACCTACTCGTGTATGTATCCTCTATAGGAAGGGATAGCAGCCCATCTTCACATTCTCTGTATGTCACTCCTATAACATGTAGTTTATAAGGTTTACCCGTCTTCACCTTCTCTGTATGTCTCCCCTATAACATTTAGTTCATAATGTTTCCCGTCTTCACATTCTCTGTATGTCCCTTCTATAACATGTAGTTTAGAATGTTTCCCCTTTAACATGTAGTTTATAATGTTTACCTGCCTTCACCTTCTCTGTATGTCTCTCCTATAACATGTAGTTTAGAATGTTTAACGTTTTCACCTTCTGTGTTTGTCTCTCCTATAACATGAAGTTTAGAATGTTTCCCCGTCTTCACCTTCTCTGTATGTCTTTCCTATAACATGTAGTTTATAAGGTTTCCAGTCTTCACCTTCTCTGTATGTCCCTCCTATAACATGTAGTTTAGAATGTTTCCCTCTTTACCTTCTCTGTATGTCTCTCCTATAACATGAAGTATAGAATGTATCCCGTCTTCACCTTCTCTGTATGTCTTTCCTATAACATGTAGTTTAGAATGTTTCCCGTCTGCACCTTCTCTGTATGTCTCTCCTATAACATGTATTTTAGAATGTTTCCCGTCTTCACCTTCTCTGTACGTCTCTCCTATAACATGTAGTTTAGAATGTTTCTCGTCTTCACCTTCTCTGTATGTCTCTCCTATAACATGAAGTTTAGAATGTTTCCCCGTCTTCACCTTCTCTGTATGTCTTTCCTATAACATGTAGTTTAGAATGTTTCCCGTCTTCACATTCTCTGTGAGTCTCTCCTATAACATGTAGTTTAGAATGTTTCTCGTCTTCACCTTCTCTGTATGTCTCTCCTATAATATGTAGTTTAGAATGTATCCCGTCTTCACCTTCTCTGTATGTCTCTCCTATAATATGTAGTTTAGAATGTATCCCGTCTTCACCTTCTCTGTATGTCTTTCCCATAACATGTTGTTTAGAATGTTTCCCGTCTTCACCTTCTCTGTTTGTCTCTCCTATAACATGTAGTTTAGAATGTTTCCCGTCTGCACCTTCTCTGTATGTCTCTCCTATAACATGTAGTTTAGTATGTTTCCCGTCTTCACCTTCTCTGTATGTCTCTCCTATATCATGAAGTTTAGAATGTATCCCGTCTTCACCTTCTCTGTATGTCTCTCCTATATCATGAAGTTTAGAATGTATCCCGTCTTCACCTTCTCTGTATGTCTCTCCTATAACATGTATTTTAGAATGTTTCCCGTCTTCACCTTCTCTGTACGTCTCTCCTATAACATGTAGTTTAGAATGTTTCTCGTCTTCACCTTCTCTGTATGTCTTTCCTATAACATGTAGTTTATAAGGTTTCCAGTCTTCACCTTCTCTGTATGTCCCTCCTATAACATGTAGTTTAGAATGTTTCCCTCTTTTCCTTCTCTGTATGTCTCTCCTATAACATGAAGTTTAGAATGTATCCCGTCTTCACCTTCCCTGTATGTCTTTCCCATAACATGTAGTTTAGAATGTTCCCCGTCATCACCTTCTCTGTATGTCTTTCCTATAACATGTAGTTTATAAGGTTTCCAGTCTTCACCTTCTCTGTATGTCCCTCCTATAACATGTAGTTTAGAATGTTTCCCTCTTTTCCTTCTCTGTATGTCTCTCCTATAACATGAAGTATAGAATGTTTCCCGTCTTCACCTTCTCCGTATGTCTTTCCTATAACATGTAGTTTAGAATGTTTCCCGTCTTCTCCTTCTCTGTATGTCTTTCCTATAACATGTAGTTTAGAATGTTTCCCGTCTGCACCTTCTCTGTATGTCTCTCCTATAACATGTAGTTTAGAATGCTTCCCGTCTTCACATTCTCTGTAAGTCTCTCCTATAACATGTAGTTTAGAATGTTTCTCGTCTTCACCTTCTCTGTATGTCTCTCCTATAACATGGAGTTTAGAATGTTTCCCGTCTTCACCTTCTATGTATGTCTTTCCTTTAACATGTAGTTTAGAATGTTTCCCGTCTTCACATTCTCTGTAAGTCTCTCCTATAACATGTAGTTTAGAATGTTTCTCGTCTTCACCTTCTCTGTATGTCTCTCCTATAATATGTAGTTTAGAATGTATCCCGTCTTCACCTTCTCTGTATGTCTCTCCTATAACATGGAGTTTAGAATGTTTCCCGTCTTCACCTTCTATGTATGTCTTTCCCATAACATGTAGTTTAGAATGGTTCCCGTCTTCACCTTCTCTGTATGTCTCTCCTATAATATGTAGTTTAGAATGTATCCCGTCTTCACCTTCTCTGTATGTCTCTCCTATAACATGTAGTTTAGAATGTTTCCCGTCTTCACCTTCTATGTATGTCTTTCCTTTAACATGTAGTTTAGAATGTTTCCCGTCTTCACATTCTCTGTAAGTCTCTCCTATAACATGTAGTTTAGAATGTTTCCCGTCTTCACCTTCTCTGTATGTCTCTCCTATAACATGTAGTTTAGAATGTTTCCCGTCTTCACATTCTCTGTATGTCTCTCCTATAACATGTAGTTTAGAATGTTACCTCCTCTTGTAAGTGCAATCTGTATGGAAGGATATCATAGAACACCAGCTTACAGTTCATGACAAGGCGCAAGGTACATGCTAACATATTTCGTCGCCATTCCATCATTAACATAAATATGATTAAGATCAGTAAGCAACATTAGGTTTGGCATTAAATATCAGGTCGTAGGGTAGCACACTCGCCTTTCACCAATACAGCCGGGGTTCGATTCCTTGATCAGTATGGTATTCTGTGAGCTTTCCTACCAAATAGATATATTTTATGAATAATCCGATTTCCTCCCGCATTGAGACTCACTACCCTTCGCATTCGCAGCCTACAAGAGTGATTAATGTAAGATGGAAAACCTTGTTTGATAAATTGGTGTGAAATCAATAAAGTCTATACCACATCATATTGACATGATCTATCATCCTAAACATTGTTTACATGTATCTCCTTGTGTGTGTATACGCTATATTCCTAAACGAAGATACACATATGAGTATGTACCTGTATGGTATTGTAAATATAAGTTTTTATTTGTATGGTATATCGTACTTGCTTCATTTTTGTGTCCCCTTTTAGGGCGTGTAAACAACTCGGGAGAATCTATACTTCCCCATTTCGTCTCTCCGAGAACTCCGTCCGACCTCAACGACAATGTACCGTTCCCTATGAGAATCCAGTCAATGTATGATGTATGTAGTGGACAAACAAGCTGCGAATTCGACTATCAACAACTCAACTACAGGACTCAAGCTAGTCAAACAAAAATGGCTGCTGAATGGTTCGGAGAGGTACAATTACTAGTTGCACCTGGTAAGTATGGAAACGTATTTATAGAACTGAATTCTTATGGTGAAAGTTGTCGTCGCCATATCCAACGTTAAGTCTCCTTTATAATAAAACGTCGAAAAAAGCAGTACGCATGCTCTATCTGATTTTTTTTAAGTATCATACGGTCAATGGATATATTGATAAAGGTGAGGCTTGTGTCGAGAATTTGGCATATTTCCTTGTCCACACTGACGTTGTTACTTTATTTTATATCTAAGTAATAAACACCAAAGGGACATCTGTTTGCTCGGATCAAGTAGCTTTGTTGGACCATACTGTCGTTCATACTTATAGGAAGACAAAATACAAACACAATGGCAAGGGTTAATTGTTTGATGCAATCATTATACTTTTTTCTCTCTCTCATTATGGGGATTGCTAAATAAAGCGACAATACTTGCCTCTTTCCTTACAAAGCTCGATCATGTGGACTTTTGAACGTGCCCCGTAGTACAAAGAGCAGCTACAACTACAGTCTTGGCAGCACTGTGACCGTGACTGGCTGTAGGGCTGGTGACCTGGCGGGAGACACGACTTACAGCTGTGAGGCAACATCTAACAACTCCCAGGTCTGGAGTCCTTCGGTCTCCGCTGTCTGTACAAGTAAGTTATACATACAGCTGTGTGGCAACATCTAACAACTCCCAGGTCTGGAGTCCTTCGATCTCCGCTGTCTGTACAAGTAAGTTATACTTACAGCTGTGAGGCAACATCTAACAACTCCCAGGATTGGAGTCCTTCGGTCTCCGCTGTCTGTACAAGTAAGTTATACATACAGCTGTGAGGCAACATCTAACAACTCCCAGGTCTGGAGTCCTTCGATCTCCGCTGTCTGTACAAGTAAGTTATACATACAGCTGTGAGGCAACATCTAACAACTCCCAGGAATGGAGTCCATCAGTCTCCACTGTCTGCACAAGTAAGTTATACAAATAACTGTCAGACAACATCTAACAACTTTAAGGTCTAGATTCATTCAGCCTCCACTGTCTGCACAAGTAAGTTAGTATACCCCCCGCAACAAAGTCAGACTGGAATCAGCTTGTCTGTCTATCCGTAGGCAAAAAAAATGTCTGGACAACTCCTTCTCAAGGAATGGACCGATTTCAATGAAACTTTTCAGATATGATTACTACCACCTGAAGTTGTGCATCCTGATATTATTTTTTCATTCTGACTCTTTTTCACGAAGTTATGGCCCTTTGTTGAAAAAATCCTGAAACTTTTTGTCCGGACAACTCCTTCTAAAGTTATGGATCGATTTCAACGAAAATTTCCAGATATGATAACTACCACCTGAAGTTGTGCATTCAGGTATTTGTTTTTTTTTATTCTGACTCTTTTTCACGAAGGTATGGCTCTTTGTTGAAAACATCCTGAAACTTTTTGTTTTTGTTCATACAACTAGCAGACAACGTCTAATAACTCCCAGACCTGGAGTCCATCAGTCTTCGTTATCTGTACAAGTTATTCACACATACAATAGTCAGGTTTAATGTATCCAAGACACTGAGTTCAGCAGTATCCGCTAGCTGTACAAATACGTAGCACACACCCGCTTACACTCTCACACACACATAACTGTTAGACAAAGTTTGAAGTATCCAAGTCTAAAGTCCTTCAGTGTCCGTTGCCTTTACAATAAGTCACACAAGCAACTGTCAGACAACGTGTAACGTCTGGGAGACTCAACCGCACGCTGTATTAAGAGTTCATTTAGGGTCAGGCATTGTGATAATTGATAAACCACGTGCACATATACGTTAACTAGCTTGCTGCGCGTGATGTCATAACAGTTTATGTTATCAGTGGTCAATGTTCAGGTTCTCAGCTTCACTCAATACATTTTTGATGGGTTTTTTTTTTTATATTTTCCAAACTTTTATGACATAAACATATATATATATATATATATATTATAAATCAGAAAAATGATCCTTACGGACGAATAAATATTTTTCTGATTTATAATAATATTTATTTGTCCGTAAGGATCATTTTTCTGATTTATAATATTTATCGACTTGACAACAACTTTATTTGAAAAGACTCGTTGTTAAGAATTTTTCTTTATATAATATATATATATATATGTTAGGGTTTTTGAAGGTAAGTCAGATAAGTGAAACCCCTATTATATAAGTAGACCGATACAGAAAGCCAAGAAAGCTAGCAGTTGAAAAGCAGTTGAAAGCAGTTGAAAGCATAGTCATAAAATAAACAAAGACATGTTTGAACAGGTAAGTTACATTCATGTAACGTTCATGACTTTGGACATATCATACCATTGCCTCAGTATATTTGTTAACTATTTATTAAGTTAAGTGTGTAAGTGAATGTACGTGCTATAGGGTCCTATAATATTCTGTCTTGCAGACACTCCATTGGACGAGGCTGACGTCGGGATGATTGCGGGTATTGTCGTGGCTATTGTAGTAGTGCTGTTGATAGCCGTCATCATCGCCGTTGTCCTCAGGCGCCGTAGTCGTAAGGACAAGAGGTAGGGCATCTTACTTCAGGTACATAGAATGTGCACATGTCAGCAATTACAATATATGCTATTTTAGCCTTAGTGCGATTACCATGCTAGAGCTTCCAATATTCAGCGAGGTAATCTTTGTCTGCATATAACAAATACGCAGATTCCTTATTGAAACTATCATTGAAGCGCATACGACTTTCCGTAGAAGCAAGCTAACGTCGTTCTGGTTATCAGTTAATTGTGCTTTTCATTATATATGTATTAAAAAAAGACCTTAATACCTTTAAAGTTTGGATTTATATAAAGTATATGATATACACAATTGTATTGCCGTGTCCCGACGTCAAACTTTCGATCTCCAGCACCGAAATGCATAGAAACTATTGTTATATACAGTATAATACGATATGTTACAAATATTAATTCTATCGTATTCGGATCCCGTGTGTATTTTGTTTTTGTGGTTATTGAGATATCATAAAACTCACCAGTTTAACTACAAAGCTGCCATGATTGTATAGTTAGTGCAGTACTGCCGTGGTGGCTGGGGTTTTCTCAAATTATTTTTTCCAATTGAACGTTTGCTTGCAATTCCGTAAACTAATCAAATTTGTCAACGTGAAATTGTGACATTACATTTTGGAACGAAACAAGGTTATAATACTTTAATACATATTCCGTTGTACGATATGTTTGGGTAAATAGCCCTTTCTCTGTCTCAAAAATGCACTTATAATCGCTGACAATTCAGAGAGCGTTACCACAATATTTTAGATGTAAACATAAAGTTCTTTTTTTGTTTGTCCGCCTTCCTTGGCCATATATTTCTATGGTACGAAAAATTGTTGGTCTTAAACTATACATCCCTTTTGTTCTTCAAAGAAACATTAATTTCTTAAGTTTTGATGTTAAAAATCATAACGATTAAACAGGTATATGCGCTTACATCCGAGGCAGTTTGTTACTTCTCAATTTATACTGTAAGCAAGCTTACGTTCGGAGAAATGTGTTCTAAATGCAACTCTGTAGTGTCGGCATTTAATATTTGTTAATGAATGAATAGTCGACACTATATTTATTATTATAGCACACTCGGGTCATACGTCTAGCAAAGATACAATAGTCTTCTCACATTCTCCACCGTATATTTCATGTGTTAAGCAATATTGATGATAGACGTTTATGTCCATGCTTTAGCTATATATGGTAGAAGTAGTTACTTTAGAAGTAAAAGTAGAAGTACATGCTTAGCTTGCTTTATGCATTCACCAGAAAAAATGTTCATGAATGTAATCTGTTTTTAATTGTAATTTAACAAATTTAGTCAAACAAATAGTTTACCCTCATACATTTGTACTTTCACATTTATGTGGCCAACCTGTGGTAAACGCATTCACATTTCGGTATAGTAAATTACTGTTCGTATGCTATTTATAAGATTTTAATGTAAATTACAAAATCATTGTATGTAAAATGTGGTGTTATTAAAACGCCAACATCAATGGGAATTCACCTCTAGAAGAATTGACTTTCGATTTTACAATTTATATATTTTACATCATTTAACGTTTATCTTATGTGTCGAGTTCCTAAACTTAATTCTACTTGAAGCGAATTTTATTTGCGATATTTTTGAGCGTTTTGTTACTTCATAACCAGCATGTTTATAATTAACGATACGCAATAACTGTTTGTTACGTATACTTCGGAATATTATATTTATATTTAAGTAAAACAAGTAATTGTACTATTCAAATGTCATTATCGTAAACGGTTCAAGGTTCCTTCATATTGAATACTATATCACACATATTTTCCTCTGAAGAAATTGAAGTTCCAAAGATGCATTTTGTTCCCATAAATATGCATAAAAAAATGTTTATATAAATATGGTTTAATAATCCTAATCGGATATCCTTTAGATATGGGTTACTATATATCGACACTTATTGAAAATGGGTAACAGTGAGTAAAAAGGTGCAACATGAAATAGAAATAGTACCGAGTACACCAGACGTTACCTATGTGTTTATGTATCTTACTCTAGTGCCAGTGTTCCGGACGAAGGGTGAGTAAGTCTCCCACTCTCATACCGCTTAGAGGCTACCTGTTAGTTACCTGGTGGCGGACTGTCCCTGTCGTCCTAACCCGTATACCCCACTATATCTCGTATACTCATAAATAAAACCTAGCCATACAAAACGACCCTACTCGTATGTTTTTTACAATGAACAGCAATATGATGATGGTTTTTGTGGTTAGATTGCAGTACATATTATGTTTTTCCTTGCTTGTATATGGTGTTGTATAATGTAGCTATATCCTACAGACTTACCAAATATATATTTGCATGATACTAGTTGTGTTTGTATGATCAATGATACTAATTGTGTTTGTATGGTATAAGATATTTTGATGTGCATGAATAAGTCTTAGACTAGTTAAGAAGTAATCATTGCTACCTGGTGTTTACGTTATCGGTATTTTTCATTGAAATTATATCGGTGTTTTTATTTACATTTTTAATATTATTTCTGTCGCTTATTATTTAACAAGTACATCTTGCTTAACATTACTTTGTAAATTCAAACTGCATTGCACATATTTCATTATTGTATTCAATTGACGGGAAAGATTAAGTGTATGGTTGTCGAGTCATGTCTTGACTGTGCAAATCGAGGCAAGGTAAAACCTCACTTCATTTGCAGTCATGAACTTTTGTCAATAGGAAAAAAGCCAACAACTGTGTATGCTGCGTGTGTCCTGTCACTCCCTTCCAAGTGTATTCCATGCTTACTCATACCAAACATATGGATGAAACTCTAGTTATACTGGTTCATATAGGCGGTACTCGATATTTCTCTTAAAAGTTGACAGAATACGGACTTTTGACAGAATACGGACCTTATTTTGAAATACACTGAAATTGTAACAATGTTCTATTTTCCAAAATTTTGATCTTGTTATTTTTAAATGCTTATTCATTGCTGTCATAAACAGATAGTTCCTAGGTTATGTTATTCATAGATGTTATGTATACATCTATAATCTCAAATGAAAAATTAAGATGCGATCACATGCAGGTATTTCTCTCCTAGAAATGTATTTATCGATACCTTTTTGTGTGTTTCAGAGGAAATTATTCGGCGGATAGACCTAACCCAGTGTCGGCAGGGGAATATGATGCTCGTTATTCAGAAGTAAAGAGGAGAGACGAAGAGGACGCACCGAGAGAAAAAAATAAAAGGAGCAGAGAATTCGACATGTAAACATGCAATATAGCATCGTATTAAAAGCGATGTGGCGTTGTGAAGTATCAGAATGGACTTTTTGGGAACTGAAATGACAACATGCTCAGCTGATGTCAGAGGAAAAAAGGAGGATACTGGTCTTAGGATTGAACGGCCCGGTGTGAACAGCGTACATAATGATAATTGGATTTTGAAATTATGTTAAACTGAAACATCGTGCGACTCCTTGCCCATATATTAGATTTCTTATTTGCGACAAATGTTTAGGATGGAAAATGGAAAGGATAAACAATTCAGCAGCATGCACATTGGCGCTTTATCACAAAGCAAATCCATTCAGAATATTTAAACAACAAAAATCGAATGCGCGCGATCAATGGTTTATATTATTTTCAACTCAATAACAAGTCTTATAAAGATGTATACATGTATATGCTTCCCTTGGGTAAAATTGCTTCAATATAATATTTACTGGGTGGTTCAAATGTTTTGTGTTACGTTGTAATCTAACATTGTTATCAATACGTATCTGTAATTCAAGCATTATTAAATGTATCAGTGTTCTGTGTACTATAATTCTTTACGCATTGATATCGTTGTGTATTAAGTATCATTTTTTCTTTCTGTAAATATTTTTTAAATAGTAACATCATCACGACTTTTTTTATATTGTTCATTATTTGTTCATTATGGTTTTGATAGCATAGGTATACAATGCCATACTATATAGGTCCACCATTGCATAAGGAATGCCTGGTTATTGCGATCATGTCCGTAAAATCGTAGGGGTAAAACTAAACTTTCTTATCAGGGGAATGATTGAATTACTGTCAGAATAATAACAATTATGTTATCTTTTAAGGGGAGTGAACTTTGTCTGCAACACCCTTGACTCTCATTGCATAGTGACTGCAAAGTTTACAATTTTTATATAGAATTTTCACAAATTGTATCATGATAATTGTCTTTGGTATCATCACATCACGTACTGTCATTATGACATACAGCGAATAATTGATCTCGCGTTTGCGCTTTTGACAATTTATTCACGAATAAACACTTTTATTGTAATATTTGAACAGATATATTTAGCAATGGTACCGTCCTCCTGACCTATCTAGATTATCCTACAGATTGTTATGGTTGATACTGTTCTGTTCCTCTAAATTGTCTTACAACTTGTGGATCAGCTAATAGAATGTTGTATTTCAGGCTAAGATATCATATATTGTATTTCAGGCTAAGATATCATGTAACGCTTAGAAAAATACTGTATATGTTAAATGTTTATCCCCATTGTTCATATCCAAGGTCACGCTTGTTTAGAATATCTAGACATGTTCATAGCGCTACATAACAGACTGAAATACTGTAAAATACCATTGTTGTATAGTAATCCTATTCAGGCAGCATGTTTTATATCAAAATATAAGATAAACTCATAAATGACTGTCGCAATTCTATTTTTGTGCTCCTTTAGATGACAGACAACCTTTGTCAGGAATGCTTTAATTGTGTGTGTGTAATCTGCATAATTGCTAACATGTATCTAAGAAAATCGAATTTACAATATAGTTGATGCGTCAGGTGAGGATGTCATTTCATGACACAACTGCACGAAACTTCTTTTAGGAGTATTTCCTGAGACATCTGATACACTTTTGAATATTGGCAAGCTTTGATATTAACTTCCAATGAATTTACATTACTTTCTTGCTATTCAGATTTGATAAAACCGCATAAGGAAGTCAAGACCATGCTCGTTATAGTTCTGCTTGTTGTGTTAATACTTCAAGGTTAATTATGTATTCAATTGATGTTTTCAATTGATGAATTCGATTCACTAATATTATCTGTACTTTAATTTTAAAACACCTTTTGACTTTAATTTTAAAACACCTTTTGAATAGGCTAGCTGTACTTTTAAAGATGATCGGGTATTGCCGTATCAACTGTATGAGTGAAAATGTATGAACACAGTATGATGTCATGTATGTATGTGATCATGTTCACGGAACTACTCTTGAGTGTTCTGTCATTATTTTGATGTCTATATATGTCAATTCGTTTGCTTCATTTCTTACAGTAATACGAAAAATGCAGGACGCATTTCACTTTAATACTGGAAATAAAATTATGTTAGTGTCTTGGCGCCTTTACGTTTATTTACACGAGAACGTGCATGGCCATTAAATATGGGGATTACATTTTCATATCCTAGTGGCAATATTAACCAAAAGTCATGTTGATATTTACTGAAGTACTTTCTATTTGAAGATTTTGTGATTAGCTCGTATTGATGTTCAGATTTTTGCTCCGTATAACAGAGCAAAAACACCGGATAATAAAATGATTAATAATGCCGTCACGTCGCGATTACATTCCACAAACATATTCAGATTCAATATTGGCTTCCATTTGTCGGTTTAATCGGTGGATAACAGTTGTTGAGTTCTGACAAAAAGGTCCCAAAGCTACTGTATTGTGTAATACGGAAATTTGCATTGCATGGATTCGAACCTCTTTCTTATTACCAGTGTAAGGTCATTTCATAAAACTAAAATTACCTTGTAAATACTTTGTTTGGTTTTCAGATTTCTACATTTTTAAAAGATGCTTTCTTCCTTTATATTTCTAATACTTGTGTGTTAAAATGCGATTTTTGTTTAACATAGTGATAAAACAAATGAACATTGAGGATGATGTTATCCAAATCATCATTGTTTTATATAGTTTTTGTTTGTTTGTTTGATTTTTAGTTTAAATTTAGGTAATGTTTACGAAAGAAGTTGGTATTTTGGGGGATAAACTGTGTTTGCACAGACTATTTCAGGGACAAACGTGTGTTTCATTTGAGACAGCTAGTTGGAGTATCTGGTCGTATTCAGAGATAAAGTATTTGACATGATAATATTGATGTTATTTCCATTTTGTTTTGTTTCTATAAGTTCGCTATTAAGAAGAATTAAATTAAACGAGAACATCACAATCACATTATTAGAATCAAGACGTTTGAAAATAGTGTTTGGTCCTTTTCACCTTCGGCGATTTTATTGAAATTCACTTTGGCTTTCTACATTCTAAAATTGTTTTCACATTTTAAGATTTGATTCAACGTTGTCTCTAGTTTTAAATTTACTATTAATTCCACGTTAAAGCAGAAAGAGGAAGCCATTACCACGTAAAGAAAGTACGTACTCTTTTGACTGTATTTCAATGACGTCATGCTTGAAACAAGTCAATTTCAAATGGGCTTCTCAAATGCTGTCAGTTATGTAGTTATAAATATTACAGTTTATGTACCAAAAATGTATCAAAACAACAACTTATCCTTCTGGTGCTCACCTGCATCGGCGATTTTGATTGCAATTTATATAAACATACGTTCTGATTGGTCAATATAATTGACCGAGTAAAAATATCACTTTTATTAGAATGGAGGAATTCTATGAATAACATGATAATGACCCTATTCAAGCCTGGAAGTACCGTGATAAATGTAAGCTTTCATGTGTTATACTGAACACGAGACACTTGATGGTTTGTTTGAGTTACTGCCCCTTAACCTTATTCTTGCCTTATAAAACACAGTAATACATGTTCTACGCTGGACACTGCCTACGCCAATAAATGTTCATTTCCTTCAAATAGTAATATAATAAATCTATATTACCTATGATAAATCTATATTTCCTCACATTGCAATTTAATAAATATACATATTTCCTCAAATTGTACAATAGTTAATATATATTACCGCGATTTGTACTGTAATAAATCTATATCTGAAATTGTACTATGATAAATCTATATCACCACAAACTGTAATATAATATTTTTCTATAATAAATATATACTCCTTAAAGTGTATAACAAAAAACTGTTTTATACAATTGTCATGTACCTCAAATAGAACTATATTACCTATTTTCAGATTTAAGACAGTGCGGTATTTATCAAAACAAATGGCACCTTTACCGAATTAATATGTATCTAGATTTAAACCATCACACGTATTTTCTCTCTCAGCCCTCTAAATACCACAATATATGTTTCCACTTATAAATTATACCACGTACAATTTTACCACTTTAAATATTGGAGGTTTAAAAGTAAACCACATCATACAGAGTATATCACAACAAAACCTAAATAAATTACAACATACAAATGATATCACAACACACACTTTAAATCATCAAAACACAATGACATACTTTGTCAATTTGAGATAAGGTGTAATTCCGTAGAAATGTTCGGTTTTGCCTTCTCGGAACTGCACCATATCACAGTTTCACGAATTTCATGAAAATACAAGAAAAAAGCAATGCAGAAAACTACTGTTAGAGCGGCATGTTTCCCTATGTTTACCTTCCTCTGTATAAATGTTTATAGAAAGCAGTTCATATAATGTATAAAGTTTCAGTATTATTAAATTCTATTATATTGATAGGGTAATTACCACTGTCCCACAATGATACAAGTTGTTCTCGCGCCCGAAGGGATATACCCGGGTTAAATATAGTTATTCCTGATAAAAAAAATGAAACAAAAGAAATAATATTGCACGTTAATCATTACATGGTCTCGTTTTCTACTATCTGTTGTATGCTAAATTGGTTATGGACGATTTGTTAAGTTGTTGACCATTAGATAGATATTATCATGATGTACCTTTTGTCTTATCTGTTGTTAACATGCTCACCATGTCACTCTCTGCGTCTGTCGTCCTTATGATAAACATCATGGTGTCGAAGTGTAAACAAACAATATGAATTTCACGTTGGTTATGAAAATAAAAATATCTAATAATTTGGATTATCTGCGCAGGCACAATATCCCGAAGCATTAATTAATAATCTTAGGATTTTATGAAACATGATATAGTCATAAGCAGTTGTTCCTATGGTAGAAATATCTAGACTTACTTAACACTCAATATGGACGTCATTTGTTCACGACTCGTCGTGTGTGTCCCGGCCTGGTTACCTATCTGCTTTGTCTACAAGTTATAGAGGATTCGTTTGGATTCATCAGGGAAATTTACTCCTTGTCTTCGGTCACAAGTGAGGTATAGGACTGATTATGAGTATTGATACTGAAGATCGATCAAGCGTTTGATTTTCAATTCATCCGAATTCCCCCAGCTTGTTTGTGCTGAGATGACTTGGTGGCAATTAGGACGTGGTCACGGCGAGGTCACATGGGGTGATCATCTCATACATCATGAGTGTGGTACTAATAACCGCGGGGGACATACATAATTAACACAGCCGGACCCGCTCAGTCTCAGGGACGGAAACACACACCCTATTTAGAACGTCCGTCCAGAACTGAGTTTACGTTACATTAGGTAAACGTGTTTATTGTTTGAAGCTTAGGAAATTTCAAGGTGTGTGACATCATGCAGATATAACGTCATGTCTGGCGTTGTTTACCGATGCAACGTCACTACCATGCAAGTCAATGATCGAGAAGTTATAAATAGAAAAAATCACATTTGGTATTTGTAGTTAGAAGCGTTTGCCTCTCCAGTGTGTAAACCTTGTTCAAGGTACAGTTGCGTCTATGTTGCGTTGTCCTTGTTTACGTAGTGTGAGACTGTGGTACCACACATTGTTCTGATGGAATAGTGTAAACTTCTACACTCTTTCACAGATTTCATGACCTCTTGACACTTTAGTCGAAAAACATCGACTTTGTCCGAAAGAAGCACATTTTTAACATGTGTACGGTACTCGTTTCCCTAAAATGACAGCTTTATAAACATTTTCAGATTTCTGTTAACACATCTTGTATCTACTCCTCGTCGGGATCAAAATTAATTCGAGACATATGTGTGTCCTCCATCCGATTAAATCTGTATTCATAAAGTGTGGTGATGGGGTTCGTTGGATCGGCTGTGGCGTCTGTCGTGCGCTTTGTCACTCCAACCTACATCACGAGATAATTAATTAACAGCAAAATTTTCTCGATCGAATGTGATCCGGTATTTCGATGAATTGGGGTTTTCTACGGAAGTGGCAGCTTATCATCATTTGCACAAACATCAAGTTATCATGGAAAATAAACATTGATACCGTCTTTAGTGTGTTTGTTTACGTCATTTTAACTGATTTTAACTGCAGACATTATGAGAAACAACATGTTATAACACAGGACCGAAATAACGCCGCAAAGTAGTTTTCTTTCATCTTGTCTACGGGAACGAGACATAAGTGGTAATTGCATCTAAAATCGCCAAAAACTTGAAAGCTTTCCGTAATATTTACTCCCATAACCACGCCCCCGTCACTCCCACTTATTGTAGGTAATATACCTACCACGCCTATTTGGCTTCTTCCGTTCATGAAATACATCTGCTCACATAACGGTAATGTACTTTATCGCTCATTTGTGTCTGGTAAAGTTACACACTAGATACAGCCTTTCAAATGAACAACCCTAGCGAGGACAATGGTGAACTTAGGATGGAACCAAACACGATGCTTTGTATATTTAATAGTGTTGCATCCTTTATCATAAATAAAATGGCAATTCAAACAACATTTGGTTAACTCTAGCCATGCCCCTGTGGTACGCCAAACAATAACACATTGCTTGGCGTCTTGTTCTGTATTTCTTGGCACCATTGGTCTGGTATCATTGCCAATGTCTGATCTCTGGGTTAGTCTCATGGGTCGTTGGTCTGGTCTGGTCTTGTGGTCCCATTGGCCTATTGGACTTGTATCATGATATTGGCCTTGTCTGGCCTATTGGTCTAGACTCATTGGTCTTGCCTCACTGATCTGGTCTTGCTAGGTGGTCCGATTGGCCCATTGGTCTGTTCTGGTCTAGTCGTCCAATTTGCCAATTGGTATGGTATCTTTGGCCTTTGTTCTATGGGTTTAGTCTAATTGGTCTGGACATGTCTATATATTTAGTCTCGTTAGTATTGTCTCATTAATCTGGTCTGGTCTGGTCTTACATCTACTAGTATTATAACACATATACCATTAATAATAATGATAATCTACCATTACACACACATGTATATCATTACACATACACCATTACATATATATAATGATAAACTACCATTACACATACATGTATATCATTACACATACACCATTACATATACATAATGATAAACTATCATCACACATACATGTATATCATTACACATACACCATTACTTATATATAATGATAAACTACCATTACACATACATGTATATCATTACACATACACCATTACATATATATAATGATAAACTACCATTACACATACATGTATATCATTACACATACACCATTACATATATATAATGATAAACTACCATTACACATACATGTATATCATTACACATACACCATTACATATATATAATGATAAACTACCATTACACATACATGTATATCATTACACATACACCATTACATATATATAATGATAAACTACCATTACACATACATGTATATCATTACACATACACCATTACATATATATAATGATAAACTACCATTACACATACATGTATATCATTACACATACACCATTACATATATATAATGATAAACTACCATTACACATACATGTATATCATTACACATACACCATTACATATATATAATGATAAACTACCATTACACATACATGTATATCATTACACATACACCATTACATATATATAATGATAAACTACCATTACACATACATGTATATCATTACACATACACCATTACATATATATAATGATAAACTACCATTACACATACATGTATATCATTACACATACACCATTACATATATATAATGATAAACTACCATTACACATACATGTATATCATTACACATACACCATTACATATATATAATGATAAACTACCATTACACATACATGTATATCATTACACATACACCATTACATATATATAATGATAAACTACCATTACACATACATGTATATCATTACACATACACCATTACATATATATAATGATAAACTACCATTACACATACATGTATATCATTACACATACACCATTACATATATATAATGATAAACTACCATTACACATACATGTATATCATTACACATACACCATTACATATATATAATGATAAACTACCATTACACATACATGTATATCATTACACATACACCATTACATATATATAATGATAAACTACCATTACACATACATGTATATCATTACACATACACCATTACATATATATAATGATAAACTACCATTACACATACATGTATATCATTACACATACACCATTACATATATATAATGATAAACTACCATTACACATACATGTATATCATTACACATACACCATTACATATATATAATGATAAACTACCATTACACATACATGTATATCATTACACATACACCATTACATATATATAATGATAAACTACCATTACACATACATGTATATCATTACACATACACCATTACATATATATAATGATAAACTACCATTACACATACATGTATATCATTACACATACACCATTACATATATATAATGATAAACTACCATTACACATACATGTATATCATTACACATACACCATTACATATATATAATGATAAACTACCATTACACATACATGTATATCATTACACATACACCATTACATATATATAATGATAAACTACCATTACACATACATGTATATCATTACACATACACCATTACATATATATAATGATAAACTACCATTACACATACATGTATATCATTACACATACACCATTACATATATATAATGATAAACTACCATTACACATACATGTATATCATTACACATACACCATTACATATATATAATGATAAACTACCATTACACATACATGTATATCATTACACATACACCATTACATATATATAATGATAAACTACCATTACACATACATGTATATCATTACACATACACCATTACATATATATAATGATAAACTACCATTACACATACATGTATATCATTACACATACACCATTACATATATATAATGATAAACTACCATTACACATACATGTATATCATTACACATACACCATTACATATATATAATGATAAACTACCATTACACATACATGTATATCATTACACATACACCATTACATATATATAATGATAAACTACCATTACACATACATGTATATCATTACACATACACCATTACATATATATAATGATAAACTACCATTACACATACATGTATATCATTACACATACACCATTACATATATATAATGATAAACTACCATTACACATACATGTATATCATTACACATACACCATTACATATATATAATGATAAACTACCATTACACATACATGTATATCATTACACATACACCATTACATATATATAATGATAAACTACCATTACACATACATGTATATCATTACACATACACCATTACATATATATAATGATAAACTACCATTACACATACATGTATATCATTACACATACACCATTACATATATATAATGATAAACTACCATTACACATACATGTATATCATTACACATACACCATTACATATATATAATGATAAACTACCATTACACATACATGTATATCATTACACATACACCATTACATATATATAATGATAAACTACCATTACACATACATGTATATCATTACACATACACCATTACATATATATAATGATAAACTACCATTACACATACATGTATATCATTACACATACACCATTACATATATATAATGATAAACTACCATTACACATACATGTATATCATTACACATACACCATTACATATATATAATGATAAACTACCATTACACATACATGTATATCATTACACATACACCATTACATATATATAATGATAAACTACCATTACACATACATGTATATCATTACACATACACCATTACATATATATAATGATAAACTACCATTACACATACATGTATATCATTACACATACACCATTACATATATATAATGATAAACTACCATTACACATACATGTATATCATTACACATACACCATTACATATATATAATGATAAACTACCATTACACATACATGTATATCATTACACATACACCATTACATATATATAATGATAAACTACCATTACACATACATGTATATCATTACACATACACCATTACATATATATAATGATAAACTACCATTACACATACATGTATATCATTACACATACACCATTACATATATATAATGATAAACTACCATTACACATACATGTATATCATTACACATACACCATTACATATATATAATGATAAACTACCATTACACATACATGTATATCATTACACATACACCATTACATATATATAATGATAAACTACCATTACACATACATGTATATCATTACACATACACCATTACATATATATAATGATAAACTACCATTACACATACATGTATATCATTACACATACACCATTACATATATATAATGATAAACTACCATTACACATACATGTATATCATTACACATACACCATTACATATATATAATGATAAACTACCATTACACATACATGTATATCATTACACATACACCATTACATATATATAATGATAAACTACCATTACACATACATGTATATCATTACACATACACCATTACATATATATAATGATAAACTACCATTACACATACATGTATATCATTACACATACACCATTACATATATATAATGATAAACTACCATTACACATACATGTATATCATTACACATACACCATTACATATATATAATGATAAACTACCATTACACATACATGTATATCATTACACATACACCATTACATATATATAATGATAAACTACCATTACACATACATGTATATCATTACACATACACCATTACATATATATAATGATAAACTACCATTACACATACATGTATATCATTACACATACACCATTACATATATATAATGATAAACTACCATTACACATACATGTATATCATTACACATACACCATTACATATATATAATGATAAACTACCATTACACATACATGTATATCATTACACATACACCATTACATATATATAATGATAAACTACCATTACACATACATGTATATCATTACACATACACCATTACATATATATAATGATAAACTACCATTACACATACATGTATATCATTACACATACACCATTACATATATATAATGATAAACTACCATTACACATACATGTATATCATTACACATACACCATTACATATATATAATGATAAACTACCATTACACATACATGTATATCATTACACATACACCATTACATATATATAATGATAAACTACCATTACACATACATGTATATCATTACACATACACCATTACATATATATAATGATAAACTACCATTACACATACATGTATATCATTACACATACACCATTACATATATATAATGATAAACTACCATTACACATACATGTATATCATTACACATACACCATTACATATATATAATGATAAACTACCATTACACATACATGTATATCATTACACATACACCATTACATATATATAATGATAAACTACCATTACACATACATGTATATCATTACACATACACCATTACATATATATAATGATAAACTACCATTACACATACATGTATATCATTACACATACACCATTACATATATATAATGATAAACTACCATTACACATACATGTATATCATTACACATACACCATTACATATATATAATGATAAACTACCATTACACATACATGTATATCATTACACATACACCATTACATATATATAATGATAAACTACCATTACACATACATGTATATCATTACACATACACCATTACATATATATAATGATAAACTACCATTACACATACATGTATATCATTACACATACACCATTACATATATGTATCAGTGTAGCAGTGAACACAAACAACACTACGGAACGGATCTTTTAATAGCTACAAATAGTATTTATGTCCGGACTTGGGAAGGTATTTTTTAACAGAGAAACATATACCTCTTAACACTATCTTCATCTAAATTTTAAATTCTCTTTGGTAGATATAGATATATATATGCATGTATGTGTGTGTGAGTGGAATAAACAAAAATTATAAACCTGACGCCGTTATGAGCTGCCGGCATACATGGTTGACGGTTTATCATCGGTGGTAAATCACGAGGAGGCGTATCTGTGATGTAGGGTGTACGATTTGTCGTTCATTAGTCCGGGAGCCCTGACGGCGGCGGGGACCACTGCCTCACAGTCGGCCCACACGACGTCAGATTACATCTCCGGGCATCAGTGATATATCGTCTCCTCCGCCGCTCTGTCACTCCGCCAGGCCCAGTCAGCTTACACCAAGTACGGAACACAGACAGCATAGTTGAAATCAGTTCAATAGAGTCACGCTCTCACAAAAGAAACACCTGACATTAAACCAACTTAAACCAAGTTAATTACAGACGAGCAGTCATTACAAACAAGTCACTTTACAGGCTCACCAATTTACAGTTTCGTTACCTTAAAGTCTTGTCATCTTCCATTTTCTGCGCCGAACAGCTTGTTACAGTTACAGTTTAGTAACTATAGTTTCATAACCAAACAAACTCGTCACCTTCCAGTCTCGTCACATAGCAATATCGTAACCTTACAGCACCGTCACAGAGCAGCCTGGTCGCCTGTACTCTCCGTATGTTACTTAGCCTTACAATATATCAATAGAAATGTTTGGGATCCTTTCTTTAAATACACTTTGTGGTCAGTATCCGCGAAATTTGAAGACAGAACTTCTAATAAATATTTAGTGAAGCGGACGTAAAACCAATCGTTCAATCAATCAATCAAAACATCAAACAATGAACATTTTTAACTTTTCTTCGAAACTGTTCTTTATTTGACCAGCCGTTGTTTCTGTTATCACTATTTGTTTTTATGTTGCTGTATTGTAATACTGGTAGTTAGTTTGTGAAAGGATACGATGTTCGTAGTATTTTGTTATTGTCTATGTCACATAGTTTCTGTAACAACACCGTGTAAGAGGGCTTGCGAGTCACTTGTTAGTATCTATGTCACAGACATCATACTTTACAAACAGTCTTAACATGATGAATACGACCAGGAAGAGAGCATGGCGACGGAAATATATATCAATAGTTATACATCGTCTTCGACTCTTTAATCCAACCACAAGCAAGTGCTTTAGGGAACACATTGATCTTTGTCCCAAATAAATGGCCGTCGCACAGTCAAGATCAGTTTGCTGCGGATAGCGTTAGTTGGATCACTACGACTGCACGGGAACTTTCAAACCGAAAAGTGTTGATAAACCAAAGTCAAAGAATGTCAAAACATTTACTTTCGGACGTCTTTTTTTATAAAATGGTCTCCAAATAAGCTAACAAGGAGCCGAGAGACTTGTGAGATCTGTAATCAGAGAGGGATTCATATCTTCCTCGACAAGTATTTATATACAGTTAGTAAATGCGATACTCTACATCCATATATAATGTAGAATTGTCCGTGCATCCTTACTACTCGTAAACCATCGTTACTTTACGAGGGACGGGATATCTGAGTACACCGTCTGGACTGAACTGTCTCACTGCATTCCGTGCCATTCTGAGCAGGTACAGTGTTCAGTTTATACGTCCTTCATATATTTTCAAACATTTAAAACTATCGTTTGAAAAATAGCTCCTGTGGTTTGATATCATGATTTGAAGATGTGTCTGTATGTACATGCTATTATATCAAAGAAATCACGTTTTGAATCGTAAATAACTTGTGAATCTCTTCCACAATAAACCAAAATACACAAACAAAGTCACAGTAAATAGTTCTAATAGTATCGGCGTATCGATATCAGAGAAACCATAAACAGCGAGCCTCACCACACCATGAGATATGTGGTTTACGCTTCTTTGAACATAGACCACACAGATGCTTTTCTGTAAATTGCTAGCGTTGAGATCAGAAAACCGCTAGCGGGCAACGAACCACAGCCAGTTGTGTGTAAGCTTATGGAATGGTGTTAAATGTGTATTTTGGATCTATGATGAATCATGACTTGATTTTGAAATGATCAAAAATGATACATACGTGTATTGACAAATCCTTACCTGCACTTGTAAGAGAGAGAGAGAGAGAGAGAGAGAGAGAGAGAGAGAGAGAGAGAGAGAGAGAGAGAGAGAGAGAGATTGAATGGAGAGAGAGAGATTTTAGTCTGACGTATTTCATGATTAAAACTATAGATTAAGATAACAAACTTATAACAATGTTATATAACAAACTTATCAAGCTTATAACAATGTTGACCCAGTTGGACTATAAACACATTCATTACGCACTACAAATTGTTCATCTCAATCCTGAAAAACTTTCCTTCTCCGTAACCACGCAGATCCCCTTCTTTTCCGTAGTCTTTCATCTTAATAATTCCAGCTGGGCCAACAATGTTATCTTAACAGTTGAATAAGTAATAGCACAATATTACTGTAACGTCGGATAATGAAATTAAAACAATTGAATTAATAGCGTTATGCACATTTCTTTAAAATCTTTTGCTAGATTTAATGAAATTATGAACATATAAAAAGACTTCCGAATTTGTGTCAAGCGACAAGTCTTCATTACCAAATAAAAGCAAATCTAAATCACATGGTACCTCTAACTCAAATCATTTGCTCGCTGAAAAAATATGTTTCTTTCAATACTATAACGGCGACATTGAAAGAAAAAGTGATAAACATTTTAATAAATATGTCCACAAATACAGCTAAGGGTTTTCACAAGGTTCACACGGAATAAGTAATAATTTAGAGAACTGCAACTGTGTCTAAGCTTCGTGTGAATAACATTTAACCTACGGTCGCCATTACCAAAGTACGAAGGAGGAATAAATTGATCGTTGAGTTTCAGGGAATTTTCAATGAAACTGATGACATAATAGAGTTATCGATGGTATTCCAACAGCGAAGAGCTGACGGTAAAAAAGAAGAGTTTGTTGTTGATAATCTGAAATACGGGATTCTATAATCATTTCTGTTTCGCAAAGGATAGCGAACTAGATCTTGTACAGTGGAGGAAAGCAGGGAAGAAAAATTGTCTGGTGTTTGATTAACATGCATTTTAAACAAGAGTTGAAGCTTTCTTCTTTTTCTTCTAGCAGACAATGTTTCTAAACCTGTTTCAAAATTTAAAGAATATATACTAGCATATGATGGGAGACCTGCTATAATTTGAGCGGCTTCACGTTGGGCTTTTTCTAACTTTCCTGATTCGAAACTAGAGCATCCATCCCACAATTCGCATGCATATTCTAAAATAGGTAAAATAAAGGTTCGGTTAATTCTTAATAGGGCATCTCGTTTTTAATAGAAATTTTAATTTTCTTAAGACATTTATTTTCATAACTGAAGAATACACTGTTTCTATATGATCCCCCCGCCCCCCCCTTCAAGGTCTTTATTTAGGATAGTTTGAATTTCAAGACAGGAAAAGGAAGAGCATTGAAGAGTGGTGTCATCTGCGAAAAGACGAGATGCTGAGTCAAAAATATCAGCTATATCGTTGATATAAAATCAAAAATAATAGAGGACCTAAGATAGAACCTTGAGGAACCCCTGCATCAATAGAACCTAATTTCGAGAAAGACTCATTAACACATACTTTTTGCTGCCTTTGATGTAAATAATCCTTTAACCAGACCGATAACTCTCCGCCTATTCCATAGGATTTTAACTTTATGTACCAACCATTATGCCAAACTCTATCAAAGGCTTTTGAAATATCACAAAAGACAATACATGTATGGGTTTTTCTTCAAGCGATAAACATATGTTATGATACATTTCAATTAATTGATATACCGTTGAATGTCCTGGCAGAAAACCAGATTGATATTTATAAAACAACGAATTTTCAAAAAAATAGTTATAGATATGACTGAAAATAACACGTTCAAAAAAACCTTACCAACAGTAGACAAGAGAGAAATTGGTCGGTAATTTAAGGGAGAATGTCTATCACCGTTTTTGAATAATGACATAACTTTTGCAAGTTTCCACAATTTAGGATAAACACCAGCAGACAGTGAAATATCAAATAGTAACTCAAGAGGTTTACAAATAGTATGGCAAACATTCTTTAACATGTAATGGCTTATTTAGTCCTGGCCCGACGCTAACAATCGAATGGCATTCCCATTAAAAGTTATAACCCCGCTAAATATTCGTCAGGAACGTACATATAAATGAGAAAGCGCAGTAACCGGACCAGTTGACGTCAATGTAAATCCGCGGTCAACAAAACAGATAAAGGCGTTTACTCTCACTGGTAAACCTTTTTGTAACATTATACACTGTACATTGACAAATAAGAAATCATTTCATTAACTCTTAAAACAAAATCAGTTTTCTTTATTGTACGGACTGCGTTAGTGTACATGTATATGTATACATGTGCTTTGGGCTGTTCAATCAGCAATAACGTGTTACAGTGGAAGTCGTATCTGATTCCACTTACATAACGGCATATTTACATTTCCGCCGCACGTGCAATTGTAAACACTACCGGGAGAAATTCTCCAACCGTCTCATCCAGCGTGAAACCAACATAAAACAAACATTTAGATGGCGGTATGGCATTTGCACCAACGTTACAGAATTTTTAAATTCATAAATAGTAAGAAATTCATATTACTAGATCAGTAATAACTGAAATTAGAATGTAATTATATGTATTGAAAGGAGTTCGCCTTACAGTCAAGCCCGTATGAACGCAAATCGGTCACCTTAATAGTTGCAGACATCATTGACTTAATGCATTATGGATGTACTAGATTTGTGTTGATACCACATGTAGCATGAATGTTGACAGGTGCTTTCCCTGTGTACTGTATTTCTACAGCCTGTGTTCGGTCACCATTCCATGTTACCTTGTCCTAACTTACCATGTAGTCGGTTTATACTGCAATGCTTTTATTTTGTAAAAATAACAAAAACGGCATATTTTGCAAAATCCTTTATGAAACATTCGTTTATTTTGAAATACGACGTTTCCAGATTGATTTCAATATGTTTACTATACTCATTGTTTCTAAATGATCATCAATGCTTCATCTCGTGCACGTTTTTATGTAAAACAATAAGCAAAACTCAAACCAATCAGCTGGTCAGAATCCCGACAAACGATGACGGTCCCTACCTGTAAATTCAATAAGCATAGCCTAGCGGAGAGAAATGGCACTAGGTAAGTAAATCCATTATAAAAGTGCGCCTTATCATTATTTTATACAAACCCGATACCCATTAGGTCAATAAATGATTCATACCATTTTATGTTCATTTTTATCAAGCCGTACTTTAGAGGTAAACATTTTGTAGATTAATCCCTAATCTCTCTTTTGACTCCGCTATATGTGCCCAAGGGGGCTGTGCCCTCTTTTTATGCAACAATAGATCATCCAATTTGTCCTGGGATTATCTATATCAAAGTTGAAATATCTTCAGCCATTCTGTACTAGTAGTCTTTTAAAGACAACGATAATCGGGATTTTATAACACGTTTGAAAACAACAAGTGCGGGTGTAGAATCTCCATAAACTTACCTGTTCCATTCCCATCAGACGTAGTACACTGTGGGCAAACTAGGCGTAATAACAAGTAACATTAAGCAAGCAGCAAAAATGGTATTTAAAGAATTCCGAAACCATTTCCACGGCCTTACAACTCGGAAGTGTTGATCCTTGTGGGGTTTTACCACTGTTAAAACTACTTCTGTAAAAAATCTTACTTGACAAAAGATATCGGAACTACAACATAAATAAAGGAGGCGGGAATTCAAATTTGGGCTTGAAACACACGGGGAAGACGGGCGACAGGACTAAAAAAACAATCAAATCAAGCTCAGACAAAAAAATCAGTTTCAGTCAGTAGTTTCCTGCAACAGTAAAAGCGAGATACAGCCCAACGCATCGGTGATGTCCGCGTCGAGAGAGAATCAAACAAAACGCGAGGTAATAACGTAACTACTGAGTGACAATTGGAAACGTCTGCCAACGAGTACAATACTTGTCGGGGAAAACCAAGCCAATGGTAACATATAACTTTATGCGGTACGGTTGTCTAGTGGTAGGACACCGGGCTTGTGACTGAAGGGTTGCCGGTTCGAGTCACGGCACGGCACTGTGTTGAATCTTTGAGCAAGATATATATATACTTTACTCCGCTTGTTCCAGTCTACTCAGCTATAAATAAGTACGTGGTTGGGCAGTGCTAGAATTGTTGAATGCTGGCTGTGAGCGCTGAAATGGCAGCACCGGCTGTATGCTCCCCAGGGGGTCGAGACAGACATTGGCTGGTTGCAAAGGCCCTATTACCACGGTTAATACTTTGTGAGCCGCTTTGAGACGACCTACGAACTAAGTTGTGAAAAAGCGGTATATAAGAACCTGGAATTATTATTATTATTATTACTTCACTAGGAACAGAATATCTATGTAAACAGCCGATGGATTTTGCGGTATATTGTTTTCCTATTTATGCGTGTCATCACGTGTGCTGCAATGACGCGAATATGGGTATTTTATACCGATACCATTACGACAATATGGGTATTTTATACCGATACCATTACTACAATCACATCTGTAACAAGATATTGCTACTCCAGAGTAACACTTTTAGGGTTCAAATTCTTAATGAATCATTTTAGTCATTGTTTTATCGTCTTCACGTTTGTTATTTTAAACTCCCTTTTCACTAAAAGGCCATAGGGTCGGGTACAAATAATGAAATTTTACAAAGCATTTCCCTGCATATATTTATGCAAACATCGTTTACTTGAAAAACAAAGTAAGGCATACATACACTTAGTGGTTGGAGGTGTGACAAAAGAGACTTGAAGAAGCAGATGGATTGAGTTAAGGGGGTTGACTGGAGAGGTAAATTTAGTGGAGGAGGTACTGCAGAGCTAAGGGAGAAGTCGAGGACTGATGATTACGATCCCAGATGATAGAAGTAGCCGATGTGTACTAGTATTTGACACAAAGTTTCGAGCATATATTAAAAATTTGAATTTTCATATTTCGTTTTTTTTCTGTTAAAGAAATAACCCACAAAATTTAATTTTCAAGGCTGAAAGAAGTTCCAAAACATGTAAATCTATTCCATACGAGGAAACAAATTATGATCGTCTTCACAGATGAGTTCATAGACACATGCCGGTGAGTTTATTATGATAACTTCAATGAAATCAGCATTAGAGGAGGTACAGTAGTACCGACGTCTGTTTGATGGAACCTTTTGTTGCGTCCGTCTACCAGATAGAGCTAAGCTACATAGAATTGTTCAATTCTATTGCTTAAGAAGTCTTAAAAGTTTTCAATCGGTTAGCGTATTTTATAGAAGTATCATGGTCATTCCGACGTCTTGTTTTAAACCGTATGTGTGATTTGCGCAAGATTTATAATCCATTGTTAGGGATGATATCGTCCTCGTCATTAGTCTTTGACGCGTCATAGATGATACTAATGGGGTCAAAATTTGCTATGTCATGTTATTGTAAACTTTTAAACTCCCCTCCTTCAAACGTCGATCACGTGTCCCTATTGTTCCCCTTGTTGCTGTTTTTTTTGTTCCATCTTTTTTATATAAATATATCAACTCTCAACTGCAGGAAAAGACAATGGTTTCCCAGTCATCATCCTCATCCTCATTATCATCATCACAACATCTACACAATGACAAATCCTCCTCCTCCTCCTCCTCTCCTCCTCCTCCTCCTCCTCCTCCTCCTAATCATCACCACATATATACGATGACAATCATCATCATTATCATCATCATCATCATCATCACATATACATATATATCAATAAGAAATCAGATAACTACCATGGTCTCAAGTGAACGGATATCAATCGTATCGTCTAGTATAAAAAATTAAAAGAAACGATTAGAAAAAAAGACGAAGCGTTTAAAAAAAAAACAAAAAAAAACAACAACATTATTAGAAGTGTATATTTGTTTTAAAACGCTACATGAGACATATGATGTATAGGTTAATGTCAGAACTATTATAGTGCAATGACAAATCTAACTTTACACAAATTGCATATATAACTTCCTGATAAGGCAGCTCCTGCGAATTCCTCAAAAATTGTATTGATTAATGTATATGCTAATTGTATTAATTGTATATCTATGTACTGTAAAGCGCTTTAGAGTAGCTTATGTTAGCTAGATAGTGCGCTTTATCAAATGTTGTATATTTATAACTTAAATATATAAAACAATTTTCCATCCCCCCTACTAGTGTTCAAATTATGGATAAAAATATTGCCATATCCAAAGGAAATATAATGTTGAATAGCTAAAGAGTATACTACTATGACTGTAACGATAATAACTGTATATGAAAGATATTTCTCCAAAGCTTGCACAGATTTTAGTGAAGAAGAAAATGCATCAAAATATGTCACAAGTCATATTGCGTGACAAATATCAGACCTACTTAATTAATGGCGTGGGTAACATTGTAGAACTATGCAAATTCATAAAATGTATATACTTGTATGTTTTATCAATGGCCATAACATGTATATACTTGTATGTTTAATCAATGGCCATAACATGTATATATACTTGTATGTTTGATCAATGGCCATAACATGTATATACTTGTATGTTTTATCAATGGCCATAACAAGTATATACTTGTATGTTTGATCAATGACCATAACATGTATATACTTCTAGGTTTGATCAATGGCCATAACATATATATACTTCTATGTTTGATCAATGGCCATAACATGTCTATCCTTGTATGTTTGATCAATGGCCATAACATATATATGCTTATATGTTTTATCAATGGCCATAACATATATATACTTCTATGTTTGATCAATGGCCATAACATATATATACTTGTATGTTTGATCAATGGCCATAACATGTACATACTTGTATGTTTGATCAATGGCCATAACATGTATATACTTGTATGTTTTATCAATGGCCATAACATGTATATACTTGTATGTTTGATCAATGGCCATAACATATATATACTTGTATGTTTGATCAATGGCCATAACATATATATGCTTGTATGTTTTATCAATGGCCATAACATATATATACTTGTATGTTTGATCAATGACCATAACATGTATATACTTCTATGTTTGATCAATGGCCATAACATATATATACTTGTATGTTTGATCAATGGCCATAACATATATATGCTTGTATGTTTTATCAATGGCCATAACATATATATACTTGTATGTTTTATCAATGGCCATAACATGTATATACTTCTATGTTTTATCAATGGCCATAACATGTATATACTTCTATGTTTGATCAATGGCCATAACATGTATATACTTCTATGTTTTATCAATGGCCTATCATATTATAATGCACATAATATCCTCATCTATTAAGAATAACAGAAAGCTACTCCACACCTCAAAACTATCTGCATTGCTCTCAGATAACATCTTAACCACACAGAACTACATGTAATCTTGCATTGTTTCTATCTTGAACATTTCTTTCATAACAAATAGACGTTGGTCGTGAGTTTCTGAAGCAGGTGATAATCTGCCGTGAAATGCTGCTTCAGTTTACCACTAGACCCTACTCCGTACCAACCATTGTCAATGGAGAGGTGTGACAATGAGTGGCATCATTTGGTCAAACAAGGAAGTCAGATCTGGTAGTGGGCATGTTTATCTTTAGACAGTGTGTTCAATCCTTGTTGCTCTTTTGGATCATTGTTGCGCACCTCAGTGATTGAGGTTTCATTCTCTGTCAGAATGTCCTAACTTACCATGCATCAACAGATGTGCCACAATCAGCGGACACTGCATTTGATCGATCTTGAATGTATTTCCGATACATGCAGATATAATGGACAATATTGAACATATAATCATTTTAAGATGACAAAGAAGGATGCCGAGGAGTCCTTTTGTAAAATATACCTGCCGAACATCAAAGACTTACTTTAAATGAAATGAGATATAACGTATTTGAATTGTTTGCATCTCCTAGTCACCTCTTCCTTGTAGACAGTGAACGACACAGAAAACGTTTTAGTGGCACACTAAAGCCATGGGTCGTAGAGGATAACCAACGACCATGTGAGCACTGCGAACAACGTGCACAGCAGATGCACATGCAAATCTATATGGTTACGATACACTGGTGCGTTCACGTGTAGTGATGACATCTGTCTTAACCACTGAACTGTGAGTCATGACATTTTAGCCGTTCTTCAGTCCGTGTGTCACGATATTCATGTCAAACTAGGTATGTCAAGCAATGTTCATTTGTTAGCTATTCAAATAATTATCGTTCGTTTGCTTTCTGACAAACATACAGATACAAATGTAATTGTTTCCGATGAAATACTGTCTTGTTATTCCTAATTCATAAGGAGAGGTTATTTCTCTGATTAATTGGTTTAAATATGTTATTCATATTTGTCAATGTTGAACCTTTGATTGTAATTATTTAGTCTCAATCAAGCAGTTTTCACTTTACTATCATCAAGAGAAATTCAGCTTCTGAGATACATGTTTGATATATCTATTATTTTTGTAGTTAGTTGATCTCATTATTGTACATGTATATATATATATATATACATATATATATATCTTAAGTACAATTTCATTGTGGGGAGAGAGTTGCTGTAGGATAATATATAGTATTGATACACAATATTTGTGTGATATATGTCAAACTTTTATGGAACAGACAGTAGTAGATGTGAGACTACTTACACTATGTACATAACACTTATTCTGGAACAGACGATATGGCTGTAGGACTAGGTATATATAAGAGATGGCCGCCGTGGCACCTTACATGCTTCCCGCTGTTTATCATCCACCCTCTCTCCCTCTCCCTGTAGATGTCCAGATTGATGAACTCCCGATGCTGTTGTGGTCGTGTGCCGTGATTGTCCTAGAGCGCCACTCTCTCAGTCTCAATACAATCATACGACCAATATAAGCCCCAATTCTATGCACAAACCTGACCTGTAGAGGCCATAGGCAATTTGAAACTTTTGGAGGCCCATACCAGACGTTTAAATGTCAATTATTCAAAGACTCTTGGAGTTTCATTCCTCATCCGTGTCTCGGAAAAAGACGTCACCAGAAGGGGGTCGTGCGGTACGCAATGGACTGTAGGTGGAGGTCTATAGTTCGCGGGGTATGACTTGGACTAAAGCGAGGTCTACAGACTATGTGGTACTTCATAGACTATAGGATACAGTTTTTGCAGGTTGTGTTTTTCTACATAGATTGAATGCAGTTTTACAGACTGTGCGACAATAAATTGACTATTTACGTTTTTAGGAGAGTCTACAGATTGTGTGGTACTTCAAAGACTATAGGCAGTTCCATAGATTGTGTGATACTTTAGGAACTACGTAGAAGTGTTACAAAACGTGAAGGCGGTTTTACAGACTGTTCTTATAAGCGTCTTACAGAATCTGTGGCATTTCATAGACTGTAGGGTGTGCAGTTTGTCTAGTACTTCAAAGACTGTAGGCCGGGAAAGAAACTGTGTGGCACTTCAGATACTGTAGGATGTGTTAAAGAATAGGTGTACTTGTTAGACTTCATTTTGGTAAAAGATTGTCTTGTATTTAATAGAATTAGGAGGTTTTACGGACTGTGTGTTATTTCAGAGACTATAGGCTGTATTATAAAATTGGTAAATTTCGTAGACTTAATACGGGTACAAAGTCCTATTACCTATCAAATGCAAATTCATATGTCATATAATTTCCTGGTACACAGACAAATTACTTGGTACAACGACATATTACCTCGCACTCAGACATATGCTCTGGTACAAAGTCATATTACATTACCCAATACACTATTATATTTCATGTACACTTGTACAGTACCTATTACCTGGTACACAATTCCGTTATCTGGTAAAGTGGCATTTTACCTTGTACAGTCTTATCAAATAGTACAAAACCCTGGTATTCCTAATAAACTGTTGAACACAGGAGTATTATATACGAGTTCGGGTATTCAAGTTATCAGTAAAGTTATTAATTTGTTTATCTGTTAACTGCATGCTGCCATTGTAAATGGCGATGCTTGACAAATGACACAGTCAAGGCTCGTATGTGAAATGAGAATAGTCGCGTATAGACTGGCCGACACTAATATCTCTTTCCTTTATATCCCCTGGTCCTCGGTAGAGTTTCACTAAACACATTACATCTGTCAGCTTAAACCAGCCTCTTTAGGGATAACTCGGTTTCATTCGAATTTCTTTTTCTCAAAGAAATACTTCCTTATGCAGACATTTACATCCTAAACACTCGGTTATAAGGCCTGATAAATGGGGTCACCAGATTTTCCCGGAGAACGGTGACGAGAGCGAGAGATGGCTATTATACCAGCAACTCGGTACTTTCCGGGAACGACGATACGGCTTTGTTCCGGAGTAGTGTAACCCGACTGATGTAATGAATTAGGGCTCTCCAGAGTAAATACGTGATTGAACATTGTTTTTGAGTTCAATTGTAGCAGCAGTAATGATTATGATGTTGACCAAGGCTATGCTAAACCACCATATTTCGGTCCATTTCAAAGATTCAGTCCTTTTGATCCCTACTCATTGTCAAACGTTCTGGCCAGTCCTTCAGTCATTCCTCTTGGTCAGTACTCCCGATTAGTCCTTCGATCAGTCTTCTTGGTCAGAACTGCTGGTCAGACTTCCTGGTCAGTCCTTCGGTCATTCCTCTTGGTCAGTCCTCTTGGTCAGTCCTTCGATCAGTCCTCTTGGTTAGAACTCTTGGTCAGTCTTTTGATCAGTCCTGTTGGTCAGACTTCCTGGTCAGTCCTTCGGTCATTCCTCTTGGTCAGTCCTCTTGGTCAGTCCTTCGATCAGTCCTCTTGGTTAGAACTCTTGGTCAGTCATTTGATCAGTCCTGTTGGTCAGACTTCCTGGTCAGTCTTTCGGTCAGTCCTCTTGGTTAGTACTCTTGGTCAGTCTTTCGGTCAGTCCTCTTGGTCAGACTTCCGGGTCAGTCCTTCGGTCAGTCCTATTGGTTAGTACTCCTGGTCAGTACTCCTGACCAGTCCTTTGGTCAGCCTTTCGGTCAGTCCTCTTGGTCAGATCTCCTGGTCAGTCATTTGGTCGGTGTTTCGGTCAGTCCTCTTGGTCAGATTTCCTGATCCCTACTCATTGTCAAACTAGCTGGCCAGTCCTTCGGTCATTCCTCTTGGTCAGTACTCCCGGTTAGTCCTTCGGTCAGTCCTCTTTGTTAGTACTCCTGGTCATTCCTCTTGGTTAGTACTCCTGGTCAGTCCTCTTTGTTGGTACTCCTGGTCAGTCTTTTGGTCAGTCCTCTTGGTTAGTACTCCTGATCAGACTTCCTGGTCAGTCCTTTGGTCATCCTTCAGTCAGTCCTCTTGGTCAGATCTCCTGGTCAGTCCTTCGGTCAGTCCTATTGGTTAGTACTCCTGGTCAGTACTCCTGACCAGTCCTTTGGTCAGCCTTTCGGTCAGTCCTCTTGGCCAGATCTCCTGGTCAGTCTTTTGGTCAGTCCTCTTGGTTAGTACTCCTGATCAGACTTCCTGGTTAGTCCTTTGGTCATCCTTCAGTCAGTCCTCTTGGTCAGAATTCCTGGTCAGTCCTTTGGTCAGTCTTTCGGTCAGTCCTCTTTGTTAATAACTCCGATTGTGTGTTTTTCAACAGCTGAAGTATGCTGTATTACAAAGCAAGAGCCTGAATAATATTTAAATGGCACATTTTTTTCATATATTATGCTCTGCCCCTCTAATGGAAGACTCGTGGCCTAAGGACCGTGACAGGTTACCGTATAATCTGAGGAAGTAAAGCAATGTTTTGTTTCGTTTTTTTAAGATATATAAATAAGTCAGTTTAAATTTCTTTAAGGAGAATAGAATTAAGGTTAACAAGTAATATCCGAATGATTGCCAACATTTGCAACGTTATCAATCATCTCCTGGTTAACGACAAAATTAGGCACACACGTCGTTTTCTTATTATCACTTTCTATATCTACACGGAAGCCTAGAAATCGATATTGGACGTAAAAAACTGGTATGATGCGAGTAATTGCCCACCATATTCATGATACCTCTCTTAAAATGTCACCACGCTACACCGTAAACTATTGAGCTACCCTCTTAATTTCTACGCGTAGTGTAAAATATATTGTGATAAATTTCAAATAAATCCTATTTCTAGGGATATACATTTACACTTAACCAAAAAAACTTGAATTTTAGTTTTGTAATTACTGTATTGCGGAGAGACCTTGGCAGTATGAATCATCTGTAGCTGAAATCCTTGGGAAATATAGTGTCGTACATCTGTCTCGAGTAGATACTTTGAAACTCGTAATATACAATCTTAGAAATATGGAGGAACATCAGAGAAAGCTGATCTGGTTTAATCATATTATAGATAAATATAGTCGACGTTTGAGTCATTTAATATAAAATCATTTCTATACGTTGATCAAGAAATTACATCTAAAATTGCTACAAAAACGTGATAGCCGTTTGAATTCAAAACAAGTATAACAGATCGTCTAAAGGCGACATCTACAACACACGACCACAAATCTGCGACGAAATGCAGCTTAAAGCTCAAATTGACTTACGTCAGGGGAAAACCTAGCAATTCCCTTCCATTGCCACTCCCGCATATTGACTTCAAAAGCTCGCTATGTCGCGTGCATGTAGGTAAAACTATCCGATGCGCTGCTTGTTATACCCTTTGCAACAATAACTATGATTTGTCACCCTCTGAAGCATAAATTGTAAGTTATTATCTTGTATAACCCTACCTTCAGGTTGTTACCCGGTGAAACATTAACTGGTAGTGGTTTTCCCGACAAACTCGGCCAGTGGTTACCTTGTAGAACATTGAAAGTTGCTGCCAGCGGTTACCTTGTAGAACATTGTAAGTTGCTGCCAGTGGTTACCTGGTAGAACATCGTAAGTTGCTGCCAGTGGTTACCTTGTAGAACATTGTAAGTTGCTGCCAGTGGTTACCTTGAAGAACATTGTAAGTTACTGCCAGCGGTTACCTTGTAGAACATTGTTAGTTGCTGCCAGTGGCTACCTTGTAGAACATTATAAGTTGCTGCCCTCGAACACACTGTTAGATCTTGTTAACATGCAGAACATGTCAGTCGTTACCCTGTAGGACATCGTTAGTTGTTAATCTGTGGGACACCGTTAGTTGTTACCCTGTGGGACACCGTTAGTTGTTAGCTTGTGGGAAACCGTCAGTTGTTACCCTGTGGGACACCGTTAGTTGTTAGCTTGTGGGAAACCGTCAGTTGTTACCCTGTGGGACACCGTTAGTTGTTACACTGTGGGACACCGTTAGTTGTTACTCTGTAGGACACCGTTAGTTGTTACCTTGTGGGAAACCGTCAGTTGTTACCCTGTGGGACACCGTTAGTTGTTACTCTGTAGGACACCGTTAGTTGTTACCATGTTGGACACCCTATGTGGGACACCGTTAGTTGTTACCCTTTGGGACACCGTTAGTTGTTACCATGTTGGACACCGTTAGTTGTTACCCTGTGGGACACCGTTAGTTGTTACCCTGTGGGACACCTTTAGCTGTTACCCTGTGGGACACTGTTAGATGTTACCCTGTGGGACACCGTCAGTTGTTACCCTGTGGGACACCGTTAGTTGTTACTCTGTGAAACACTATTAGTTGTAACCTAGCCGAACACTGTTAGCTGCAACCCTGTGGATACCGTTAGTTGTCACCTGGTAGAACACTTTTAGCTGTTACCCTGTGGAAGACTGTTGGTTGTTATCTGTGGAACACTGGTAATTGTTACCCTGTGGATCACTGTTAGTTGTCACATTGTGGATCACTGTTAAATTGCAGAACATTTAAAGTCCATTACTACTCTGTCAAACATTTAACTTGCTCGCCAGCCAACATGCACTCCTGTCAAATCGCCAGGCAATCAGCCTGCCCTTCATTCAGTCTTCTCGTCTTGCAGTCAGGTAGCCTGTCATCTTGTCAATCAGCTTTTATTTCCTGTAATTCTTGTAAAAAATCGTTTCTATCTACTTTCTATTACCAGTGGTCTCTCCCAAGGCACCCTCCTTATAAAACCCAGATTGTTGCGAGGACGTTAAACCCCACACAAAACAAAGTAACCTGCCAACCATTCAACTTGGCTGTTACATTTAGTATTTGCCTAAAATTCAAGTCGCCCCTCGGTTCGCCCACCAGGCAAATCATCCACTAAAACTCTCGGAACTGTCTACTTGCCTGTCAGTACATTTGCCTACCAATCCACTCGCCCACCAGCACACCAGTCCACTCGCCCTCCAGTCCACTCGCACACCAGTCCATTCGCCCTCCAGTCCACCAGCACACCAGTCCACTCGCCCTCTAGTCCACTCGCACACCAGTCCACTCTCCCTCCAGTCCACTCGCACACCAGTCCATTCGCCCTCCAGTCCACCAGCACACCAGTCCACTCGCCCTCTAGTCCACTCGCACACCAGTACACTCGCACACCAGTCCACTCGCACACCAGTACACTCGCCCTTCAGTTCATTTGCCCACCAATCCACTTGCACACCAATCCACTTGCACACCAATCCACTCCACAACAGTTCACATGCCTACAAGTCAACTTGCCCAGTATTCTTCTCGCCTTCCAATCAACTCGGCCTAGAGTACACTCAGCCTCCAGTTCACTCACCCTTCAATACACTCACTCTCAAGTTCACTCGCTCCCTGTACATTCGCCATCCAGTTCACTCGCCCCCTAAATGACAGTCATTTCGCCCACCAATAAACTCGTTTATCAGCACACTCGCCCACCTGTCAACTTGTCGCCTTCCAATCATCCAAGTCCACTCGTCTCCATTCCACACACACCAGTCAACTTCTGATATCTACATGTGTCGCGATCGGAACAGAAATAATCCAGCTTAATGTTATACGGGTCTGTATTAATATCAGGGTATAATCTGCACATGGGTAATTAATGGTCGTTACACGTGCGCGTTGTTTCATTCATAACACTTAACTAGGACTGCTCGTAATTACATTTCGGATGTGCATGCACTTGAAATATGTTTCAATCACGTGCATGGCCTAATTTGAAGAGCACGCTCGAGTGAATTAAGGGTAGTGATGAATACTATGATAAATGGTTTCTTTAATATTCATGTCGCCATAATTCTTGTCGTTGTCATTTTTGACTGCGCGAAAAAAGAAAAAGGTGATTAGCAATTCTGCGTAGGATGAAAGGCATGTTCATGGAAACAAAACAAAAAGAATCACGATAAACATGTCTTTGGAATACATTTAAAGATATTAAGGATAACACTGTTATGGGAACACGAGGATAAACAGTGTTTTATTGTAATTTTTGTCGCAAAAAATGCCTTTTGGAAAGAAACAAACATATGTTTACTCCACAGTTATAGTGGTGACGCCAACCTTTGAACTAACGCGATTTCCGCTTGGGATACTGGTGTTTTATACCAATCATTGACTTTTGTTGAGGTGAAAATGTGGTTATTATGTATATTAACCTGAAAAAACCGATATAAACCGAGACGAAGACAAAGTCAATATCACTTTTCAGGTCCACATAACAACAATTTTACCAAAGTAAAATCCTCAGCTATTCTATTAGGTATGAAATCGTATTTTTTTATGATTTAACAAAATGGGACGTAAGAAACCCGCAAAAAGAAAAGTACTGCAGCTGGCATGGAGCAAACGTGATGCTACAAATAAAGTGACATTACAAACACGATATCGATTTGCTGTTTCGATCAATATTACAAATCAACCAAAGATATGTATTGTTTATACCTTTAGTCTCTTCGTTGTGTATGGTACGCTCGCTATCACACTTTCACCTCAATGTGTTATCAAGCAATTGCAATGCTGTACCTCTTAGTTCTGTCGAGTGAAGAAGCAAAATGTTCTTTTTAAAATAACCAGGCTTTAATCCAACTATACCAAAATAACCATCAACCTCTGGTATGTTACGCACTCTCCAGCATGTATGTGACGTCAAATCGCCGCAGTGATGTTGTTGTAAGCTAAGGTCGAATCAGCATTAGCCATCCTCAGCGCAGATCGAGTTAGTCTATTTTGAGAACATCCATATGTCATTCTCTAGATGACATTCCACACCTCATTGCAGATTTATCATTAATTTAGTTATCATATTAAATCTCAAACGTTTTAATTAGCAGTTTACAAAGCCCCGATGTGAACAGGTGACAAATCATTTACAGATGTTAATGAGAGTCAATGACAAACAAATACGAGAAATAGAATTTAAATACCTGTAATTTACCTGTAATCTACCTGTGATTGGACGTGTGTGATTAATGACATCACGCGGTACGGTGTGGGGAGCCTACGACGTCCGTCCTGTCAGTCACGTGGGTATAATTAACCAACACTACCATTAACAGTGCACCATACATTAACCCAGTCTAGTTTGACATGACCTAATTTGAGGCCTTTCTTTGAGAACTGATCATTTCAAAATAACTCATTAAAAAAGGTTAAATTGCATTAGACAGGTTTAACATGATTAATCACTTTTATAATTTGACGCCTTCAGTTTATATCTGATCAATTAGTAACAGTTTGTGTAACTCTTTTGTACTTAAACTGAATTACTTATTGAGACCAGCTATAATTAACATCTCCTTTATACTGGCACTTAAAATCTCATGCTTGATATTAAATTATCATGAGTTCGATTGAAAATCAGTTTTAGATGTTCCATTTAAACTTCGGTTATCTCCCCTTGCTTGTAAACAACGTGTTTTATTCTCGTGCACATATATTACCTTTCAATTGTCCTCAATAGGGTAATTACAGAATAAAGATAAAATTCACACCGGTTTTTTCTGGTTTCCAATTAATGATATACTAACTTGAAGACATCGTTTTTTTATTAATAGTTGCCAATGCGTGGACTAGTTTCGTATACATTTGTACAACTTAATTGTTTTGTATGTCCTTGTAACCAATACGTGTAACACTTGTTACTTTGTATTTCATTGTTACACCAATTCGTGTAATTCGTGGTTACTTTGTACTTCATTGTTACCAATACGTGTAATTCGTGGTTACTTTGTACTTTATTGTTCCCAATACGTGTAATTCGTGATTACTTTGTATTTAATTGTTCTCAATACGTGTAATTCGTGGTTACTTTGTATTCCATTGTAACCAATATGTGTAATTCGTGGTTACTTTGTATTTCATTGATTCCAATACGTGTAATTCGTTGTAACTTTGTATTCCATTTTAACCAATTCAGGTAATTCTTGGTTTCTTTGTTTTTCATTGTTAGCAATACGTGTACTTCGTGGTAACTTTGTATTCCATTGTTACTAATACGTGTAATTCGTGGTTACTTTGTATTCCATTGTTACCAATACGTTTAATGTGTAGTTACTTTGTATTCCATTGTTACAAATACGTATTCCATTGCTACCAATACGTGTAATTCGTGGTTACTTTGTATTCCATTGTTACCGATTCAGGTAATTCTTGGTGTCTTTGTTTTTCATTTTTAACAATACGTGTAATTTGTTGTTACTTTGTATTTCATTGTTACGAATACGTATAATTCGTGGTTACTTTGTATTCCATTGCTACCAATACGTGTAATTCGTGGCTACTTTGTATTTCATTGTTACCAATACGTGTAATTCGTGGTTATTTTGTATTTCGTTGTTACCAATACGTGTAATTCGTGGTTACTTTGTATTCCATTGTTACCAATACGTGTAATGCGTAGTGACTTTGTATTTCATTTTTACCAATACGTGTAATGCGTAGTTACTTTGTATTTCATTTTTACCAATACGTGTAATTCGTGGTTACTTTGTATTTCATTGTTATCAATACTTGTAATTCGTGATTACTTTGAATTTAATTGTTACGAATACGTGTAATTCGTGGTTACTTTGTATTCCATTGTTACCAATACGTGTAATGTGTAGTTACTTTGTATTCCATTGTTACCGATACGTGTAACTCGTGGTTACTTTGTATTCCATTGTTACCAACACGTGTAATTCGTGGCTACTTTGTATTCCATTGTTACCAATACGTGTAATTCGTGGCTACTTTGTATTCCATTGCTACAAATACGTGTAATTCGTGGCTACTTTGTATTCCATTGTTACCAATACGTGTAAATCGTGGTTACTTTGTATTCCATTGTTACCAATACGTGTAATTCGT